>NW_008360326.1:1953973-1976806 GCF_000622305.1 Nannospalax galili
AAGAGATCGTAATCTTTTATTATAATAGCTGTGCCCTATCTCCCATTCACCCAGGCTTGAGAAATGTCAATGGTATAGCTTGAGTAACACTCTTACTGTTTACCCATCTAATTCGCCTTTATCCATTAGCCATCTCCAAAGCCCTTCACAGGATGCACATGATAGTAATTGTGCACAGTTTGTTCTGACAGTGGAATACTGCCACTAGGCCTTCTGTGAAACAGCCCACTTGTGAAACAGCATCTGGCCTGCACAGCTACCATGGAGCATCTCAGTGACACCAGTGAACCCCATCAATGCATTCCTTTATCACTGTGGTAAATATGCTTTACTGGAATCCTCCACCCTTAAGAAAATATAACACTCTATTGTCCTGTGTGATAACATCCATAAATTATGAAATGACATCTTTGGTCTGCTACTTACAGGGTTTGTTCCCTAATGCCCAGTAGAATAAACAACTATTAACATAAAAACTTCCATCTATCACTTGAAATCATCCTGCATACACAAAGGAACCTCTGAGAAGTACTAAAGTGGTCCACAGGGAGATGTTTCAATAGGAAAGCCCTGTGGCCTCCCAAGCCATCTGTAGCCCCCAGTCCTGCTGAGCACACTGTGACTTCTGAAGTAACCACTTCAGTCACCCCAAGCCTCTCTCATACACTGTGGTGTTACTTTAGTAGAAATCCAATCCTTGACTGGATTTAGGGACAGAAGACCCTTTAGCCCATCTGCCTCTCAGCATCTCTTCCCTTCAATTTAAAGGGGTTATGGAAAGAATACCAGTTCCTTCTCATTTGTCAGAAATATAATACACATTCAACTTAAAAGTAAGTCAGAAATCTTTTAATTACTTGGAAAAATTCCTGGGTAATTCCATGTATTTAATTATTAGAGAGATAGTTTTATCCTTACTTGCTCATTACCAAAAATAAAACTATGGTAACAGTTTATATTCTACAGATGCAAACAAGCTCACCTATTTTGACATCAAAAAAGACAAAAGATAAAACAGATTCTGAGTACAGAGATTAAAACAATACAATGGTCTAAGATTTTTTTTTTTTTGCTTATTTTTTGTTTCACTATTTGTATATTTATCTTCTAAAAGCCTACAGAAGTGAGGGGAAAATACCTGAAGGCTAATTTTCAACAACATGAGGCAGAGATTAAGCACTAAATATTAAAAATAAAAAATTTAGCTTACTTATTAAACTAGGAAAAAAATTTCCTGAAATACATCTGTTGAATTGGTCTACAATGTATTAGTAAACGAAGAACATATATTTTCTAGGAAATCTTTTAAACATCATGTACACAACCAAAAAAGCCAGTCAGTACATGAAATTCTTCAAGTCACAATCCCCTGGACAAACTAATACAAATCCATTTCCAACCTAAAGTCAGAAGGGCAAAATCTTCAAAAAATAAAAATATTGCTATTGTTCTCAGCAGTTAGCAGACTGATAAAACCTACAAGTCTTTAAAGGCTTTTCAACAAAATTAACCCACAAACTCTGGGCAAGCTCCTTGCTTATGAACCCAGGAAGCTCGAAGTCCTGTGGAAGGAAGGAAACTGCACTCACGGTGCTGCTCCATTCTGAAAATCACCTTAAGACTGGAAGAAGACCCAGCAGTGACCCTTGTCAGTACATCCCTGCCTGTACACCTGCAAATCTACACAGAAGGCTCCAAGGCAGGCACAATCTTCAGCTGATAAGCAGGAGCAGATCAAAAACAGAGGACATGGAGGCCAAGCATTCCAGTTTACAGATGCTATCCCTGATAAAATGTCAAGGGCTTTTGGACAGAATTGGGTAATATGTGAAAATGAGGTAATCAGGTAACTTTAACTTTGGGGGGTTGGGATGCATGTATCACAAGTGACACTTAGCTGCATGCAGCTCAGGAGCCATTCTACCTGGGCAGAACTTCTAATAACCGACACTCAAATGTATGCCCCTAACGGCAAACCAGGATCTGCAGGTGTTTCCAAAACCAAAGAGAGGCCATATAATGCCTCATATTCTTTGGGGGACATTTTGTCTAATTCTATATTTTATAATGATTACTTTTAAATTGGTAAAACATTTGGGGACCTAATTACACCTTTCTCTATTAGTCATATTGGTTTACTGATGAGAAAAATCCCACTCACCCACAGGATGAGTGATTGTAGATTATCCATAGCTGGGGCAATGGATTCTTGGAGCTAACCAACTCCTTAACTTTCTTTCTGGATGCAAGATTAGCAGGGTGTTTTATTACAACTAGAGCATTTATTAGACTAACATCATCATGAAGACCTTACATTTTGTAGGATTCAGAATCATGTCTCAGTTAGCAAGTCTTCTACTTGGTTACTTGCATCTACGTGTAACTGTCCAACTTTGGTAAGCTATTGAGTCCCAGTGAAAGAATTCCTGATGCGATTCTGAGCCTCCCCTTTAGGGACTTGGAAATGGAAGGTAGTGTAGTTTTTTCTGGCCATCTGTCAAGCATGGGATCCCAGGCTTCTTGGGGTAAGTTTGGCGAGCAATTCTAAAGAACTCTTCTGCAGCATCAAGAGCAATGAGACGGTCCTGCAATTTAAAGAGAAAAAAATGTTGCCAAGTTGGAAATCAAACCATATAGATGAGAAATTTTAACAAAAACAAAACCCACCCTAGAAACAATACCAAGCAAGTAAAACATTTACTAAAATTTTCTCAGCTGGGCATGGTGGTGCACCTGGGAGGCAGAGACAGGCAGATCTCTGTGAGATTGAGGACATCCTGGACTCCATAGCGAGTCCAAGCCAACTGGGGCTACAGGGAGACCCTGTCTCAAAAAGACCAAAAAAGAAAAAAAAAAACTTCAAGAGATTCAGAGACATACCTTAACCATTTACTTGGATTACCCAAAAAATGCCACACCCATCTTTTCTTTGTGTGAGTGTGTGAATGCGCAGGTGTGTGTTCCAGTGGGCATTTTTACACATGCACGCAGAAGCCAGAGGTCAATCCTGGGTGTTGTTCCTCAAGAGCCATTGACCTTCATCTTGTTGTTTTTACAAAAAGAAGTCTTACTGGGTGCTGGGGCTCACCTGAGTCTGCTAGCCTGGCTGGCCAGTGAGCCGCAGGAATTTGCCTGTCTCTGCCTCCCCAGCCCTGAGATTATAAACACAAGTCACTGTGTCCAGCTTAAGTGGGTACTGGGGCTGAAACTCAGATCCTCATGTTTGTGTGGCAAGCACTTTACCAACTAAACTATCTACCAACCTACCTACCTTAATCTTGGTAAATACTATATAAATACTATTTCTTCCAACTCTTTGACCTCATGTTGAAACTTGAACTGCACGTCAGAATCAGCTGAAAAACAAACTCTTGGGCCACAACTTGAACCTTAACAGGTTTAAATAGAATTCAGAAAACCTCTTTTTTTTTTTTTTTGGTTTGAGACAGGGTCTCCCTGTAGCCCCAGCTGGCCTGGAACTCGCTATGTAGACCAGGCTGGTCTCGAACTCACAAAGATCCACCTGCCTCTGCCTCCCAAGTGCTGGGATTAAAGGCATGCACCACCACACCCAGTTAGAAATCCTTATTTTTAAAGCTCTTCAGGTGGTTCCTATGCCATCAGCCACCAGGAACCAGTACATAAAATGGCAGCATCATCTGCCAGTTTATTCCTTGGAGGTGCTGGTGGGGTTGGTGAGAAACGCAGGAAATAACAGAAAAGGGTGAACATATAAAGCAAACTCAGGGCAGATGAGAAAAGGCATCCACTTACCACAACAAAGAGATACCTCTCTGAGAGTTCCCAGCTGGTTGGGAAGATACTGGTCTCCTCGGCCAGTTTTAACAGTATCTCTCGAGCTTTTCTTGTATTTTTAGAATCACTCATGGTGCTGAGTTTGGTCACTGACAACAAAGAGTCTGCTTCCCTTTGAAAACCTAAGGGAGAAAAATGTACCCCTCATATGAAGCTGTCACTAGGAAATTACTATCTTGTAATACCATCCTCGAGAGAGTATTAAGAAGGGATCTAAATGTGGATTCTGCACAAATAGTGAAAACTAAAGCCCAGGGCCCTGCTCCTGGTTGCTGTTTCCCAGCTCAAGGAGCATAGGAGGGTCTTTAATAAAATTCTTTTCATGTTTCTCCTTACGGGCTTTTCTTTGTTAATTTTTTCCTTGTTAAGTCACACATACTAACCCACTGACTTCAGGCTGCCCTTTGTTTACCTTGAAGCATTCTTTCCTGTCCTCTCTACCCTTCACCTCCTCTCCCGTTCCTAAAATTCCTACTTGTCCCTCAACTTGCAAAGTGGTCACCTTTAGGGCCCTAGCTCTCCAAGCCTCAATTTCCTTCCTCATCACAATCTGGTCCACTGGGGGAAATTACTTTCCCAAAGGTAGAAAAGACTCAAAGACTGAAACCTACTTGGGACAGCTTACACTGTAAAAAGGAGACTAAGCCCACAGCAATGGGTGAGTTAAGAGGGTAGAGAGTTCCTCTTATCTCACAACTCCCCAGCTAAAGCAATAGGAGCTAGCAGCTGACATGCCCTTGAAAAGCTATAATGCCTGGGTGCCATGTTCTTTCAAAGCAGAAGGATCAAGGACTTCAAATAAGCAAGCATATTTTATGATGTGGGAGACATGTTTATTCATGTTTATCTATTTCAACCATAGCAGAATTAAGAAGATATCTGCCACCCAATAGAGGGATGCTTTTGAAAGCCCTCGTCAAGAAATTCCAATGGACTCTCATATGAACATTTAAAAATTGGCCTGTTCTGACTTTTTTCTAGTTCCCTGTCTAGAACTTGTAATACTAATTACTCTTGCCTTTACTTCTCCTTCACAGCCTTAGCAGCAGGGTCCCCCAACACTCCTAGAGATGGGAGTTATGCAATTTGGGAGTCTTTAGATAGACCCACTGAAGGGGTACTCCAATTGCCTCGCTCTGTATCCCTGTTCAGCTTGGAAGAAGCCAGAGCGGTCTCTGTCTCAATTCCCTATTGGCAATTTGGGTAACCTCTTCAGAGGATGGTGTGGAAAAAATAGAAGGTAGGAATTCGTTAGGCAGTTAGGGTAAAAAGACCCCAAAGAAAAGTAGCCAGTTTCTTGGCTAAAACTCACAATGTCCTTGGGCCTCTTAGCAACCTACTCTGTTCCAAAAGTCAAGAATGTCGAAAATATTTGGGAGCTTTTATCTAATCCTTAAAAGATTTTAGGGTTACCTCTTCAAAGGGAGGAATGTTAGAAAAGCCAAAAACCCCATAAAAAAAAATAAATCAAAGAAGAAAGAGTACATGAAGTTATCAGAAAAAAAGTGATGGGGAGATATGGGAGGAGTTGGAGGGGAGGGAGTGGGCATGGATTTGATCAAAACACCTTATACGCATGTATGAAATTCTCAATAAATTATTTATTTTAAAAAACTAAAAAAAGAAGATATCTATCCTAATGCCGTGTGTATTTTTCAACCTTGGAATTTTTCTTCCTTTTGTTCTTTTGGAATTTTCTACTATGTCTTGCTATCTTACTTACAAACAATATTTCTCCCAACCTGCCTAATCTGTAAAGCCAGCACTACTTGGCCAATCACTCCCGTCTAATTCAATCAGTATACAACAGTAAAACAGTAAACAGTGGCACCTATATGACTTCTTTGCCCTGTATTATCCTATTGTGAGGACAGACATGGCAGAGCGTGTCCTCAAAACATGGGCCCATGAAAACAAGTATCAAATGTTTATGCTTGAAGATCTAAAAACAAAATTGGGGAAATGATCAGTACATGGTAATTTAGCCAATGGCTGACAATCTTTTACAAAAACAAACAAACAAAAAACATGGTGGAAGCGACTGGAGAGATGGTGCAGCAGTTAAGAGCATTGGCTGAGCATGAGGACCTGGGTTCAATTCCCAGCACCCATATGGCAGCTAACAACCATTCTTAAATCCAGCACCAAGGGATCTGACACCCTCTTCTGATGTTCACAGGCATTGCACAACATGAGTGCACTTCACATGTAAGCAAAACACTCATACATGTAAAATAAAAATAATAAATAAAATAACATGGTGGGAAAGTGAAAAGTAATAAGCATGACTAGTTATTTTTATCATTTCACAATTTCTTGTAGACTCACCCAAATCTTCTAAAATGCGTTTCCATCTGTTTCTCACTTCCCTTCGAATCTGCCGCAGGGAGTAGATATCATAGTTGAGTTTTTGCCACTCCTGTCAGGAAAGTAAAATTCACTTTCATTTATACCTTCTGGCCCAACGCCTCTATGTCATCCCTAACTTCACGCTGTTTAAACATGTGGGTCCTCTCTTCACTTACCTTAAAGGCATTCCTAAAAGAAAAGAGGCATAGATGAGATAGAGCTGACAAGAACCAGCTATTGCTGGGGCTGGAGAGATGGCTTAGCAATTAAGAGAACCCAGATTCAGTTCCCAGCACCCACACGGCAGCTAACAACCATCCTTAACTCCAGTTCCAAGGGATCCGACAACCTCTTCTGACCTCTGCAGCCACTGCATGACGAGTGCACTTACATGCAAGCAATACACTCATACACATAAAAATTTTTTTTTAAAAAGAATCAGATATGGCTGAAGAATCTTTTCTCCGCTAGGTGAAAGGATGACTAACATCTGACTTAATTTCTTTGCATTATCTAGTCTCTCAATTTCAGTGACCGTATCTGCAAAATGGGGTTAGCAATAGTAAAGGTATACAAAAGCAAGGTATTCAATAGCAAGGTATACAAAAACTTAGAGCAGGGAATTGGCTTGGCATGTAAAGTGCTTGCTACGCAAGCATAAGGACGAGAGTTTGGATCCCCAGCACCCACATAAATGTCAAGTGAGTGTAGGGTCCTGTCTGTAGTTCCAGAGCTTGGAAGGGTGATACATAGGATCCCTGAAGCAAGCTGGCTAGCTAGCTAAACTAGCCACAATGGCCAGCTCTGCTTCAATTAAGAGACCCTGCCTCAATAACTACGGTAGGGAGTGACTGAGAAAGACTCAGGTCAGCATTGGGCATCCAAATACATGTGCACACATGTGCATGTGCACCTGCACACACACACACACACACACACACGCACGCACGCACGCACGCACGCACGCACGCAAGCACATACACCATAAACACAAACAAGCAAAAGAAAGAAAAGAAAACTCAACACATGACTACTATAAAGACAATAAAATCCATGAATTTGGGCCAATTTACAGATGAAGAAACTGAGGCTTAAATAGCTTATATGACTAATCTAATATATTCCAGGCAATAGGTACTAGGATGGTGTCAGAACCTGAATTTTACTCCAAAGTGCATGAAGAAAATAACAGGCATCTGTATTGCTGTTTGTTACCAGAATACCACAGAACTGGCTATCTCAAGCATGATTCCTGGCCAATGTTCATAAACCGTATCTTAGCACCACTCTTCAATTGCTATTCTCTTGACAGTGTGAATCTTTCAAGCACTCAAGGATCCATTAAAAGGTTATCATTCTGGAAAGTTCTTTATCAGTCTTAGGGTAATACAGATCATAATGTTGGTCCCAATACAAAAGGTGAAACTTTTAGGAGCATCAGAGTCTTCAGTGTGCTAAGCATTTTCTTAAAAATATCATGAAAATGTGCTTTTAAGGAAAGTTATCTATATAGAGCAATCATTTTATAGTGAACACCTTTTCCTTTCTTAGAGAAGACACAGCTGTCCAAATGCAGAGCTCTAAAGAACATCACTTTAAATGCTCAATTTAAGACTCAAGCTATTTGATATTTTGACTCCCATAACTGAAAATGTTCGAATGATGCCATATTTCCCTACTAAATTCCTTTCCAAAAAAAGGTTTGCTTTGTTGATCGCCAATCAATTTTCATGCCTAGTTAGGAAAAATAAATTTGGCTGCCAGCCACAAATGTTTCAAAAGATACCACTTTGAAAAAGAAAAGCTTTGTCATGACTGCATCTTAGATTGTATCTGAGGACATGCCTTGAAGGGAGGGTGAGGGTTTTTCTGCTACACTCTTGAAGTCAGGAAGCTGTGGATTTCCTGGTCCCTTCTTTTTATGTAGCCTAAGGCACACAACTGTGTGATGCCTGGAGTCAGAGACAAAGTCAGTGACGTCAGAAGAGAGTGAATTTACTAAATAATCTCAAAAATACACAGTCCAGGCTGGGCATAGTAGCACATGCCCTTAATCCTAGCACTAGGGAGAGTAGAGGCAAGGGGACCTCTGTGAGATCAAGGCCAGCCTGGTCTACATAGTGAGTTCCGGTCAGCTGGGGCTACAAGAAAGTCCTGTCTCAAAAAAAAAAAAAAATTGCAACCATGGACTCAGCATCATATTAAAACATACCTAGCCAATTCCCACACAGACTGGATAAATGGAAAGGGGAAGCTCAAGCAGTGTGCCTTTTCACTGGAGGGCCTTACTGTATTTAACTGACTGTTCTGCAGAGCATACTGGTCCACTGTCTGTCTAGTTTGGATCCCAGCTCTACTGTTAACAGCCTACTTCACTGCCAGAGCATCACTGTCCACATGCCTCATCCACAATATGACTGCCACACTATCTACCACCCCCCAGTGGTTTATTGTGGAGTTCAGTTGCTACTACAGGCTTCAAATGGAAGTTGGTATACATCCTCCTCTATGGCACTATAGACACAATTAAGAAGTAATTCTGAGGGGCTAAAGAGATTGCTCAGTGGTTAACAGTACACACTACTCTGGCAGAGGAGATGAATTTGGTTCCCAAAAACCCATGTCAGACGCACACACACACACACACACACACACACACACTTAAAAATAAGAAAATAAAAAAAACTTGAAAATAAAATTTGAAAATAAAAAATAATAACAATAATAAAAAAAGAAAATAAATCATTTTTAAAATGTACACAAAATATTAGTACCATACTGTGCTTCCTCTTCACTAAAACTTGACTCTGTTTTCTGGACTTGATGCAAAGTGATCAGAATCTTACACTTGATCAGGAGTCACAGATCAGTTGCTTCACTCATTCACAGAACCTTAATTTATGCAACAAACCACTAGGTGGCTTCCTTAACTTGCAATTAAGGTCTGTACTAATTTTTCTTAGTCCATGTGCTTGCTGATGCCTCCAACCGCATTCTCTCTATGTGTAGACAAATCTCTATTTTTCAGAGCTCAGGTACTAAAACTGAAGGAATTTATATAGGATTCAATGTTGATGTTTAGGAATAGAAAAATTGGTAAATAGACAGCAGGAGGAGAAAGTCTTTGAATCATCCAGGTATCACACTTTCCCCTCCTGCTGACCATTTATCATTTATTTTGAAGTTCCTATAGGGAACAGACTACTATGATTTATAGCAAGGGTGACTGGTCTAAACACAAGGCTTAATGACTAGGATTGAGCCAAAATAAACAGCTTCAATTGGTGGCAGACAGTGGGTGGTGCATCTTCAAAGCAAAACTAGTACATGTCTCAGGCACTGATATCTGTTGGGAAGGGCTTGATTCCAACTTAACAGCTGAAGATCCCACAAGTGTCTAATACTGCTCCGTGCCAAGCAGCAACTTGGTACTTCAGTTCCCAAGCACCAGTTTCCCAGCCTACAGCTTGACTACAGAAGCAGCAGTGGACCAGAGACCTTGGTAGAGCTGCCTATAGGTTCAGTGCCCTGAGCCCTGAATCCTACTGATTCTCCAGGGATCCCACCCACCCTCAGTGCTCACCCCCTCAGCAGGAAAGGATGCCTACACCCACATGACATGACAGAAACAGAGAACTAATTCCTGCAAGTTGTCTTTTACCTCTGCACCCCATTGTGGCATGTGCATGACCCCCTCCCCACACACAAACACAAAATAAATAAACATAATAAAAATTTTAAAATACCCAGGCATGCTGGCACATGCTTTTAATCTCAGCATTCAGGAGGTAGAGGCAGGTAGACCTCTGTGAGATCAAGGCCAGCCTACTCTATATAATGAGTTCCAAGCCAGCTGGACTGCAAAAAGACCCTGTCTCAAAACAAACAAAAAAAAATTATATATATATATGCACACACACTTTATCATTCTGTATCATAATGTTTCACTCCCTTAACTTGACCACTGGGTATAGACAGAAATAGAATTACAGTAAACATACTTGTTTTATAGAAAATAGACCCCTCACAAATTTCAGTGTTTTCCTAAATACACCTTCAAACTAGAAAATTCGGGCTGGAGAGAAGGCTCAGCAGGTAAGAATGCATACTGCTCTTCTAAGGACTTGAATTCAGTTTCCAGCACCCACATGAGGCAGCTCATAATCAACTATAATTCCAGCTCCAGAGGATCTGATGCCCCTCTTCTAGCTCCAAGGGCACCATGCTCATGTGCATAAACCCACACTCAGGCACACACACACATAAACAATTAAAATAAAATAAAATCTTTTTTTAAAAACTAGAAAATTCCTTAAGATTTTTTGCCTCTTAGTCATGCTTTGTAGCACATCAAGTACTGAGTTCCCACAGGTACTATGTACTATACACAACTCTGGGAATTTCCACTTCAACTCAAATACCATCAACATAAAGAAGACACCATAGAACTTTAAAAACACTACATTATAAAAGTAACTACATCTAAATCAAAGAGGTACACAATGTTTAGTGTCTAAACATCTCATTTTCAAGGGGTAGCTTTTTCAAAAAATGAATTCTGTGTGTGCGCGGACACGTGTGTGTGTGTCTGTGTGTCTGCTTGCCTGTCTGCCTGTCTGTGTGTAAAGGCCAGACGACAACCTCAGACATCTTTCTTCAGGAATGCATGATACTTACCTTTTTTCTTTTGAAATGAGGTTTCTCACTGGCCTGGAACTCACCAAATAGGCTAGTCTGCCTGGCCAGCTAACTCCAAGGTTCTGTTTGTTTCTGCCTTCTCGATGCTGGGCTTGTACATTTGTGCCACCACACACAGCTTTTTTAAAAAGATTTATTTTATTTTAATTATGTACACATGTTTGTCTGTTGGGGGTATGTGTACATGTAAGTGCAGGTGCACATATGAGTGCAGGTGCATGTGTGAGTGCAGGGACCCAAGGAGTCCAGAAGAGGACATAGGATCCCCTGGAGATGGAGTTACAGGTGATTGTGACCCACCTGATATGGGTGCTGGAAACTGAATTCCTCCGGAAGAACAATACATACTCTTAACCATTGAACCATCTTTCCAGATACATTTTTTTAAATTTATGTGTATATGTGTGTACATGCATGAGTTTATGTACACATGCATGCAGATGCCTACAGAGGCCAGAAGAGGACATTGGAACCCTGAAATTGGAGTTACAGATGGTTGTGAGCTCCCTAATATAAATGCTAAGAACCAAAAACTGGGTCCTTTTCAAGGGCAGTAATCACTCTTAACTGCTGAGGCAGCTCTCCAAACCCCAGTCTTTTAATCCCCCGGCCCCCGCACATTCAGCTCTACAAGGTTGGCCTCCCCACTGGAGTCAGGAGTTTGCAGCATATGCAGGTGTCATCACACACGTTATTTATTTACTTTTAACGTGGGTCATGGGAACAAACTCTAGTCTTTGTGCTTTCAAGGCAAACCCTTCACTGGCTGAGCTAGCTATTTCTCCAGCCTGGTAAAATAAAATTTTTGAACATGGTAACTGCCAACTGTTTCCTTTTAGTTTTCACCAGTTCACATCATCTTATGCCTAATTTCTACCTAAAATAAAGGGGAGTCTCTAAGAGATAGACAAATTATTACTGTTTCTCCAGCTTAGTTTTCTTTCATCTTGGTAGTAAGAAATACCAAAAAAGTAGGAGGCGGACATATGACACATGGTATCTGGATTTAAACAAGCACCTAGCACAGTCTCAAGTTCTCCTTTCACAGAGAAATTTGAGATGGCTCATGCAGACTAGGGTCATTTTTGCACCCATGGGGCTATTGATGTCAGTCTAGAGAAAGCCTCCAGGATGTACTGTTGGGGCTCAGTTTCAGAACCAAGTCATCACTTTTATCACTAACATAATGAAGTCAAAGACTGTACAAGAAGAAAGCATTAGTAATAAATGTGATAAGAGAATTGTGATTTAATACAGATAACAAAAGAGGCTCTAGGAAGTCAAATCTCAAAGTTGAATATCAGGTATACACCCCACTCTTAAGAGTGAAGAAAGCAGCAAAGACAAAGCCCTAGACGCAGGGATGTGCCTCCCAAAAGGGTGCATAAAAAAAGCGCCTAGGGTCTGAATACAGGAAAGTTCCAAATGTGCCCCTCATTCTGTATTTCCTGGGAACCTTCTCTGGGCCAAGCATGGTGGTCATAGTACAAACAATGAGTAGGATATGTACTCTGCCCTAAAGGAATGAAAATGTAGCCAAAGAGCTAATGTGATGCTACACTGTCTCGGTAGAATCATCACTCAAAGGAAGTGGCAACTGACATCCTCTGCACTGAACATCCAAGAGACAAGCCTTGTGAGGGAGTCTTCAAACAGTCCTGCCACCAGGAGGAAACA
This sequence comes from Nannospalax galili, assembly GCF_000622305.1. Lineage (NCBI taxonomy): Eukaryota > Metazoa > Chordata > Mammalia > Rodentia > Spalacidae > Nannospalax > Nannospalax galili. The sequence continues at coordinate 1,966,514 of NW_008360326.1, forward strand.
ACTAAGATGGCCACATGCCATGTTACTGCAGCCAGGCTGACAGACCTGTGCATTAGAGAATTAGAGAATTTTGGAGGATATAACAAAGATTCTTCAAATATAAACAGTTGCTGTACGGGAGATGGAGAGATGGCTCAGATGTTAAGAGCACTGACTGCTCCTGCAGAGGACCTGGCTTCAGTTTCCAGCACCCACATGGTGGGTGTTATTTGTAACTACAGTTTCAGGGGGATCCAAGGCCCTCTTCAGGCCCTGAAGACATTGTACAACACAACTTATATTCAAGCAAAATACAAAATAAAAATAAATAAACCCCTCCAAATTAAATAAAAGTTACTATATGGAAGAATTCCTTTTCTTCTTATTCCTTCTTTCATCCGTGTAATAAATGTTTATGTGCAAATTTGTATGGGTGTGTGAACACGTGGGGGAGGGTTACAAGTACATGGAGGCCGAGGTCTCTGTCAAGTGTATTCCTCTATCACTCTCCACCTTATTTTTTGAGACAGCATCTCTCACTGAACTTGGAGTTCATTGATGGCTAGGCTGGTTGGCCAATGAGTCCCAGGAATCTGCTGTCTCCAGTCGCCACCATCCTGGGGTTATAGATGTGCAGCACACCCAGATTCTTCTTTTTTGTTTTTCCTGAGTTAGGGTCTCTCACTGGCCTGGAACCCACCAAGCAGGCTCGGCTGGCTGACAAGTGAACTCCAAGGATATACTTCTCTGCTTCCCTGCACTGAGATTACAAACACACACTACCACATCCAGCATTTTTTTCCTGGGTTCTGGGAATCAAACTAGATCCTCACGCTTCCTAGGCAAGTACTTTACCAACTGAGCTATCTCCCAAGCCTTCTGGCTTTTTTTAAAACAGGAGTGCTGGGGATCTGCAATCAGGTCCTCATGTCCTTGCACAGCAGAAACTTTACTAAATAAGCTTTCGCCTCGGCTTATCCCCCCAACCTTTTTAGAAATGGGTGTCTCACTCTATAGCCCAGGCTTGCATGGAACTTACTGTAGAGCCCAGGCTGGGCACAAAGTTCTAGCAATCCTCCAGCCTTGGTCTCCCAAGTGCTCTATAGACAAAAGCCACCATTCCTAGTTTAATACCTTTTTCTTTTTTCTAAATAACTCTCAAAGGCAGAACTATGAGTAACAGGTGAGAGTTACAAGAAAGATGAATGTAAGGGGAAATTCTCTGCTGGGATGAAAATTCCCTAAGATAAAGAGCTGAGGAGCTGAGATGTCAAACGCAGGCAGTCTGGCTGGCTGGCTGCCACATTGGCCACTGTCCACAGTAATTTTTAAACTCTTAAAATAGGAAGGAAGAAGAAAGAGGAAGAAAGTGAGAGCACTGGTTTTAGTAAAAGACCAACCTGAAGCCACGGCAGCTGCACCTGAGGAAGAACAAGGGAAACACAACTGAAGTCCGGGGAGAAAACAGAAACTTAACACAGGTAAAGCCTCCTATTCTCTAGCCAAGAGTCCTGCCATGCCCAGGAGACTTCTCTTCCCACAGAGTGGATTCACTGGGACCTAGGCCTCCGTACTGTCTCTGAACACCAATTCACCCCCTCCCCCATATCCCCTCATAGAGTGGGAAAGACCTCAAGCTCCTCCTACTTCTGCCATCCCTCCTCAGGCACTGCCTCCCCTCTACCTATCTCTACTTCCTGTCTGGGAGAGGGAGACGAGACATTCCCTTGAAGACAGAGGGGTGGTGAGGGCAGCAGAAGCTACAAAGAGCTGAGATTTAAGGAAGGCTATTTGTTGCTTGGTTTCAGAACTGAAAAAAAAAAAAACCCCTGCAGAAGACCACCTAGAACACCTCATCTGCTCTTCTCCCTGTAGCCCCCTCTCCTCTCAAAAGGAAGCCTTCCCTTAGAAAACGCCCAATAACACCTACACCTTCTATTCCTGACAATCTTATCTGCAAGATTACAGGGCTACAAGAATGCCCAGTTCAGAATTCAACTGAGTCTTCTTCACAGATCTCATGACAAACCACAGTTTCACTATCTCACATGACTGGCTGCCTCTTCCCAGAATTACTCAGCTAGCGCTTTTGACTCAAATGCTTGATGTCATATGCCAAATTCAAAAGAAAAAGGATCTGGAAGGAAAAAAAATAGTACATTTGTCTCTTCTTAATATGCTAGCTCGTTTCTTTTTTTAAATTTTTACATGTATGAGTGTACTGCTTATGTGTAGGTAGGTGCATCCATATCATGAGATGCCTGCAGAGGGCAGAAGAGGGAGTCAGATCAACCAGAACTGGAGTTGCAGACGGTTCTTAGACAGTATGTGGATGCTGGAATTGAACCCCAGTCCTCTGCAAAAGCAGCCAGTGCTCTTAACTGCTCAGCCATCTCTCCAGCCCCTGCTAGCTGGTTTCTTAATACAAGCAGCCATAGTGCCCTTCCCTTCACCCTGTGACCTCCTCAAGCTCCAGTCTACCGCCCACCCATCCCTGCACTGCTCTAGGCATGAAAGGGCGGCCTCTCTGTTCTCTGCTTCTCATCCCCTCATCATCAGTGTTATGGTTTCAATCTGAAACATCTGTGACAGGCTTGTGTCTTTGAACACTTGGTCCCAAGCTGTTTAGGGAGGTTGTGGAAGTTTTAGGAGACGGACCTTCACTGGCAGATGTGGGCCACCTGGGATAGGGCCTTGAGAAGGTAGCCTGGCCCTGCTTCCAGTGCTGCCTCTACTTCCTGGCTAGTCATGATGTGAACAAATCACAAGCTCCACACCACCTTAAGCAGATGCCACCACCATACTCTCCACCATGACAGAGTGACATCTCCTGAAACAATAAACCAGAATAAATCCTTCCTCTCTTAAATTGCTTCTGTCAGATACTTTATCAGAGCAACAACAAAAAATCTAACAACCAGCTCTTGTCACTCTGCCTTCTTTGGGATCCATTACCATGGAAGATGCTAAGGCATTTTCTCAGTTCTCCCCAACCTAAGAGTGAATGAATCTAGCAATGTCTCTTGGTCCTTTCCAAAGACCCACTGTCTCTAAGCATTTCATCCTGATGGCCATCTCTCCCTAGTGAGCTACTCCAGACACCTGTGGGAAATGGGGAAAAGGAAGGAGCATTCACAGTAGACCCCTATCTGCAGCTTAATTTTCCAGAGTTTCAATTACCTACAGTGGGGCTTGGGTGATACCTCAGTGGCAGAGGGCCTGCCTAACTTGTATGAGCCCTAAATTCAGTCCCCAGGACTGCCCAAAGGGACAAGTGGGAACCAGTTATCTACGGTTGACTGTGATCTAAAAATATTAGGTGAAACTTTCCAGAAATACACTATTCATAAGTTTTAAATTATGTGCTATTCTTGATTTCTCACTCTGTTTGCCTGGAACACAAATAATTCCTTTGTCCAGCATCTAACAGTATCCATTAGTCAATTACTTGTTGCCTAGATTGTCAAAGTGACAATGTGTCACAATGCCTGTAGTCAAATAACCCTTATATTACTTAATAACGGTCCCAACGCACAAGAATAGTTATGCTGGAAATTCAGATATGCTGAAGAGAAGGCCATAACATGAAAAGGTGAAAGTTCTCTACTTAATAAGGAAAAAACATTTACTCATTTGTTTATTTATTTAGCAATACTAGAGATGGAGCTCAGGGCCTCATGCATGTGAGGCTATAAAGACTGGTCCCTCTGTTTCCAGAAGATAACTTCTTCAGTCTTCCCTCAACCAGGTGACAGTGGGTCACATCATTTCGCTTTCTGAAAATTTCAGTTACTCTCCACTGCCTGCTGAATAAATACTGCCCCTGAGGGGCTGGAGAAATAACTCAGTGGTTATGAGCACTTGCTGCTCTTCCAAAGGACTCGGGTTTGGTTCCCAGCACCCACATGGCAGCTAACAACTCCAGTTCCAGGGAATCCTGATACCCCTCTTCTGGCATCTGCCGACATTGTGCAACACGGGTGCACTTACATGCATGCAAAACTCTTATACACATAAACGTGGTGGCACACGCCTTTAAGCCCAGCACTGAGGAGGCAGAGGCAGGTGGATCTCTGTGAGTTCAAGGCCAGCCTGGTCTACATAGTGAGTTCCAGGACAGCTGGGGCTACAGGGAGACTCTGTCTCAAAAAGACCCAAAAAAATAAAATAAAATGAAAATAAATAAAAATAAATTTTAAAATTTTTAAGCTGCCCATAGTTTGCCATTTCCAATCTTATTCCTGGTGACAGTCCTCTCCATACAGTATGTCCTTAGCATCTGCAACTACCACTGTTCCCAGTACACCTTGGACCTGATGCATTTGACCAGAAGCAATTGCATCCTCATTCTTCTACATCTAAATCCTACTCACCCTTCATGGATCAGCTCAAGTGCTTCAAATGCCACCACCTCTCTCAGCTTAATTAAAAGCAATTGCTTCTTTCTTTGAGTTTCCTCAGCTCTTTTATGACGACTGCTGTAGATTTACTTTCTAGATATTGCTATACAGGTATGTGCAGTGCCTCCTTCACTGCTAAAGTAGAGGTTCCTTGGACACTAGAACCAGGGCTCATCCACGTCCTACACAGTCCTTTGTATACAGTGCGTCCTCCAATGGGTTTGTTGAATTGAATTCAACTGCACATGAAGATACATGACAAAATCAAGTTCTGACAGTAATAGAGCACCTAGTTTGATTCTAGAACATAGCACTAATTCTCACTGGAAAAAGCCAGTTAGGCCTGGTATGGTGGTGCACTCCTTTAATCCCAGCACTCGGGAAGCAGAGGCAGGAGGATCTCTGAGAGTTCAAGGCCAGCCTGGTCTACATAGTAAGTTCCAGTCCAGCTGGGGATACAGGGATACCCCCCCCCCAAAAAAAAGCAAAATTAGGATGTATAATTCATTCCCATTTTAAACAAGGTAAGTTTATAGAATAAGGTATTTTGATTCCCCTACACTTGGAAAACAATGAATTCAATAAAGATAAAGTAAAATCAAATAATCTATTAACACCTTCTACTTTGTACCCAACCAGGCATTTGATATTTGAGGAATACATTCCAGACATATCTCTTTCAGAACTAAAATTATCAAGGATCCACTGTGTGACAGGCCCTGACCCTGGCTCTCTATATTCACCACCACACTCATCATAAAGAGCAGAGCCAAACTTGGTGGCACACACCTTTAATCCCAGCACTCAGGAGGCAGAGGCAAGTGGATCTCTGTAAAATCAAGGGTAGCCTGGTTTACTTAGGGTTCCAGGCCAGCTGGGGCTATTGGGAGACCCTGTTTCAAAACAAACAAAAGAGTCCAAGAGCAATTTATAAATCCTTTTCTAGGGACCTGTTAAATAAAACTCTATGAATTTAAACAACTCGGCTGGTTATGTAGGAAACCTAAAATTTAAATTCAAGACTGTTCCTCAAATCCATATTTCTCAAAGAACTTTAAGTTGCCACTCAATTAGACCCCAAGTTAGCCCACTATATTGTTCCTCTGACACTACTAGGGTATAGAAATAAGGACTCAAAGAGACATAATGTACAACTTTCCAAAAATGGTCTCTAGTGTGGCCACCCAAGTCCAGGAGACAGACAGGCAGCCCTCCTCTATTCTCTGAGTGCCCGTCAGTGCTCGGCAGCAGGAAGAAGGCCAGTGAAACCAAATCTCATGTGACCTGGTTCAAGAGACGGGATGTGGAGACTTGGCAAGGAAGGAGGATGACAGCTGATCACACAGAGGAAACTCAGAGGTTCCTTTAAACAGTCCTGGGCTAGGTAGTGTCAAGGCCACCTGCGCAGAAGGGGCATCATCTTTCAGCACTATCAAAACCTGCTCTCCCCATCCATCAAATGTGGTGTGCAAAGATAAGATTATATTTCCCCTTTCCTAGACAACTCGTTTACTCATAGCCATCTGTCCCCACATCAGCCCAAATAGAACAAATGGCTCCAAGGACAGAGCAGAGAAAGGCAGGGTATTAAAGGGTAAGCATCAGCGTAGATGAAGCTTTGAGGAGGGGGTATGATAAGGAGTGAAGTCCAAGAAGTCTGTGTCCAGGGACCTGACACTTAGGCCTACTGGGGCTACAGGACTTGTCTCTCCAACAGCTCCCAACATTCGGCTTTATGGTTCAACTAGAGTATTTCATTACCCTGGGGCACTCAGTCTAAGGAAGGAGAGTTGTTGGTAACTAGAAAGTTGCTGGTCACCAGAGCTGATGGAACTGAGCTTTTTCAGCTGAGTAGGTCAAATTCTGATGTGGGTATCACTACCTTCATCAGACCTTCCTCCAGTGACATGAGAATCAGCCTCTGAACGATGGAATTCCATGTAGTGAAACTGAGGGAATAAGTCCTCAAGCTTCACTTGCTTGTAGTATATAGCTAAGCAATACACTCCCTGAGCTTTGCTGCAGATACTACCAGCCTTCACTTGAGTGGCTTTTCCAGGTATCTGATGGGTAACCTTTCAAAGTCAGAGGACCAAAACTCCACCCCCAGAGCATGCTAATGTCAACATTTTTTTTAAATGTAAAGAGCCATGAAATTTGATTATGTATATGTATACCACACATTTTTTTTACTCTTCCTTACCTCCAGTTACCCTCAGACTACCTGGCTTTTTTAGCCCATAAACATCCCTAAGCCATATCCTTGAGCAGAGAGATCTGAGATCTGCTCTTCACACACTTGGCTGCCTCATGGATAAACTCCTCCTCTTATAGGTGAATGCTTATAATCACAGCACTAAGGATGCAGAGACAGGATGACTGCTTCCAGTTTGAGGTCAACTTGTCTACATAGTGCCAGGCCAGCTGGAACTACATAGCAAGAACCTATCTCAAAAACCAAAACAGGGCATGGTGGCACATGCCTTTAATCCCAGCACTGAGGCCAGCCTGATTTATATAGCAAGTTCTAGGCCAGTCAGGGCTACACAGAGAGACCCTGTCCCAAAAAAAAGAAAAAGAAACAAAATTAGCATTTCAGGGATTGGCAATGTAAATGAAATTTCCAAGAAGGAAAAAAAAAGAGTGCGTCTTCAAACCGAACCTTCTTCAAGGCCGATCAACTGATTAGAACTTCACAATGACTGTGGAGCGCTCGGAATGTTGCAGGTCCAGAGCCTAATTACAATTTATCTTGGTGTATCTTTAGCCCCCTAAATAGTCATTCCTTGCCCACCTCTATAACTGACCTAACATCCTGTGACTAACAGGATAAAAACCTTTTGGAATACATCAACAATACCCAAGGCGGAGTGTCCTTAGATAGCATCTGAGGCCTACAGCTGAGATTTCTCTGTTTTGCTGTAACCACCACTTGATGTTTCTACCAATGTATTTGTAAAGTGCTTTGATTTATAGTTTTCTTTGTTCTGTTACTATACAAACTTCATGAAACTGCTTCCACATTGGAACATGGAATTTGGGGTGATCTCTGTGTTCCCAGGCCAATGGTCACACTTATCTGGCGCCAGAGAAATTCTTATCCCCTTTGAAGTGAAAGTTATGCTTTTGTATGAACAACACCATATACAGCTGGCAAAATGGGCCTGGTCCTCCCTAATGATCTTCTAGAACTATGTCCTTGGGCTGATGAGATGGCTCAGCAGGCAAGAGTGTTAGGTTCAATCCCTAAACCCCACATGGCAGAAAGAGAAAACCAACTCCTGAAAGTTGTCCTCTGATCTCTAAACACATGCTTACCATGGCATGCATTTACACACACACACACACACACACACACACACACACACTTACACAATAAACAAGTAATATTTAAAAAGAACTATCTTCTTGCCAAGGAAAACTCAGTGTAGTATAGCTATTTGGGTTGGATATGACCATCACCACCTTGAGTTGAGTACCTATGATAACCCTTATGATACCACGCCTACTATGGAGGGAGGGGACAGGCTCATGTGGTTCACAAGACTCCCCTCCCTTAGATTCCAACGGTCACTATGTCAGAAGAAAACAATTGACTAGAGTAGGTCTTCTGGTGTGTGCCTGCCTGTGAGTCACCATCTTCTGTAATTAACCCCAGTAAACTCATCAATTCAGCAAGCTAGACTTGGATGAAATTCCTTCATTAGTTCATTGATGCCCTCTCTATCTAGAGTGACTAAACATCTCCCCAGGAAATGTTATATAATACTAGATCTTACTGGAATGCATGAGGCCACCAGGCCTAGGATGCTGCTCTATCACTAGGCCCTGAGGCCCACCCTGAATGATGTGATACTTCAAAGATTAATAAAGGAAAACTTTGGGGCAGTTTGTATATGCATGCCATTCAGAGCCTGTGGTGAATAGCTTTGGTTGTCAACTTGACAGACCTGAGTAAAAGGAGCCTCAATTGGGGAATTCCCTCCATCACACTGGCCTGTGGCCATGTCTGTGGGGTATTTTCTTGATTTTTGAGTGATGTGGGAGGGCCCAGCCCACTGTGGGCAGTGCCACCCCTGAGCAGATTGTTCTGTATCAGATAAGAAAGAAGATTGAGCCTGGGCCAGGGGAGCAAGCCATTAAGCAGTGTTCCTCCATAGCCTGTACTCCAGCTCCTGCCTCCAGGTTCCTGCTCTGAGTTCCTTCCTTGGGCTCCCTGATGAACTGTGAGAGCCTAAGACCCCAAATATCACCCTGCAGTTACTGCTTTAGAATACCTTGAAGTGATACATCCCTCCCCTAGTTGCTAACTTAGTCCCACTGCCCCTTACAATGATCATCTGTTTCCACTCAGAATTCAAGTTTTGACCTACAAAAGGTCAAATGTAAATGCTGAGTGGTGCTTTTCCCACTCCCCTGGTTTATTTTTATTCCACAGCCCTGCAGGAGTCCTAGACACAGACTGCTTTGTAGCCCAAGGCCTCTGACCTAATTCCTTACCTGATTTTAATTAGATTAAGCCAAGGAGAGCTCCCAGCTCCTACTGTTGTCCGAGTTTGCCATCAAAGCAATGGAAAGGGACTGCCAAGCAAAGAGATGCTTGTCATTTTGTCTCATGTGTGGGGTCCCATTAGGATTAGAAAGGCCAGATTCAGAAAATGATCTGACTGATGCTGCCAACAGAAGCAAGTATTTTCCATGAGATACTGGTGTTCCTAATCAACTATTTGGAACCAACTCAGAATTCTGGGGCTCTATTTGCTGCAGGGAAAAAGGACACTATGTAGCTGTCAGTAAGGGCAAAGGATAATAAGACTAATTTCTGCTCATGGTGTGAGGAAGGAAAGGCTTAAATTGCTAGCATGGTAGAAACCATCAATTCATACAGTTACCTTAAAAACATATCAAGGAAAGCTGCTTCATCAAAGAACTGAGCCAAGTTTAGATTTATGGATGGACTATGGGCAACTATTTACATAGCACTTATTATATAGGTGTTATAAGCAACCCAGAGATAACTTAAAGCATATAGGATATACTGAAGTCCTATGCTTCATATTCAGAGATATCAGTCCCTTATATAAAAGGCGTAGTATGTGCATATGACTTCAGGTATTTAAGGTTTACCTTAACAAAGCCTAATGAAGGATGTGATGTCATAGCCTCAAAGTAAAATAACTGCTTAAGCAGCAACAGTTCTGGAATCACCTGGAACCTCCCTGATTAAAACATCTGTTAATCATTACTACACTCTTTCCTGGCTATTACAGACAAGCGATGTTTCCTTATCAACCCAATTAGGAAGCTGCTTGTTAACCCTGAATTTACGGTCATTTGTAGTTTAGGAGATCTTCGCCTTGTCAGTCATCTGCCTGCCTCCTTATCATCATGGTAAGCTCTCCTTAACTCAAAGCCCTTCAGACAATTCCTGTTGATTTAAAATCCCAGAATGACAAGGGAAAAGAGTGTGCTATGACAGTAATCAAAGTACATTTTAATATTATTTGGAAATTAAAGTTTAGTTTTTCAACTTGGACTAATATTATGTACTAATTCATGGTAGAGCTGGTTTACTCACAGGGAAAAAAAAATCAGTAAATACAAAATATTTCAGACCACAAATGAAAAAAAAATTAGAAGAATCTCAATTTCTAAAGCAGGGGCTGGAGAGATGGCTCAGTGTTAAGAGCACTGACTGCTCTTGCAGAGGACCCAGGTTGGGTTCCCAGCACCCACATGGAGACTATCTGTAACTCTAGTTCTAGGGTATCCAACACCCTCTTCTGGCCTCTGTGGGCACTGCATGATCATGTGTGCCTGCCTGCACGTATCACATAAATAAAAATAAAACCTTTAAAAGAGCAATTTTAGGTTGACATCAAAATTAAAGAATAAGTAGTTTCCATATCCCCCT
>NW_008360326.1:1977704-1984999 GCF_000622305.1 Nannospalax galili
CTCATGCTTAAGCCTACTTTAAAACATCTTTATTAAGTCCCAACTCTGCTTTATTAAAAAGAAGAATTGTGAAGCATCTAAGATCTTATCCTCTTACAAGCTGACAAGTTCATGGGTGCTAGTTAAAAAAAAAAAGTATAAGATTCTTATATCAGTATTTTTATACCATCTTGCTGATTCTCTGTTTCTATATAGCGGCATTAAGAGAAACCAAAACAATGCCTGTACATACCATGGGTGGATGGAGAAGAAAGAGCCCCAAATTTGGGGGACTAGCAAATCTTTTAGAACGAGGAATAAGCCTGGATGCCCTTTGTACGAGAGGGAGACCCTATCTCTACTTCCCAAAGCTGAGTTACATAAACATCCTTGAAAATATAGTCCAGAAAAACAAAGGGCAGACAGTGCCTCTGCTCGTGGGATGTTCAGAGGCTTGAGGAGTTGTGCAAAACTGGCTCCCAGTGGAGTGGATGTGCAGGGATGGAAGAGGAAGCTAAAACTTGCTCATAAGCTTAAGCTTGCTTATGACTCCCAAGGAATGTGAATTTTCCAGGTTCAGAGTATCCAGAACGAGGCATGACGAAAAGATATTTGCAAAGGACAAAGTGAAAAATCCTCACCATGGCCTATAAACAAAGCCTGGTCTTTGCTGGCCTCTCCAGGGTCACTCGGTATTGTTCTTCCCTTGATCCAGTGCAGCAGCCACCCAGACCTGCTTTCTGTTCCCAGCACACAGGGGACTCACTCCCCTGCCTTGGAGCCTCTGCATAGGTTGTTCTCTCCACCAGGAATGGGCACAAGGCTCGCTCCCTTCCCTCATTCATCTCCACTTCGCAGCCTAGTTATCACTCTCTGCCCCTTACACAGTCTTGTCTTCAAAGTGATTATTACTACCTGACATGACGGTATATTTATCTGTTTGTTATTGGTCTCCCCTTAGCAGAATGTATGCTCCCCAGAAGTAGACCCTGGGTTTACTGCTCTCTGATTAGCAAAAGAAATAGCTATGTTTTTATCACTTATCACTGGTATGCTCACCAATATGAGTTCACTTTTCTCCCTTAAACATTCACATGCTGACTCCACTTCGCAGCCTAGTTATCACTCTCTGCCCCTTACACAGTCTTGTCTTCAAAGTGATTATTACTACCTGACATGACGGCATATTTATCTGTTTGTTATTGGTCTCCCCTTAGCAGAATGTAAGCTCCCCAGAAGTAGACCCTGTGTTTACTGCTATCTGATTAGCAAAAGAAATAGCTATGTTTTTATCACTTATCACTGGTATGCTCACCAATATGAGTTAACTTTTCTCCCTTAAACATTCACATGCTGACATCTTAACTCCCAGTACCTTAAAATGTACCCTTTCTTTGAACACAATGCCCTTGCAGAAGTAATAAGGTTGGAATGAGGTCATAAGGGTGGGTCCTATTCTAACGTCTGGTGTCCATATAAGAAAAGGAAGCACAGACACAGATATACAGAGGAAGGTGATGTGAAGACACATGAGATGATATAACACGCACAGGAGAGGGACCTCACAGGAGAGGGACCTGGAGCAGATCTTCCCAAGGAGTCCTCAGAGAAACCAGCGTTTGATCTCAGACTTGGGGCTGTGAACTCTGGGAGAAGATATTTGTGTCGTTAACACCACCTAGTTCATGGTACTTTGTTACAGCAGCCACAGCAAGCTATTTATTACACCCACTGAAATCACAAAATGAATCAAAGAAATCCATCTGAGAAGTATGAGCTTTCTACTTTAAAACCAGGCCTCAGGGCTGGAGAGATGGCTCAGCGGTTAAGAACACTGGTTGTTCTTGCAGAAGACCCGGGTTTGAATCCCAGCACCCACATGGCAGCTAACAACTCTCTGTAACTCCAGTCCCAGGGGATCCAACAGCCTCTTCTGACCTCCCTGGGCAGTGCACGACATGGGTGCACTTACCTACATGCAGGCAACACACACATACACATAAAATAAAAATAAATAAATAAATAAATAAACATTTAAAAACCAGGCCTCGACAGCAGAAGTTTCTCACTAATCTGCAGTCTTCAGTGTGGAACAGCATTGAAAAGGGCATGGGTTCTGAGTTCAAGTTCTACCATGCCTAGCAAATCTTACAGCCTCTGTGCCTTCTATTTCATCAACTACAAAATGGAAAATATTCACCTTGCTGATACCACAGCTTTGTGAAGGAAGCTCCATAAATAAGTGAAAGTTCTCTGTAAAGAAAAGCACCTTGTCCATGCTGTGGTTATGGTTTGTCCCCCCAAAACTTGTTTTGAAATTTAATTGCTAATGCAACAACTCTGAATAGGATAGAAACTTCAAGAAATGATTAATTCATAAAGGCTCCACCTTCATGTATGGATTAATTCATGGATTAATAGGGCTCTCACGGGACTGGATTGGTTACCTCAGTAGAGGTTGTTATAAGGTCAGAGAGTTTATGTCCTCTGCAACTGCCTGCCTGCCACTCTGCTTTCTGCCGTGAGCTGAACCACACAAGGCCCTCATCAGTACCATGCAATTAACCTTACTAGTTTCCCAAACCATGAGCCCAGATAAAATTCTTTCTTTTGCATATCCAGTCTTAGGTACTCTGTTCAGTAACAGAAAGCAGAATAAGATATTGAATACATCAGGTCATAATAAGCATAGCATTAGCTTCCACAATCGGCTAAAAAGCAATAGTGTGAACTGCCACCCACTACTAGAAGTAGGACTACACCAGGAAAGCCTCACTCTGGAATGTTTCAGTGTGCCCAGCCTATAGTTTCTACACAGCCTAAACATCACTTCAGACAGGTAGAAGATAAACACTAGATCATGAGCTACACTATTAAAATGAGTAGCATGTAGGGCTGGAAAGGTGGCTCAGTGGTTAAAAGCATCTGCTGCTATTGCAGATTAAACAGGTATCAGTTCCCAGTACCCACATGTAACTCCAATTCCAGGGGACTGAACACCCTCTTCTGGCCTCCACGAACATGGCACACATATGACACCTATAGACAAGCATACATAAATTATTTCAAAAAGATGAGAAGCATGTTCAATGCCCTGGGTTTGATTCCCCACAACACAAAAATAAATAAATACAAATTAAAGCCACGCATGGGTGCATGCCTCTAATCCCAGCACTCAGAAGGCAGAGGCAAGCAGATCTCTACGAGTTCAGGGCTAACCAGGGCTGCATAGTGAGGCCCTGTTTCCAAAAAAAAATAAGATGAGGACCAAGGAGTCAATGAAATGCTGTCTGGGGAATTACAGCCATCAAGGGACTGAGCCAGTTTCTCCTAGTGACCAGATTTTATCCTGTGACAGATGAGAAGTTTACATAAAGACAGGAACAGACAGATAAAGTGACAATGTCCTGGACAAAAAAAAAGAAAAGAACAAATGAACCACACAGAGGCTCTGCTCTCATCCTGTCCTAGTGGTTTTACAAAGCCCTGCCCTCAACTTTCAGAAGCTAGAAGAGGAGAAAGACATTGAAATCCACAGAAACAAAAGAACAAGAAATGCCCTTTAGAAACTAGGGCAGAGAAGCAGGTAAGGTGAGCAGGATGGGACAGCATAACACCAACTGAGAATCTGCCAAGGGAGAAAGGGCATCACTTTTCCAATTCCCTGCACTACCTAACCATCAGACGGAAAAGGCATTCTGGGCATCCCTGAGTTGTCCACATTCCCCCACTGGCACCTCAGAGACGTGCTGACTGCCAACTCACACCTGTGTTCATGCCTCTAAACAATCTAGCTCTTAAGCCTCACAAAGATTGTTTAGGAGAAGTGGTCAGGTTTATCCAATACTTTGACCTCTCAATTCCCTGCACTACCTAACCATCAGACGGGAAAGGCATTCTGGGCATCCCTGAGTTGTCCATATTCCCCCATTGGCACCTCAGAGACGTGCTGACTGCCAACTCACACCTGTGTTCATGCCTCTAAACAATCTAGCTCTTAAGCCTCACAAAGATTGTTTAGGAGAAGTGGTCAGGTTTATCCAATACTTTGACCTCCAACCTCAGGACTTTGTCTCCAACCCAGGAATCCTAGATCCCAAGCTTCTAGCAGTATTCCCAAGGTGATGAGACTACTCTAACTTTGATTCAGGAAAATTCCCAAGCTACCATAATATTACCAATGGATGTATCCGGAAGCCCAGAAAGCACTAAGCACAGCAGGCTCAGAAAAATCTTTCCTCTCTTTTATCTTACACCAGTTGACATGAATTTGAGTTCAGTATCTGCGCTGGATAGCTTTAGTGTCAACTTGACACACCTGGGTTGAGGGAGCCTCAATTGGAGAACTGCCTTCATTGGACTGGTCTGTGGCCATGTTCATGGGGCACCTTCTTGATTGTTGAATGATGTGGGAGGACCCAGGCCACTGCGGGCGGTGCCACCCCTGGGCAGGTGGGCCTATGTTGCATAAGAAAGCAGGCTGAGCAGGGGCCAGGGGAGCAACCAATAAGCAGCATTCCTCCATGGCCTGTGCTCCAGCTCCTGCCTCCAGGTTCCTGCCCTGAGTTCCTACCTTGGGCTCCCTGATGAACTGTAACCCAGGAGATGTAAGCTAAATAAACCATTTCCTCCCCAAGTTGGTATTGATCAGAATATTTTGTCACAGCAATGAAGAAACAAACTAAGACAATATCCTCTTTCAAACTGCAAAGGAGCAGCCCTAAACAAGTCATTTGTACCATCCTCTTTAAAGCTCAGGGAACACTGCATTAGAGAGGGTGGGAAGAATGCAAGAGCTGGAAAATAAGGAGAAAGCCTGTGAAATAATCTGTGCAAGACACAGCCACTCCAATCACAAACTCAAGCAGCTAAAGACGCTTGCACTGGGTCTGCACAAGAATGGGCCCATCGATAGTCAGGCATGGATGGAAGAGGGACTCAAGGGGTCTTACGCTCACTGCTGAACTATTTACTACCATTAGTTTCAGGTAGAGGGAAAATCATTCCCTTCGGTTGTATGCTCACTGATGACCCCATCAGGCTCCAATAGACAGTTCCAATCCAACTGTCACACAGATGGTCCTAAACTAAATAGATTACAAAA
Organism: Nannospalax galili; assembly: GCF_000622305.1. NCBI lineage: Eukaryota > Metazoa > Chordata > Mammalia > Rodentia > Spalacidae > Nannospalax > Nannospalax galili. The sequence goes on from NW_008360326.1 coordinate 1,982,788, forward strand.
CAAAAGCCATGAATCTGGGAAAGGGAGTGGTAGGGATGTGGGCAGGGGGCACTGACAGGGATAGGAGAGAAGAGGGGGCAGGGAGAGCAATTAGAATATATTATGTACATGTACGAAATAGTAGAATAACAAAATTAATAATAAAAACTTAAAAATTTAAAGTGCATGCTTAATAAGAAAAAAAATAAAAAATACTGGGAGTGGTGGTGCACACCTTTAATCCCCACACTTGGGAGGCAGAGGCAGGCAGATCTCTGTGAGACTGATGTCAGTCTGGACTCCATAGTAAGTTCCAGGCCAGCTGTGGCTACAGGGAGACTTTGTCTCAAAAAGACCAAAAGGAAAAAAAAAAAAAAAAACTGCAAAGGAGGTTAAATTCCTCCACACCCCTCAGAGAATTTCTCTGATTTACTCCTAATAACTGCTTTATTTAAACTCCCAGTAGAGCTGAGCTTACACAGAACAAATGGGCATTTAACTGGGTAGAAAGATGGGAAGGGAAAAATTCAGGGTTGCAGTACTTGTGGGAAGAACCCAGCTTGATAATGAGCCAACCAAAGGGCAGAGCTGGAGGGTAACATGACAAGAACTCTGGAGGCATATAACTGGAGAGGAGCTCTCTAAAGGCTAAGAAGGGGACCCAGAAGGGCAGAGGGAACAGCTCTGCTCACAAAGGACATTCTCCTTCCTGTTCACAAACACACCTTTGGGTAGAACAGTCCTACTCCAAAGAATCTGCCTGCAGCAGCAAAGAAGCTACAGCTTATAGCTGCACACTGCAGTTGCTCTGTTAGAAAAAATAGTGAGCTAGCTGTGTGTGGTGGCGCACGCCTTTAATTCCTGCACTTGGGAGGCAGAGGCAGGTGGATCTCTGTAAGTCTAGGCCATCCTGGTCTACATAGTGAGTTACAGGCCAGCCAAGGCTACACAGTGAGATCTGTTTCAAAAAATAAAAAATACTGAAACATCACCCATTTTAGACAGATAATAACATGCAGTATAACAGTAATTTTATTTTTTAAAATATTTTATTATTTAATATTTTTAGCACGCCTTTAATCCCAGCACTCGGGAGGCGGAGGCAGGCGGATCTCTGTGACTGTAAGTTCAAGGCCAGCCTGGTCTACAAAGTGAGTTCCAGGACAACTGGGGCTACAGAGAGACCCTGTCTCAAAAAGACCAAAAAAAAATCGGCTTATAGAACAAAAAATTACGTTTAATCAAGATAATTATATATTTTTGCTAAGTTTGCCAGACTTTTAACTACGTAAAAAGCAAGTCTTGACAAAAACCAAGGTTAATTTAAAAATTCATCTTTTAATCTAAACTTTGGCTAAAATGTTACATAAAGTTAAAATTAAAATATATTACTTTCTCTTGAAGATTGGTAAAACTATTCTTACAGGTGTTCAACAACCAAAGCTTGGAGATCTAAGCCAATTTCTTGGGATTTCTAGGCTTATCTACAAAACACAAGGCAACAGGCTTCTATCACTATCACATGCACCTCTCCGTGGTCTCTCCTAGTTTGGGTCCTGCCCCACTCCTTCTCTTGGGGCCTCAGACACCTGGGGAACCAATACTGCTTCCTGAGCCTTTTCATCCATACCAACTTAGTGCCTTCTCTGGGCCCCAGGAGCACTGCTTCTGGGCCAGCCCCGCTCTCACCTCCCTCTGCTTCCCTGGGCCTGTGTCACCCACCAGCCTCTTCATGGGAAGCCGGGGCTGACCTTTCCTCTTCCTGATCCTTTGTATCCAGACCAACACAGCTCCTCAGTGCAGTCCCCAGGAGTCCTTGGGGCCTCTTCGCACTCCATCTGCCTTTGCATCTCTGGGTGGCACAGCCACTAGCTGCCCTAGACCAGCATCTTTCCTGGGACAGGCTCTCAGGCAGGTCCAACCCCCAAATTCCTGAAGGCAAAATCTTTCCAGAAGGGATTCAGACGTTAGGAGAAAGCCTGAAAACATCTGACCTTCATCTGAATTGGGTCGCTGTGGGAACTCCTGAAGACAAAAGCAATCCAGCCACTCCTATATAAAATCAAAGAGAGAACCTGAAGCTTAGATGAACCAGCCTTTCATGCCCAATAAGAAAACAACCAAAGTACACCAATAATATAAACAGAAGCAAACTTCAGTTCAACAAAAGAAGGTTTGAGTTTCATACCAGAATCACAAACAAGAAATCCACATACCAAAAGCACAACAGAAG
>NW_008360326.1:1986284-1986517 GCF_000622305.1 Nannospalax galili
TTTTAACCAAAACTAATCAGAAGAGAAGAAGAAGGCCACTTCATTTTGATCAATGAATCAAGAAGATATTACAAGCCTGAACATATATTCGCCAAACTCTGGTGCACCCAATTTCATAAAAACAATACTGCAGGATTTTAAGACCCAGATTAACCCTAACTCATTAATAGTAGGCGACTTCAATACCCCACTGTCTCCATTAGATAGGTCAACAGGGCAGAGAGTTAACAGAG
>NW_008360326.1:1987113-1987558 GCF_000622305.1 Nannospalax galili
GCAAACAAAACCCAAACCCTGCAGACAAGAAGAAATAACAAAAATCAGGGCAGAAATCAATGAAATTGAATCAAAGAAAACAATACAAAGAATCAATTCCAAGAGCTGGTTCTTTGAAAAGATAAACAAGATTGACAGACCGCTAGCCCAGTTAACCAAAAGAAAGAAAGAGCACCTCCAAATCAACAAAATCAGAGATGAAAGGGGAAACATCACAACAGACACCAGAAAGATACAGAACATTATAAAGGAATACTTTAAAAACCTATATTGTGCTAAATTTGAAAACCTAAAAGAAATGGATGGATATCTAAAGGTGAGGAAACCACCAAAACTAAACCAAGAAGAGATTAACAGCTTAAACACAAAAAGGAATTAAAACAGTAATACAAAACCTCCTGACTAAAAAAAGCCCAGGATGAGATGGATTTACAGCAGAATTCTA
>NW_008360326.1:1988119-1990179 GCF_000622305.1 Nannospalax galili
TGTCCAGGAAAGTGGCAGATACAAAATTAACCTACAAAAGTCTGTAGCCTTTCCATATACCAATAACAAGCAATCAGAGAAAGAGCACATGGAAACACTACCCTTCACAATAGCTGCAAAAAAAAATAAAATATCTCAAAATAAACCAAAAGCATTAAAGAGCTCTACAATGAAAATTTTAAATCTTTAAAGAGATTGAGGAAGACATCAGAAAATGGAAGGACCTCCCGTGATCATGGATTGGAAGAATTAATATTGTGAAAATGATCATCCTAGCAAAAGTCATTTATAGATTCAATGCAATGCCAATCAAAATCCCCATGACATTTTTCACAGAATTGGAAAGTCCTAAGATTCATATGGAAGCGCAAAAGAACTCGGATAGCAAAAACAACCCTGAGCACTAAGAGCAATGCCAGGGGGAATACTATACCAGATTTTAAACTGTATTACAGAGCTATAGTCATAAAAACAACATGGTACTGGCACAAAAATAGACCCATAGATCAATGGAACAAAATTGAAGACCCAAATATGAGTAAATGCAATTTCAGCCACCTGATATTTGACAAAGGGGCCAAGAATATATACTGGAGGAAAGACAGCATGTTCAGTAAATGGTGCTGGTAAAACTGGATCTCCACCTGCAGAAGAATGAAACTAAACCCCTATCTTTCAACCTACACAAAAGTCAACACCAAATAGATCAAAGACCTCAATGTAAAGCCTGAAACTCTGAAACTGTTAGAAGAAAACATTGGCAATAACCTATAAGACATAGGTGTAGGAAAGGATTTTCTCAACTGGGCATCAATTGCTCAGGAAAAAAAGAGCAAGAATTAACAAATGGGACCTCATTAAACTAAAAAGCTTCTGTACATCAAAGGAGGCAACCAGAGGAGCAAACAGAAAACCCACAGAATGGGAGAAAATCTTCACCAGCCATACATCCGATAGAGGTTTAATATCCAGAATATATAACGAACTCAAAAAACAGAGAATCAAGACAGAAAGTAACCCAATTAAAAGATGGGCTAAGAAGCTGAACAGAAAGTTCTCAAAAGAAGAAGTAAAGATGGCTATGAAACATCTTAAAAGATAAGAACATTCAACATCCTTAGTAAATAGGGAAATGCAAATTTAAACCACTTTAAGATTTCATCTTAACCAGTTGACTGGCTAAGATCAAGAGAACAAATGATACCAAATGTTGGAGAGGATGTGGGGAAAGGGGAACACTCATCCACTGCTGGTGGGGCTGCAAACTGGTTCAACCCCTATGGAAAGCAGTGTGGAGAACTCTTAAAGAACTATAAATGAACCTACCATTTGACCCAGTTATACCACTCCTTGGCATATACCCAAAGAACTCATACTATTTCAGAGATACTTGCACATCCATGTTTGTTGCTGATTTTTCACAATAGCTAAGAGATGAAAGCAACCTAAGTGTCCTTCAATTGACGAGTGGATAATGAAAATGTAGTTCATTTATACAATGGAGTTTTACTCAGCAGTAAAGATGAAATCATGAAATTTGCAGGTAAATGGATGAGAATAGAATCTGTTATAATAAGTGAAGTAACACAGACTCGAAAAAAAATCAACATATGTTCTCCCTCATATGTGGAGCCTAGAACCAAACCCTGATAAGTGAGTACGTATCCAGACATAACTACAGGAACCAGGATAATGGAAAGGAAACAGGGAGGTAAAGGAAAGGAAAGAACCTGAAAGAGAAGAACAGTAGGAAACAGGCCTTAATAAGGGAGATATGGATAAAAATTGGGTTAGTTTAAGGGAGGGGGGAGGGAAGGGTATACAAGGAACCTAGGGGATAAAGGGAAAGAAGGAGCTCAAGAGAGGTAGGACCATAGGAGAAGGGTATTATTAAGGGAGAAAGGGGGAAAATGGGGGCACCTTAAATGGAAAAGCCGTGATGGAGGGGTGAGACAATGTGAGAGATAAACATGCCTAGCTAGTTTTGAAAAACCAGAGGGAACCATATTACTCCTACAACCTACTGACAAATTATACATAGCAGATCAAGAAATATATGT
>NW_008360326.1:1990214-1991087 GCF_000622305.1 Nannospalax galili
TAATTAAAAGTACCAGACTGGTGGAACTAACCTTCCTGGATATTTAACAGCTGTACTTTGAGGCCTATACTAATTTGGTCAGAGGAACATAAAGGACAGTTTTTGCTCCTTGCCCTCCTAGGTCATCTAAGTTCCAGGGGACTAAAAGTGTCTCTCAAAATGTCCTGTAACGATGGTGAGTCACCTGTCCTCTTGATCAAGGAGGCTGTGGATACCCCACGAGATGGACTTGAACCAGTTTCCAGTCTACAAAGAGGAGGGTTAGCACAGAGGAATCATTTCCTCCATACTTCCAAGAGAAGCCAGCCATGGTCAACCAGACCTTTGACTTATCTTCACATAGGCGAAACTGGTAAAAGAAAGGCGCCAGAGGCTCCTCCCAAGCCCGTGGGACCCCTGAGGAACAGATCCTCAAATGACCTTAAGAGTAAAAATAAATCGGTTTATCTGGTCCAATTGTATGGCCTTAAACCCCCAAGAGGAAAGTATAACCAAAGATTAAAGGGGCCAATATAATTTCTTAAGAGTCCATATGTATAGCTAAAGGCTACATAACAAGCAACAATGCCAGACAGGCGATACCTTCTTTTGAGTTTTTGTCCAGGGTGGCCAAAGGGATTCTCAAATAGTAACCCAGCATAGAACTTGGAAAATGAACAGCAGACCCCAATCTTATCCAAAGGAATATTGACAACCGATTACCACTAGATGAGGAACAGCTGACTCTCCTAAAACAAAGCCCTCTAGATAGGCTCACTAGATTAACCAGAAGGGCAAGTAGTGGGGAAGGGCTGTGGGTGCCGACAACAGAGCAGATGGTAGCAGGGATATCAGAGTATAAGGGCTCTAGTGGGGGGAGGGAGGCTATGGGAG
>NW_008360326.1:1991471-1996526 GCF_000622305.1 Nannospalax galili
TGCATCTTAGCTCTGGAAATTGTTATTGAATATGTCAATGCTGCCATAATGAAATGCTCCTTCTGATTGTGTGGTTATTAAATAAATTATTAAATAAATTAAATAAATTTAAAATTATTAAATAAATAATTTTAAAAAATAAAGAAAAGCTGAGCTAGAAGAGAGTGAAAGCAGTCAGTTGTACAAGTGAACGAAGATGTGGGTGGACTTTACCCGCTCCTTCTCCCCTCTCAGATGGCTGGCCAGGTACCTGAGTCTGGTTAGTCCTCAAGAGTGCCGAATCTTCTAGTTCTCAGTCAAAAAGGCCACAGGTTCCCAATCAAACCTAATTTTAAAAAATAAAGAAAAGCTGAGCTAGAAGAGAGTGAAAGCAGTCAGTTGTACAAGTGAACGAAGATGTGGGTGGACTTTACCCGCTCCTTCTCCCCTCTCAGATGGCTGGCCAGGTACCTGAGTCTGGTTAGTCCTCAAGAGTGCCGAATCTTCTAGTTCTCAGTCAAAAAGGCCACAGGTTCCCAATCAAACCTCCTACATACTACCACCTTCTACAGGAGAGCATATAATTTTGGGAAGAAGGAACTAAGTTAATTTTAACTCAGGTTCTTGGAAAATTACCCTAAGTTAAGTGCTTTAATGACAACAATGGCAACAATAAACCAGCAAAGGAGCTTGGCTGTGACTTTTCCTCACCTGATTTGTAATTATACTTGCAATTATTTCTTCAGAATGCGCCTGTTGGTATTCATTAGCTATGTGGCCTGCCTCTTAAATTGCACAACCATAAAGTGGCACAGCTCACTCCTGGGCTGTAAATAACACAATTATATGGAACAATTATGGAACAACAGGTATCTAGGAGCTCAGCACCTAAATGGAAAAACGTATGGTCTCTTTCTACAACACACTGGGGATTTTAAGTTTGCCAAGCTGTGGGTCTTGGCACCCATGTGAACTGGCCAGGTGCTTCCACACATGATCATCCAAAGCCAGAAAACAAGCTATGAGGTTCCTGTAGAGTATTCTTCAGAACACTCCTGTGATCCCACAGCCGAGTCAAGCTCACATCAGGAAGTCTCAGTGCGTCACTACCAAGGGCTCTCCAGGGCTCCATGCAATTAAGAGCCAATTTTGTTTATTCTAAGAACAAGCCAATAGAAGGCAGGCACAGGAGCAGGAGCAAGAGTGTTGATAGGGGTGGAGTGGTGAAAGGCCACCAAATAAAGCTCTGGATGGTGTGGAAGAGCATTCCAGAGTAAATGCCTGATGCTTCTGAAGACCCTGAAAAGACAAAGATGCCTGACAGCTTCATGTGCTCTCAAATCAGTAGCGTTGGCAGGATTCCTCAAAGCTTGTGGTGGCCACTACTAAACACATTTTTTTTTGGGGGGGGACTGGTTTTTTTGAGTGTTTTGTTGTTGTTGTTGTTGTTTGTCTTTTTGAGACAGGGTCTCCCTATAGCCCCAACTGGCCTGGAACTCACTATGTAGACCAGGCTGGCCTCGAACTCACAGATATCTGCCTGCCTCTGTCTCCCAAGTGCTGGGCACCCACATTTTTGAAAAAAAAAAGAAAAGCAGTTTAGAAAGGCTCAGAGAAACAATCATCACAGAACATGTAGCAAGACAAATAGGGAGTTTTATTTAAAGTCTATGATACAAGATAATACATATGAATCATATTCAAATAGTAAGAAAACTATAAAGCTAAAGGAATGTCATAGTCTCCTTCCCTCCATCCTGTTTATCACAACAGAGTAGCAACTGTTTGCTTTCACTCAGATGGGGTACAAGTAAACCTGTCCACCTAGCAATCAAGCAAAACCATCTTTCCCTGGCAATACCCATAAATCCTACCTCACTGCTTTTCAAGTTCTATAGCCTCCCTTAGGATAGCTATTTGTGACATACTTAACCAACACTTTCATTAGACATATTTCTAGATTTTTACTTTAAAAAAAAAATGTGGTAGGGACTCAGTGGGTAAAGTGATTGCCACACACGAGCAGGTAGATCTGTGTTCAGATCCTCAATACCCACATAAAAGCTGGGCATCCAGGGATCCTCTTGTCTCTGTCTCCTCAGTGCTGGGATTATAGCCACCATGCCCAGCTTTTAATGTATGTTCTGAGGAATCTGAATCCTCATACATGTATAGCAAGCACTTTAGCCACTGAGCTCTCTCCCCAGCTTCCAGAATAATATTTGACCAAATAGTTGTACGTTGTGGCCCAGATACTTCGACACATAAAATCAGCCATTACAAAATAAAAATTAAATAAGGTGAAGGGCAATTGAGGGAGATCCCACCAGCACTAATTCTAAATCAAACCTTCTTTATTTAACATTAGGCACAACAATTTGAAGCATATCTATCTATAGTAGCCTAGATACTTTCCAAGCAGCAATCACACATTGGAGTTTTCTGAAGAGAAGGAAATAAGTTGGGAAGTAGCTTGTGTTATTTTTCTGTAAAATTCTGAGTCTATAAGTTTATCAGGAACAACCTGGTTGTTTCTGCTTACATGTAAAATAAAGGACAAGCAAAACTATGCAGTTCTCTGTCCTAAGTCCAAAGACCCTTGATCCTTTACTGCCCTACTCTATGTCAACAGCATTGAATCCAAGAAAGAAGCCCATTTCTCATAGAACATTAAGAAACGTCACTTAACCTCTTTGGATCTCTCACTCATTCTTTTTTTTGGGGGGGGGGTCTTTTTGAGACAGGGTTTCCCTGTAGCCCCAAGCTGTCCTAGAACTCGCTACGTAGGCCAGGATGGCCTCGAACTCACAGAGATCCGGCTGCCTCAGCCTCCCAAGTGCTGGGATTAAAGGTGTGCACCACCATACCTAGCTCACTCATTCTTTTAAAATAAATAATTCATTTATTCCAAAAGATGGCTGTAATAAACCTCACAGTACATGAAAAGGCACCCTGACAACATGACAGGGAGATATCTCTGATGCTCTCAGAAGGGCCAAGAAAAACCAAAGCCAATACTATGGATACTAGAGTTTTCACTTGATAGTACTGCCCAGTGTTTCAAATGTATAAGTAGTCAATTATAATCTCAAAAAAAAGAACTTTTGAGGTTGCTTTGTAGTTTCAGTTTCTTCTCAAGCCCAGCTGGTTTATGCAAACTGGGAAAGAAACTAATGAAAGAGCCATATCTTATCAACAAATCATTTTGTACCTGCCTGCCAATAAAGAAGTGGCCTTCCTTATGGAAAGTCTGTCACACTCACAGTATCATGGAGGTGTGATAATCTACCACAGGGTCAGTGAGCATGGGATATGGAGGAAGTTGTTCCATCCTATCTCACTGACCTGTCAGTAATCATGAGTGCTTTAACCACTGGCTTCCACATAGCTTTGGGGCTTCCAGGAGAAGGAAGCTAATGAGGACAGAGCCTCAAGAAGAGGATAATAAGCATGGTGGCACATGCTTGGAATCCCAGCCCTTGGGAGGCTAAGGCAGGAGGATCACAAGTATGAGGCAAGCCTGAGCTACTTAGAGAATTCTAGGCCAGCCTAAGATGCATAATAAGAAGTGGAAAGAGAGGGAGGGAGGGAGGGAAAGAAAGGGAAAGAAAAGTGTTAAAGTGGCTGTACAGTAAAAAAGCACTTGCTGACAAGCCTGATAAGCTGAGTTCAATCCCTATGACCCACATGGTGGAAAGAGAACCACCTCCTGAAAGTTGTCCTCAACACACACTCCATGACATACACATGTGCCCCACCTTCAAAAATGAAATTAAAAAATAAAAACAAAAGAACAGCTCTCTCGGACCTGCAGACCTCTCTCTCTGGGGTAAGTCGACTGCACCCTCTATGCCTTGACTCCCCCAGCCTCATTCACCCTCTCATCTCCCTCACAGGTCTGCAGGGTCACCAGTCCCCAGGGGCACTGCTTCTGGGCCTGGCCCGGCCCTCATCTCCCTCTGCTTCCCTGGGCCTGCAGGATCCACAGGCCTCTCTCCAACCCGCAGGCCTCTCACTCCGGGGTAAGTCGATCGGCCCCTTGACTCCCCTAGCCTCACTCACCCTCCCATCTCTCCTGCCGGTCTCTCCTCCTAGCCTAGGTCCTGTCCCATTCCTTCTCTCGGCACCCGAGACACCTGGAGAACCACCATTGCTTGCTGACACTTTGCATCCAAAACAACACAGTTCCTTCTCGGGTCCCACGGAGCACTCTGGGCCTCGCCCCACCATCACCTCCCTCTACTTCCAGGAGCCTGCACAACCTCCAGCCTCCTTCCTGGACTCCTGGGCTAACCTTTCCTCTTCCTGATCCATTGCATCCAGACCAACGCAGCTCCTCAATGCATTCCCCAGGAGCACTTGGGACCGCTTCCGCGCCCATCTTCCTTGGCATCTCTGGGAAGAACTGACACCAGCTGCCCTAGACCAGCATCTTACCTGGGCCCGGCTCCCAGGCCAGTCCAACCCCCAAATTCCTGAAGCCAAAATCTTTCCTGGAGGGAGCCAGACCTTAGGAGAAAGCCTGAGAGCATCTAATCCTCATCTGACTTGGGCCTCTGTGGGAACTCCTGAAGACAAAAGCAATCTGGCCACTCCAATATGAAATTGAAAGAGAGAACCGGAAGCTTAGAGGAACCAGCTTTTCATGCCCAAAAAGTAAACCACAAAGACACATAAAGTTCACAAAAAGAAGCAGACCTAAACTTGAAGGCTTGAGTCTCACACAAGAATCAGAAACTACAAAAGAAATTCACGTCAAAATCACAGAGAAAAAATAATAACACAAAAAAATAAAATAACATATCCCCACCAAATACCAATAGTCCTCTAGAGACGAGTACAATGAGAATGCAAGACATGGAACTCAAAAGAACAATTACAAACATGATAAAAGAATTCAGTGAATTAAAATAACACACAAAAAAAAAAGAAATCAAAGAACAGAAGGAAGATAGGGATATACTTCTGAATGAATTCAGAAAAGAGTTAGAAATTTAAGAATACTCAGGCTGAAATGAAGAAGGAAGTGAAACACTCAGTAAGCCAATTAGAAACAACAGGAGAAAGCCTCACCAA
>NW_008360326.1:1997235-1997499 GCF_000622305.1 Nannospalax galili
CATAAATGGGCTGAAAGAATTAATTTCCAAAAAACCAGCCCTTCAGAGAGTTCTGGAAGCAATACAAACAGCTGAAGAAAGGAATGACTATACCCAAGAGGTTGCAGAAAGCAATTCAATTAAGGTTTAACTGTGGAAAAGTACAGCTACGTCACAAATGTAAATACAAATAAAAATAACAGGATTCAATAATCATTTTCCATTAATAACTTTAAATATTAATGGACTGAACTCCCCAGTCAAAAGACACAGACTAGGTGAATG
>NW_008360326.1:1997651-1998800 GCF_000622305.1 Nannospalax galili
AGGGGACTTCAATACCCCACTATCTCCATTAGATAGGTCAACAGACCAGAGACTTAACAGAGAGACATCTGAATTAAACAAAACCATATATCAAATGGACTTAACAGATATCTACTGAGTATTCCACCCAAACACCAAAGGACGTACTTTTACTCAGCACCCCATGGAACTTTCTCCAAAATCGACCATATACTGGGGCACAAAACGAAGCTCAGCAAATACAAAAAGGCTGAAATAATTCCATGTGTTCCATCAGACCAAATGCAATAAAACTTACAATCAACACTGGAGGAAGCCCTAATCACCACATAAACACATGGAGATTTAACAACACACCCCTGAATGATGAATAGGTCAAAAGAGAAATTAAGAAAGAAATGAAAGTATTCCTGGAACTAAATGAAAAGGACAATACAACACAACAAAACCTCTGGGACATGCTGAAAGCTGTCCTTAGAGGGAAGTTTATAGCTCTAAGTACCTACATCAAAAAATTAGAAAGAACACAAATAAATGACTTAACATCGCAACTCAAGAAACTTGAAAAGCAACAGTAAACGAAACCCAAAGCTAGCATACAAGAAGAAATAACAAAAATCAAGGCAGAAATTAATGAAATTGAAACAAAGAAAACAATACAACAAATCAACAAATCCAAGAGCTGGTTCTTTGAAAAGATAAACAAGATTGACAGTCCACTAGCCCAATTAACCAAAAGAAAGAAAGAGAACCTCCAAATCAACAAAATCAGAGATGAAAGGGGAAACATCACAACAGACACCAGAAAGATACAGAACATTATAAGGGAATACTTTAAAAACCTATGTTACTAAATTTGAAAACTTAAAAGAAATGGACAGATATTTAAAGGCATGGACCACCAAAACTAAACCAAGAAGAGATTAACAGCTTAAACAGATGCATAACACAAAAAGAAATTGAAACAGTAATACAAAATCTCCTGACTAAAAAAAGCCCAGGACCAGATGGGTTTGCAGCAGAATTCTATCAGATATTTAAAGAAGATCTACATCCAATACTACTTAACTTATTAAAAAGATAGAAATGGAGGGAAAACTCCCAAATTCCTTCTATGAAGCCAGTATCACTCTAATACCAAAGCCAGGTAAAGGTACACCCAAAAAAGAA
>NW_008360326.1:1999045-1999446 GCF_000622305.1 Nannospalax galili
AACATGCACTTATGGTCAAAGTCCTAGAGGAAATTGGACTGGAGGGAACATACCTCAACATAATTAAAGCCATATATAACAAACCCACAGCCAACATCATTCTAAATGGAGAAAAACTGGAAGCATTCCCATTGAAATCAGGAACCAGAAAAGGCTGTCGACTATCTCGACTTCTCTTTAATGTAGTACTTGAAACTCTTGCAAGAGCAATAAGATAAGAGCAGGAAATTAAAGGAGTAATAATTGGAAAAGAAGAGATAAAACCATCCCTTTTTGCAGACAAAATGATAGTATATCTAAGAGACGCCAAAAATTCCACCAGTAAAGTGGCAGGTTACAAAATTAACCTATAAAAGTCTGTAGCCTTTCTATATACCAATAACAAGCAATCAGAGAAAGAT
>NW_008360326.1:1999858-2000344 GCF_000622305.1 Nannospalax galili
AACGCTGAGCACTATACCAGATTTTAAACTGCATTACAGACCTATAGTCATAAAAACAACATGGTACTGGCACAAAAATGGGCCTATAGATCAATGGAACAAAACTTAAGACCCAAATATGAGTAAATGCAATTTCAGCCACCTGATATTTGACAAAGGGGCCAAGAATATTCACTGGAGGAAAGATAGCATGTTCAGCAAATGGTGCTGGCAATACTGGATCTCTGCTTGTAGAAGAATGAAACTAAAGCCCTATCTTTCACGCTGCACAAAAGTCAATTCCAAATAGATGGAAGACCTCAATGTAAAGCCTGAAACTCTGAAACTGTTAGAAAAAAACATTGGCAAAAACCTAAAAGATGTAGGTGTAGGAAAGGATTTTCTAAACCGGACATCAATTGCTCAGGAAATAAGGGCAAAAACTAACAAATGGGGCCTCATTAATCTAAAAAGCTTCTGTACATCAAAGGAGGCAACCAGGGAAGC
>NW_008360326.1:2000551-2001401 GCF_000622305.1 Nannospalax galili
GAAATATATATCTAGATAAGGTTGATCTGAGAAAAATTGGTCTATGCCAAAGATTTATCTACATGGCACCCAGGAACTAAAAGTACCAGACTGGTGGAACTAACATTCATGGATGTCTAACAGCCGTACTTTAAGGCCTATACTAATTTGGTCAGAGAGGCATAAAGGACAGTTTTTGCTCCTTGCCCTCCTAGGTCAACTAAGCTCCAGGGGACTATGAGAATCTCTCAAAATGTCCTGTAACTGTGATGAGTCACCTGTCCTCTTGATCAAGGAGGCCATGGAAACTCCACTTGAACCAATGTCCAGTCTACAAAAAGGAGGGTGAACACAGAGCAAACATTTCCTTCATGCTTTCAAGTGAAGCCAGCCACAGTCCAGCAGTACCTTTCATTTATCTTCACATAGATGGAACTAGTAAAAGAAAGGAGCCAGGGGTTCCTCCCAAGCCCATGTGAACTCTGAGGAACAGACGCTCAAATGACCTTAAGCGTAAAAATAAATTGGTCTATCTGGGCCAACTGTATGGCCTTAAACACCCAAAAGGAAAGTATAACCAAAGATTAAAGGGGCCAATATAATTTCTTAAGAGTCCATATGCATATCTAAAGGCTACATAACAAGCAACAATGCCAGATAGGAGATGCCTTCTTTTGAGTGTTTGGCCAGGGTGGCCCAAGGGACTCCCAGATAGTAACCCAGCATAGAACTGGGAAAATGAACAGCAGACCCCAATCTTATCTAAAGGAATATTGACAACTTGTTGCTGCTAGATGAGGAAGAGCTGACCCTCCTAAAATAAAGGCCTCTAGATAGGCTGACTAGATTCACCAGAAGGGCAAGTAGTGGG
>NW_008360326.1:2001424-2011130 GCF_000622305.1 Nannospalax galili
GAAAGCTGACCTGGCTATAGCTGCTGCTGAGTGCCAGATCTGCCAACAACAGAGACCAACATTGAGCCCCCAATATGGCACTATTCTCCGTGGTGATAAGCCTGCAACATGGTGGCAGGTTGACTACATTGGATCACTTCCATCTTGGATGGGACAGCGTTTTGTCCTTACAGGAATAGATACTTATTCTGGTTATGAATTTGCCTTTCTTGCATGTAAAGCTTCTGCCAAAACTACCATCTGGGGACTTAGAGAATGCTTTATCCACTGTCATGCTATTCCACATAGCGCGTGTGTGCGCGCGCACACACATACACACACACACACACACACACACATACAAAATCAACAAATTTTTTTAAACGTATTATATTTGAGGAGGAGGCATGGAAATTTACGTCATGTTAATTAGTAAAGATGGTAAACATTACCATTGAAATCTACCTGATGACTTTCTAGACATACACAGGCACCAAGGATCCAAGTGCAACCGATTATGACTAGTAATAATCAGATACATACAGATTAGAGATGCATGGGCCAACATCTCAGTGCTAGTAGCAAAAAACAATGAGTCTGCAAGGAACAATATATTCTAAAATGAAATGGAGTTTTTTTTTTGTTTGCCATTTGGGAAGTGGGTATATAGATGAATAAGATTGTGTGGGATTTTCTGTATGATACACACACACAAAAACAACAATTTTTTAAAAAGACATATTTGAGGAGAAAGCATAAAAATTTACTTCATGTTAAATAATAGAGGTGATAAACATTACCATTGAAATCTACCTGATGACTTTATATCCGTGCTCAGATGCCAAGGAGCTCAGAAAGTAACCGACTGTGACTAGTAATAATCAGCCAGCGATTAGAGAAGCATGTGCAAACATCTTAATGTCAATTGCATTAAAAACAAAGTTTTCTGTATGAAACTGTGCATTTTAATAATGAAATGGATATCTTTTTTAAAGGTTAAACCTCATTTAATTTTATGTCTTATAGGGTTTATACTGAGTATAATATTGTATAACTGTAATAATTCAACTGTAAACCTAAAAATTTACAGCCAATTTTGAAAGAGATGCATCTTAGCTCAGGAAATTGTTATTAAATATGTCAATGCTGTTGTAATGAAATGCTTCTTCTAATTATGTGGTTATTAAATGAATAATTTTTAAAAAAAAGAACAGTAAAAGAATTGGATCTGGCCATGACATCCACATAACAGAGGCCCAAATGCAGACTTCAGATACAAAGGCTCCCCATCTTCTGTCCTTTCCATTTCTGTTCTATGGCAAGACAGATGGAAGAAGGTTCTGCCAGACACCAGCCTCTTGAGTATACATCCCAAATGCTGATATTGAGTGGTTTTGATTAGCCCACAGTGTCAACTCCATCTACACTACACAGATGTGAAAACTGATCAACGTGGAGCATTCCAAAGTATTACTGATCAACTGTTGGTTAAGGTGATTGAGGGGATGAGACATGATTCAGCGGTTAAGAGCACTAGCTGCTCTTGCAGAGGACCCAGGGTGTGGGTTCCCAGCACCCACATAGAGGCTAACAATCATCTGTACCTCCAGTTCTAGGGGATCCAACACCCTCTTCTGACCTCCAAGGGCATTTCATGACACGGGTGCACTTACACACATACAGGCAATACACTCATACACACAAAATTAAAAATAACAAAATATTTTAAGAAAAAGTGATTGAAATAACAAATGTCAGTGAGTATACAGAGGAGCTGAAGTCTCTTATACACTGTTGGTGGGACTGTAAAACGCTGCTGCTGTTCTGGAAAACAGTAAAGCCTGCCATATGAATCCTTGACTACATATGCACCCAGATGAATTGAAAGCAAAGACTCAAGTAGATGTTTGTACTGGTGTTCATAGCATCACTCATGAAAGCCAAAAGGCAGAAGTGACATGTCCACTGATGGATGTGATATATGCACAGAATAGAATATTACTCAGATTTCAGAAATAAGGAAATTCTGACTTACTACAGTATGGATTACTTTGAAGACTTTGGACTAAGTGAACTAGTTTTTAAAAAGGACAAATATTGTATGGCTTCCACTTATATGAAGTAATTAAAGTAGACAGAATCATAGAGATCAGAAGTAGAAAGGGGCTGGAAAGAGAAAGGAATTACTAGACATTATATAATGGGTACAGAGTTTTAGTAGAGGAAGTTAAAATTTTTTCTGGAGACTGATGGTGGCAATAATTGTCAGTTAATACAAGTGTACTTAATGCTGCTAAACAGAACATTCAAAAATAGTATAAAAATGAGCTGGGAGATAGCTCTGTCAGTAAAGTGCCTGCCTCACAAGCATGAGGACCTGAGTTTGATCTCCAGAACACTCAATTAAAAAAAAAAAAAAAAAAGCCAGGCATGGTGTCACATGCTTCTGATCCCAGCAGAGACAGCCAGATCCCAATGGCTCTAGCCAGCCAGCCTAGGCTATTTGGCAAGTTCTAGCCAGTGAGAGACCCCATCTCAAAAGACAAGGTAGATGATGCCCAAGAAATGACACCTGAGGGTGTTATATATACTTTACCACAATTTTAAAAAAAATAAAGGAAGGTGGTCAGCTCGTCTAGTGAAGTTCCAATTTATACTTTTGGCCAGGCATACTAGACTTTAGCAAACAGCTCCTTTCTTCCCAATTAAGATGTTGTGACCTTGACCTGAACTGGAAAATAAGTAGTACATTCACTCTGTGGTTAAATAATTAGTCTGTGTCAAGCCGGGTATGGTGGTGCACACCTTTAATCCCAGTACTTAGGAGGCAGAAGCAGGCAGAGCTCTGTGAGTTGAAGGCCAGCCTGGTCTACATAGTGAGTTCCATGCCAGCAGGCGCTACAGGGAGATCCTGTCTCAAAAAGACAAAAACAACAACAACAATAATAATAATTAGTCTGTGTCATCTAATTAGAAAATGGCAACCAGGGGTTGAAGGGATGGCTCAGGGGTCAGGAGCACTGGCTAATCTTGCAGAGGACCCAGGTTCAGTTCCCAGCACCCACATGGTGGCTAACAACCATCAGTAACTCCAGTTCCAGGGGATCCAACACCCTTTTCTGGTCTCCTGAGGCATTTTATGACATGTGTGCACTTACATGCATTGTATGACGTGTACACTTACATGCATGCAGGCAAAACACTCATAAAATAAAAATAAATAACTAAAAAAGAAAAGAAAATGGCAACAGTACAATCTCATCCTCAAAGCTGTCTGATTCTGAAGCCCATGTTCTTCACCATTATATACCATACAAAAGGTCTAATGATGTTCTCCACTGCTTAGATCACATTTGCCAGTGTTTACTTTCTCAACTCTGCTGGTTAGCATAGAGCCCTGATGTGCTACCTACTTGATAAAAAAAATACTGAATATGGTAATGCTGACTTCTGGAAATAGTTGTATGTTTTGGGGAGTTGGTTTTTTGTTTGTTTGTTTGTTTTTCTGAGACTGAGTGTCCCTGTAGGCCCATGGTGGTCTGGAACTGGCTATGTAGACCAGGCTGGCAGATGTCTCAATCTCAGAGAGATCCACCTGCCTCTGCCTCCCAAATGTTAGGATTAAAGGTATGAACAGCATCGCCTGGCAGTTATATGTATTTATAAAGGGAGTAGTAAGCAAAGACTAGAAAGACACAATACAGACAGATAAGCAGAATGTGATCTGCGTAGTTCAGTGGATTGTACTTCTCAAAACATGTCACAGCACCAAGGGCACACTGCCTGCATAGGCCCACACAGGTTGACTCAGCAAACACCAAAGTCAGTCACTCTGTGATTCAGTTACACAAGGTGTGTCTCAGTCAACAAACACACAGACTCCAGTGTCTCACTGTCTACTCAGTATCTTTGGCTTTGACTAAAAAGTAACCCAGAAGGTTTCCCTAAACTTACTGGAGAGACCAGAGAGTGGCTCTAGTCACACGGGTTGGGCTATGCTGGGATCCCAGTTCTCCCACACATTTCCTTCAACCCTTTATACAGATGACTCAAAGTTTCCTAGGCATACCTGTTGAAGTGCCTCCTCCCTAGACTCCCAAGGATTCAGTATTTGTCAGGACAGCAGGTCGCACACACATTGCTTAGCATACAGCACAATACTTCAATACTATTACCTAGAAAACAGGGCAAGATCCCTGAATCTTTAGATCCTAATGAGGTTTTTGGATCCCCTGGTGAGTCCCTTAAATAGAAATGATCACTAGCTAAGTAAAATAAAGAGCAGGTGCATGTGAGTCTGAGGATTTGGTTTGGTGGCCGAGCACTTACCTAGCAAGTGTATGAGGTCCTAGGTTCAAGCCCCAGCACTGCCCTCCCAAAAGATGTATTCAATAATTCAATAATTTAGATTCCCCCTCCCACCAAAAGAAAGGCCTTTAGAAGAACTCTGAATTAATTGGAAAACTGCCTAAATTTCCCATTGTTACTCTGCTCCTTTGTGGTTGATAAACACCTACGGTCCTAACCCCAACAGCAGCCAATGTTCACCCACTTGTAGGTGATCATGCAGCCCTGAAAGAGTAAGCCTTGCCCACTCCTGGAGGCCTGCTGGGACAGTAATGTGGAGCTCAACTTGAATATCCAAGTCTCTAATTGTTCCAGTAACGTGACTGGTCTGTGATAGGTTTGGCTTTCTCTTTTCTCCCTGTAAATATTCCAAACAACTCCACTCTTGTTTCTTTTTAGATTAAGGACATTATAGGCTGAGTGTGTGATCCAGGCATTGGATTAAATGTAATGGTTAAACATTATGGGAACTGTTTGCTACTGTGGCGGCAGGTAGTCCTAACACCATGTCTTGCCTTTTTAATTTCAAAAATTGCTGTTTAGTTATTCCTTCAGGGTTTGGCCTGGTGTGATTTCCCCAGGACCACTAATGCCACACAAGCATCTGGTGACTGCGTGGTGCCTGATGTATAAATACTGCCTGAGTGACAAGAAGGCAGGTATCTGTAGGTATCTGTTATGAGAACTACATACATTTTGATCTGTAATTACTTATAAACCTTAAAAATAAATATAGAATATCAATTCCCTATTATGCCTTAAAAATATTTTAAAGTACTGATGAGAATGGACTGATATTTAGCATGTGTTTTCTTAATCAAAAATGTATAAGCTAGGAGGGAGGATGTGGTGGCTCATACCTTTTATCCCAACACTCAGGAGGCAGAGGCAAGTGGCTCTGAGGCCAGCCTGGTCAAGTTCCAGGCCAGCTTGGGGCCAGTGCAGGGGAGATTCTGTCTCAAAAGGAAAAAAAAGTGAAAAGGCTGGGTAGCTAGGTAGGAGAGTACTTCCCTAACATGTGTGAGACCCTGGGTCTAATCCCTAACACTGCAGAATTAAGTGCTAACTTCTCTGGGAGTTGTTGGTAGAATTTATCAAATGAGTCTTGACGATCTACTACAGTCACCACGGAAAAGCAAAAGCTGAACTACTTCCTGAAACATGGTCACCAGCCTCCAACCAATCATGGCACTCTTCCCACTCATGAAAAATACCTTTCATACTCCCAGGCTGCAACAAGACACACATACAGGCTGTAGGCAGACTTTGCCGCTGTTCTTTGAAATCTAATCTGAAGCTAAATTTAATCACAGTGTCTGCTCCTCTCACAAGATTTCCATCAGTAGACTCATTATATATTCTATTTCAGGATTCATAAAGGTGAGATTCAAATCCCAGCTTTAAACTTAACAGCTATATGTCCTTGGTAAAGGAATCAATAAATCACTAACAATTATTAAGCTCCCTAGAAAAGAGTGTTATATAAAGTCAAACTACTTTAACAAAAAAGAACATAAGGATAATAGTTCACTGACAGAATCTAGAGATTGTTTAGTGTTTCTTAGTCAAATATAATGCACTTCACAGCATCACTCAAAGACAAGCATCACTTTCACTGCTCGGAGGGCTGCCATTGCATCCTTCTGCTCAAAGTCTCCTCTATCAGCTCTTTCTTTATAATGTTCTATTTTTTTTTTATGTGTATGAGTGTTTTGTCTGAGGTCAGAAGAAGGCATTGGAGCCCCCTAAAACTAGAGTTATATACGGTTGTTAGCTGCCATGCAGGTGCTGGGAACCAATCCTGGATCCTCTGGAAGAGCAGCCAGTGAACTGCTGAGCCATCTCTCCAGCCCCTCAATCAGCTCTTGAAGGCCTGTGTAAATGAAAGTGCAATCTGTCTGTAAGAGTCAAATGATGTTACTTTTCACATTTTTTTGACACTGCAAGCTAGAGTTCATGCCTTTTCTTCATAATTTTCCTTCCTGTGTACCTTCTTTTCTGACTGTTTTGCCATTTGGAACACTGTAATTCAGCATTAACTATTTGTATTCCCCTCCACCAGCCACAGATTCAATGGGGGATTGTAGCTAGTACATACACTGTTTTGAAATTACTTTTCATTATTCAGAGAATTCCAATTATGAGTGTTCCTAGGTCTTTTATGCTCGTTTTACTCAAAAAAAAAAAAAACACTTGGTTCAGTTTCCTGGATACCTCCTTGAGCTTCTAAACTCTAACATTCAAAAATATCCAGCATTCTTTCTTTCTCAGTAAGTAGAATTTGATTTTTTTCAAAACCTGAAATCCTCCATTTTATTAAAATCTGTACCAAAGTTATTCAGAATGAAAAAGAAAATAAGCATAGTAATAAATATGGAATTTGTCAAACTTAAAATATACCCCTGCAAGCTTCCTAGCTTCCTCTTTTAAATTAATAGTAAGTCCATTTTTTAATCATTATGGACAAAATGATAATATTAAGTAGCAGGCTTCATTCTATAATCAACAGTCTAATAATATGTTTACTTATATGATATATTTTCTAATGTCAGGTTTTGGGGCTGTTTGTTTGTTTGTTGAGACAGGGTCTCCCTGTAGCCCCAGCTGGTCTAGAACTTTCCATGTGGACCAGACTGGCCTAGATCTCACAAAGATCCAACTGCCTCTGTTTCCTAAGTGCTGGAACTAAAAGCATGTGCCACCACATCCAACTTTACTGTCAATTATTTTTAAATCTGGCTCTTTATATGAAAATTTGGATTTTTTTCCAGTTTCTCTCTAAAAACCAAAAGTTCAGACATTTTTAGGCCCACATTCTCAGCATGGCAAACAGCTACTTGAGGCTTACCAATTGTGCCCAAATACAACATAAGTTTCTAATACCATTCAGGATGCTGGACCAGGGTGAGGCATCCACATCATTCACTGATGTTACCTGGGTCCTAATGGGATCTCAGATCTCAATCTCTGTTCTCTACCCTCTGTTCTTCCTGGTTTCCTTCAGGAAGCACTGTCACAATTCCAACATTTTAAATCATATATTGTGACCCAGCAACACAACTCTTGAAAAAAATCATGGAAGGTCCTACAAGTGTATAGAGATGTCCACTGCTTCCAATTGCAAAAAGAAATTAACCTCAACAGCAACATGAACTGATTGAATAAATGGTTGTAAATCCATGCAAAAGAACACCAGAGAGCAGGGCGTGGTGGAGCATACCTTTAGTCCTAGCACTCAGGAGGCAGAGACAGGCAGATCTCTGTGAGTTCAAGGCCAGCCTGAGGTTGGTCTACACAGTGAGTTCCAGGCCAGCTGGGGCTACAGGGAGATCCTGTCTCAAAAAAGATCAAAAAAAAGAATACTAGAAATTCTCCAAAGGCAATAAAGAAAATAAGCATACTGAAATAGCCATGTATCCAGAACACATTAAGCAGAAAAAAAGCAAGGTACAGAAGAGAATGCAGTATATGACCCACTCTGTGGGGAAGTGAATAAATATATGTACACACTTTTATTTCAAATTTCTGAAAGAAAATATAAGTAAGTTTTGTTAACTTTTATACTTTTTAAATGGAAGCCCTATGAACAGAGATGTTTCAGATCATTTCGTGTGTAATTATCATCACACCTTCATTTTATTTATTTGAGTATCTATCTTGGTAACAAATTGAGAGTCAAACTTGATTTCATTTCTTAAGCAAGAAGAAGAAAAAAAGCTTAGTAGATGGTCGTTCACACCAGGCTCAAGGGGCCAGTAGGAAAATACACTCTGCCCTACTTTGGAAGTTATACTCCAGTAGTGTTTGAAGCTCCTGTGGCCTCTTAAACTGTCTTTTCAAAGCCAGGCTCAAGGGGCCAGTAGGAAAATACACTCTGCCCTACTTTGGAAGTTGTACTCCAGTAGTGTTTGAAGCTCCTGTGGCCTCTTAAACTGTCTTTTCAAAAACAGACACAAGCCTCACTTCCCTCTACTTCCCTGGGCCTACATGACCCTCAGGCCTCTCTCTGGGGTAAATTGATCCTGCCCTCCGCGCCTTGACTCCCCCAGCCTCCTTCACCCTCCCATCTCCCCCACCCATCTCTCCTCCTAGGCTGGGTCCAATCCCATTCCTTCTCTTGGCGCCCCAGACACTGGGGGAACCACCACTGCTTCCTGATCCTTTGCATGCACACCAACTCAGTTCCTTCTCAGGTCTCCAGCAGGATTCTGGGCCTGGCCCTGCCCTCAACTCCCTCTCATTCCCTGCTCTGCACAACCCACCAACCTCTCTCCCAGGAGCCCCCCAGCCTGGTCCCGCCCTCACCTCTCTCTTCTTCCCTGAGCTGTACAACCCACCAGCCTCTTTCCTGGATGCCCTGGGACTGACCTATCCTCTCCCTGATCCTTTGCATCCAGACCAACGCAGTTCCTCAGTACAGTCCCCAGGGGCCGTTAGGGCCTCTTCCGCACCCATCTCCCTTTGCATCACTGGGTGGCACAACCACCAGCTGCCCTAGACCAGCATCTTTCCTGGAACCGGCTCCCAGGTTAGTCCAACCCCCAAATTCCTGAGGCCAAAATCGTTCCTGGAGGGATTCAGACCTTAGGAGAAAGCCTGAAAACATCTGACCCTCATCTGAATTGGGCCTCTGTGGGAACTCCTGAAGAAAAAAGCAATCTGACCATACCAATATAAAATCAAAAGAGGAAAATGGAAGCTTAGAGGAACCAGCTTTTCACGCCCAAACAGTAAACCACAAACACACATAAAGTTCACAAAACAGAAGCAGACCTAAACTTGGCCTGAGTCTCACACAAGAATCAGAAACTACAAAAGAAATTCACATGTCAAAATCACAGAGAAAAAATAATAACATGAAAAACCAAAATAACATATCCCCACCAAATACCAATAGTCCTCTGGAGGAGTACAATGAGAACCCCCCAGAGATAATGCAGGACATGGAACTCAAAAGAACAATTATAAACATGATAAAAGAATTCAGTGAATTTAAAGAACACACAAAGAAATCAAAGAACTGAAGGAAGATAAGGATAAACTTAGGAATGAATTCAGAAAAGAGCTAGAAATATTGAAGAATATTCAGGTTGAAATGAAGAAGGAAGTAAAACACTCAGTAAGCCAATTAAAAACAACAGGACAAAGCCTTACCAATAGGATGAACGAAATGCAAAACAGAGTATCAAGACTGGAAGATAAAGTGGACGAACTAGACCATTCAAGCAAAGATTATGAAAAATAAAAAAATCACAAGAATGGAATATGCAGGAATTGTGTGACACTATAAAAAGACCAAACACGAATCATAGGCATACAGGAAGGGGAAGAATCCCAAGATAATGGCATGGACCAGATAGATTGTCAACAGAATTATAGA
>NW_008360326.1:2014984-2015267 GCF_000622305.1 Nannospalax galili
CTGGGTAAAATCAAGAGAGCAAATGATACCAAATGTTGGAGAGGATGTGGGGAAAGGGGAACACTCATCCACTGCAGATGGGGATGCCAACTTGTTCAGTCCCTATGGAAAGCAGAGTAGAGAACTCTTAAAAAACTACAAATGAACCTACCATTTGACCCAGTTATACTACTCTTGGGCATATAACCAAAGAACTCATACTATTGCAGAGACACTTGTACATCCATGTTTGTTGCTTCTCTTTTCACAATAGCTAAGAGATGGAAGCAACCTAAGGGTCCCT
>NW_008360326.1:2015569-2016436 GCF_000622305.1 Nannospalax galili
GGGTTCACCTTAATCAAGGAAACCATGATGGAGGGGTGAGACAATGCAAGAGATAAATAATGCCTAGCTAGTTTTAAAAACCAGAGGGAACCATATTACTCCAACAACCTACTGACAAATTATACATAGCAGATCAAGAAATATATGTCTAGGTAAGGTTTATCTGAGAATAATTGGTTTTGCCCAAGATGTATCTACATGACACACAGTAATTAAAAGTACCAGACTTGTGGAACTAACCTTCTTGGATGTTTAACAGACATACTTTAAGGCTTGTGGAATAATTTAGTCAGAGGGACATAAAGGACAGTTTTTGCTCCTATCCCTCCTAGGTTGACTAGCTCCAGGGGACTATGAGCATCTCTCAAAATGTCCTGTAATTGTGGTGGGTCACCTGTCCTTTTGATCAAGGAGGCCAAGAAGACCCCACCAGATGGGCTTGAACCAATGTCCAGTCTACAAAGAGGAGGGTCAACACAGAGGAATCATTTCCTCCACGCTTCCAAGCGAAGCCAGCCATGGTCAAGCAGGACCTTTGACTTATCTTCACATAGGTGGAAATGGTAAAAGCAAGGAGTCAGGGGCTCCTCCCAAGCCCATGTGACCCCTGAGGAACAGATCCTCAAACGACCTTAAGAGTAAAAATAAATTGGTCTATCTGGGCTAACTGTATGGCCTTAAACACCCAAATGGAAAGTATAATCAAAGATTAAAGGGGCCAATATAAATTTTTAAGAGTCCATATGTATAGCTAAAGGCTACATAACAAGCAACAATGCCAGATAGGACATACCTTCTTTTGAGCTATTGTCCAGCGTGGCCAAAGGGACTCCCAGATAGTAACTCAGCATAGAACTGGGAAAATGA
>NW_008360326.1:2017097-2019557 GCF_000622305.1 Nannospalax galili
TGAACCTAGAAACTTATGGAGTATGTTACTGAATATGTTAAAGCTGTAATAAAATGCTTCTTCTAATCATGTAGTTATTAAAAATTTAAATAAAAAAATAGACACAAACACAGGAGACAGAGATCAGAGCTCCTTCAGGAAGAGCTGCAGGGCTCAGCTGCACACACACACACCCCCGTCCCCACAGATGCTAAATACCAATAGACACTGCAGACTCTAACCTGTCAGAACCAGGGAAACTGCCCACCCTTCCCGCATCCCAACTATAACTGCCAAAGGCAACCAAATCACACCAGAATCAAAGCACCAGAACACATGGCACTTCTAAAGTTATTCCTAAAAACTGGCCATGGTGGTGCACCCCTTTAATCCCAGCACTCAGGATGCAGAGGCAGGTGGATCTCTGTGAGCTTAAGGCCAGCCTGGTCTACATAGTGAGTTTCAGGTCAGCTGTGGCTACAGGGAGACCGTCTCAAAAAAAAAAGAAATAAAATAAAATTATAATAAGAATAAAGTTATCACTAAAGTCCCACAAAAACAACAAATAAATCTATTACTAAAGCGTCACGACATACTCCAGTACTTTTTTTTTCAGAGCCCAGAGCCTAGGGTTCTAACTCTGCTTATTCTCAGTAACTAGAAGCCACACCAAAACAAGCAGTGTATTTAATATGGGTGTCTCAGAGCTAATAGGCGAGCACAGAAGAAAGCTTAGTTGTATTATTTGGAAAATTATTTTATATAATAATGTATATAATGCTATTGTATATAGTACTACCTTTGAAGAATGGAGGACCCGTGATCCTCTGTTATCTTAACTTAGAGCTCTTTCCTTTTTAATATTCTAGTGTTCCCATAGCACTCTGTAGTCCTTAGAAATGGTTTCAAGCCTTTTCACAAAAAAACGCATGTGTGTGCACACACAGATACACACAACTTACACCACACACACACAGACACACACACACACACACACACACACACACACACACACACACCATTGATTCAGGCCCCATGAACTCAGTAATAATACAAAGCATTCTTCAAATTTCTATCTGAATTTTCTAACTGTGGCTTATTAAACAACAGGAAAGATGAGAGATGAATGATCTGTCTTCCTGCTCTTCAACAGCACTGCCTTACAAGTAATTTGTACAGTTAAGATAATAATTAGAAATGAGTCTTATCTGTGGTATCAAGCAGGTATATCAAGACTAACTATAATGAGGCACCAGTGATAATGTATACTGCTAAAATACTTTTCTTTCATTTCAAATAACTCATCCATAGACTGAGTCCCCATTACCCAGGAGGATGAGCCAGAAGCATCACTTGAGTTCAGGAGCTTAAGATTAGTCTGGACAACACAGCAAAACCTTCCATCTCAAACACAAAATAAACTTTAAAAAACAACAACAAATAGCTCATACTTTAATCCATTCTTTATTCCTAGCAGGTACTGTTGTCCTTGTAACTTCCTTTTACTTTATTTATTAATCTATCTATCTATTTAGTGTGTGTGTGTCTGTTCATCAATCTCTACAGATAAGAACACGTGTATATATGTACATGTGGATGCCAGAGATTAACATTAGATGGCTTCCTTGGTTGCTTGTCACCTTTTCTTTATGCTTGGAGAGGAGGGCACATACATTCCACAGGCACACACATGCCACAGGCACATGCACACCACAGGCACATGCATGCCACAGGCACATGCACACCACAGGCATACAACCTCCACTGTCATCCTTGGCTTCTTCCTTATTTGAAACAAGGTCTCTCTTCTTCACTGCTATATATGCCCAGCTAGCTAGCCCATGAGCCTCTGGTGATTCTTTTGTCTCTGCCTCCCATCTCATAGTAGAGGCATGATCGGATTACAGAGTTATATACTACTGGGTCTGGCTTTTATATGGGTTTTGTGGATCTGAACTCAAGTCATCAGGCTTGCATGGCAAGCACTTTCTCCTCTGAGCCATCTCCCTAACTCTCGACCTTACCTTTTGATTCAGATAGACTGGCTGGACAGCAAGCCCCAGGGATCCTCCTGTATCTCGGTCTCTCCAGCACTGGAATTACAGATGCGATGTCACACCCAGCTTTTTTCCATGAGTTCTGGGGTTTCAAACTCAGGTCCTCATGCACTGTACTGACAGAGCCATCTCCCCAGCCCTGTAATTGCAATTTCTCACTGCCTACTATCATCTGCACACAGTAAGATGTCAAAAGGTGCTTACCTCGGAGTCTTTGGTCTGCTGATTACGAATGACTATCAAATTGTACAGGATTCTGTCATCATCTGCCTCTGTGTGGGACACATCATGAGGCATACTCCATAAATTCTTTTCATCATCCCTCACCAGAGTTGCTCCAAATGAGGAGTATGGATTGTTACCACTGTGATATATAAAAAAAGGCAGCATAAGGATTTTGTTTTATATATATATATATAAAATA
>NW_008360326.1:2019580-2048354 GCF_000622305.1 Nannospalax galili
TGTCATATATGTGTATGTGTTATATATCATATGTGAACTTACAATATAAATAAAACATATAACATTTGTAACAGAAAGGTCTAAGTTGTCTTTAATAATTAAATACAACACAATACAATTTTAAAGCTAAATAAATAAATAAACAGGTCACTTTAAAAAGAGCCAAAAGCCAGGCGTGGTAGCACAGCCTTTAGTCCCAGTACTTGGGAGGGAGAGGCAGGCAGATCTCTGTGAGCTTGAGGCCAGTCTGGTCTACATAGTGAGTTCCAGGCTAGCTGGAGCTACAGGGAGACCCTGTCTCAAAAAAGACCAATAATAATAATAATAAATTTTTAAATTTTAAATAAAAATAATAAAATAAAAATAGCTAAAAGAGGCTAGGATAAGATGGCTCAGGTAAGGATGCTTGCTGTCAAGCCCGATAAGCTGAGTTTGATACCTGGAACCCTGCCACATGGTGGAAAGAAAGAACCAACTCCAGCAACTTGTCCCCTGACCTCCACAAGTACACTGTGGCACTCATGCACACATACACACACAAAAGTAAATAAAAATAAATAAATAAACAAAACAATAAATAAATGCAAATATATTTTTATAAGTATGATGACACATGCCCTAAATACCAGCACTCAGGAGGCAGAGGCAGGAGAATCACAAGTCCAAGACCAGCCTGGACTACATAGTAAGACTCTATCCCCCAAAACCAAAATTGAATCAAATAGATAAGTAATAAATAGCAAAAATAATAGAAAACAGATATAATTGTATACACAGACAAGAGGTAACTACCATAGCTAAACTTCAAATTCATCACTGAGTATTCCAACTAGAAAACATGAAGAGATAAACTTATACTAGCTTTGAGTTCAAGGACACATAGTAAACCTAGAATATGACTGGGCCTGTCATACAATGGTAGAGCATTTGCCTAGCACATGCTAGGTAATGGGTTTAATTCCCAACACCACAGGAAAAAAAAAAGGAAAAAGGCCCCAAGCAATAAATATGCACACCCAAATACTTTCAATAAACAATGCAAGATATGAACTAAGAAGATTTCAGTTGCTGGCTAAGTAGATGGCTCAGATGACTAGAACACTTGGCTGTACAAGCTAGAGAACTAGAATTAGAATCTCCAAAACCAATGTAAAACCTGAGTGGTAGCCCACCTGT
This sequence comes from Nannospalax galili, assembly GCF_000622305.1. Classification (NCBI taxonomy): domain Eukaryota; kingdom Metazoa; phylum Chordata; class Mammalia; order Rodentia; family Spalacidae; genus Nannospalax; species Nannospalax galili. The sequence continues at coordinate 2,020,757 of NW_008360326.1, forward strand.
AATTCCAGACTCAGAAGGTGAAACAGAGAATCCCCAGAGCAAGCTGGCTAGCAAGATTAGCCACCTCCAATGACCTTTCAGTTTGATTGAGACCCCCTCCCTGCCTCACTGAAGAAGGTAGAAGTGGGTAACAGGATAATTCCTAACATCAACATGGGGTTCCACATACATGTGCCACACACCCACACACATGTATACCCACACACATGCAAACATGCATACACACATGCACACCACACATACACATACACACACTCAAGAGAAAAATGGAAGAAGCTGCATTGTTTTGTATCCTAGTTTCATGGTCTTTCCTTTATAAGGTATACCCATGTTTGGCCTTAGGGAGACTGGTGATAGATCATCATATGTAGGACATGCCTGTACATAGCCCTGGTTAACTTCTGAAGGACAGGACATGTAAGGTCACACTGGAGCAGATCCCTCCATCTAATAATATGTATGAGACATGACTATACCTTAATCACAGGGCTCAATAATATTGTGGGCAAATGGACGTGACTCCTGTGCCTGGACCTCACCAGAGTCAAGTATGGGAAATACCCTACTGAGTGATCACATGATAATATAATTAAAAGCCAAGATAAGTGCTGAAGCTGTGAGGTGAAAGATAACAGCAGAGGCATCAGGAAAGGAAGTGGCATGTTCAAAGGCCTAGGGTATAAGGAAACTGGGTGGATGCATTAAAAAAAGAGGGCACTGGTCAGAAAATGAGAACAGCTGGCCAGGTGGGAAGCAGCTCAGGACTGGAGACACATGGCTCTGTAGATCACACTTCTAACATTCTTCTAATGTAGCTTTATTCCCAAATGCAAGGCAATACTTCGAAGAGTTTTAAGCAGAAATGTGATGTGACATAAAGAGAGTCAATATCTTAAAAATACCTTTCTAGCCAGGTGTGGTAGCACAGGCCTTTAATCCTAGAATACAGGAGGCAAAGGCAGATGGACCTCTGTGAATTCCAGACCAGTCGGGGTGGGGTACATAGTGAGACCTTCTCTCTCAAAAAAAAAAAAATCTTTCCAGGTAAAGTCCAGGAGAATGCTCAGCCAGGGCTACATAGTAAGACTCTGTCTTTAAAAAAAAAAAATTGTTAGTCGTTACTATGCAGTTGAGGAGCTAGGCATGGGCAGAGGTCTGTAATCCTTGCACTTAGGAAGCTGAGAGAAGAGGACCATGAGTTCAAGGCCAGCCTGGGATACACAGAGAAACTGTGTCCAGAAGATGACAATGACGATGACAAAGAAGAAGGGGGAGGGGGAAGAGGAGTTTTTGTAGTAAAAACAAAGATGTAACTGAGTGTGCAAAGCCCTCATTTGGTCCCCAGCACCAGGATGAATGAATGAATGAATGGATGAATGCATACATACATACACAATTGAGGTAACTCAGGTGAAAGATAGCATGTATCTGGATTTGAATGACAGTGTAGAGCTGATGAAAGGTGTGCAATTCACGACTGTATAAAGCAGAACTAAGGGAGCTAGGGATGAACTCAGTAGGAGGGGGGAGTCAAGGACCATTCTGAGCTGTCTGACTTACTTGGATAGAGAGTAATATCGTTCTCTGAGACAGAGCTAGAATACACCATGGTCATGGGCTATCAAGGACATCTGAGTATATAAAATGAGGGTACAGCAAATGAAAACATCCAGGTAAACATAGGCACCTTGGAAGGAGGAATGAGAGTAACTGAAGGTAAATGTCAAGACATCCACAAACATAACATACTTGGAAGTCAGCGCAAGATTATCTTACAACAGGAAGCAAGAACTAGTCACCAGATTGGGACTCAGCAGCAAGAGCTGCCCAGCAAGGGATGTGCTCCAATGCTGGAGAAAGGAGGTATAGACCAGGCTGCCAATCAAGTCCTCAGACATGGGAAAGACAACCAGGGCCCATGCAGGAAATCTGGGACAAGAGATGAGGACAGGATGTTAGAGACAAAGCCAGTCAGAGGCCACTCACCTGACCAGTACAGGACATAGACAGTGGGTGCTAAGCAGGGTTGGTAAAATCCTGGCCATCATCCAGAAGTTTAGGGCCTGGGACTAGACAGAGTTATCAGTGCTATGGGGAGAGCAACAAAGCACCAGATGTCAGACACAGCCCAAGCACATTGTTCTCAGAACCACCCTGTTCTTGCTCAGGCTGACTGATATCATAGGAACTAAAATCCACAGTGCTCCACTGCCCGGCTTTTAAGAATGAGCCAAGGGAAGGCAACTGATACCTTGGTTCTGTGTACATACTGGCTTCAATAAGCATATTGAACTCATTCACTCATCATTCATTTGGGGTTTTTGTTTGTTTTGGTCTTTTTGAGACAGGGTCTCCCTGTGGCCCCAGCTGGCCTGGAACTCCCAACATAGACCAGGATGGCCTTGAACTCACAGAAATCCATCTGCCTCTGCCTCCCAAAGTTATTTGTTTATTAAAAGTATGGAATGGATACCTGAGTGATTAGAGATCTTGAAAATATACAGGACATTGTCTCTGCACTTATGATGTGAGGTAGCTGCAATATCAGAGAGTATACACAGAGTGTCACAGAAGCAGAGAGGAAGAAGTGATCAATTGTGTGAGATGAGAAGGAAGTTCAAGAAATGTTTTATGTAGACTATAACAGCCTTTCATCCAAAGGATGAGCAATGGCAAAGGTGTCCCCCACAGAGAGATAGTTCAAGTAAAGGCTGTATATAGATGCTTCAACATCCATAGGTTGGGGAAATCCAAGCTCTTGTACTCACATTACAGTGACATGTGGTGAAGAAGCAAAGGTAGTTTGAGGTCAGAGTCAATACAGTGCTAATCTAGGTCTCTGCCCTGTAAACTATGATAAGCTGTGTTAAAGAAATTTTGAATTATCAGGTCTGAGTTGTAGTCCCATCTTCTAGATGAAGAAGGAATAGGGACATGGCTTAGGAGGCTATCACAATCAACTGTCACATGAGGCAGGGTGTAGTGTTCAGGTCATGTTTTCCAAGTTCTTAATGTTAGCCTGAGTGCTTAAAGATCTTGAAAATATACAGGACATTGTCTCTGCCCTTATGACACGAGGTAAGTACAATTTCAGAAAGAGTAAACACAGAATGTCACAGAAGCAGAGAGAAAGAAGTGATCAGTTGTGTGAGATGAGAAGGAAGTTCAAGAAAAGTTTTATGTAGACTACAACAGCCTTTGATCCAAAGGATGAGCAATGGCAAAGGTGTCCCCCGCAGAGACAGTTCAAGCAAAGGCCACATACGGAGGCTTCCACGTACATAGGTTGGGGAATTCCAAGCTCTTGTACACACATTGCAGTGACACACGGTGAAGAAGCAAAGGTAATTTGAGGTTAAATTCAAAACAGTGCTAGTCTAGGTCTTTGTCCAGTGAACTATGATAAGCTGTATCAAAGAAATTTTGAGTTATCAGGTCTGGGTTGTAGTCCCATCTTCTAGATGAAGAAGGAATAGGGAAATGGCTTAGGAGGCTGTCACAATCAACTGTCACATGAGGCAGGGTGTAGTGTTCAGGTCATGATTTCTGAGGTCTTAATGTCAGGAGCTTCAGAGTCACTTTAAGTAAGTGCAGGAAGAGATGGGCAGGAATCCCCTGGCAGACAGAAAGCCACAAACCAACCACAACCAGAATCCTATTAGAAAATACACTTAATAGAACCAGGCATAGTGGTTCATGCCTTTAATCACACCACTCAGGAGGCAGAGGCAGGAAGATCTCTATGAGTTCAAGGGCAGCCTAGTCTACATAGTAAAAAAAGAAAACATGCTTAATAACACGTGACTATGGTCCCCCCGCGGAGGAGGAAGAGGCAGAAGGGTTGGAAGTCCAAGGTCATCCTTGGCTGCATATGGAATTCAAGACTACACTAGGCTATATGATGAGAGCCTGTCTCAAAAATTGAAAATAAGGGACTGGCGATATGGCTTAAAGTTAAGGGCACGTACTCCTCTTTCAGAGGATCAGGGTTTGGTTCCCAGCTGTTATCAGGAAGCTCACAACCACCTGTAACTCCAGTTTCAGGGAATTCAAAACCCTCTTCCCAGCCTCTTCAAGCACTGTACTCACATGCACATACACACACGGACACATAGACACATAGACACACAGACACACAGACACAGAGACACATAATTAAAAATAAAAGAACTTTTAAAAAACTAAAAATAAAAAGTATTCAATTAGAATCTTTTTTGAGGTATAAGAAAGATGGCATTCCACCTATAAGTAAATATGAAATTTTAAACATTTTGAAACAGTTGTTTCTATGAAAGTGAATGATTGTGTTAGCTAGTGGAACATCAGAGAGAGGGAAATGAGAGGCTGGATTCCAGCAGCACTGGAGGGAGCAACACCAGCCCCTGGAGGGCAGCACAGAGGTACCAGTAAGAGTTCAAGGCAAGGGGGCTAGAAAGGTGGCTTGGGGGTTAAGGGCACTTTCTGCTCTTCCAGAGGAATGAGGTTCAATTCCAAGCACCCATGTGGCATTTCTATTGCCCTCTTCTGGCCTTCATGGGCACTACACACCTAGAAGTATGCATATAGGCAAGCAAAACACTTGTACAAATAAAAATAAACAATTTTTTTAAAAAGGCCAAGGCAAGTGTGTGAGGTTCACACCTTTCACTGGGACTTAAGTGCAAACACCAAGGCTGACTTGTGAGCCTACAGGTCATTCAGAGAGATGTTCAGATCTGGGTGCAGGAGGGAAAACAGGGTGGTGGTGTGAAGTTGGAGAACTGCTCACCCATGCCATGTCACCCCCAAAGACTGGTATTGGGGGAACAGTGGGAGAGAGACAAGATCTTAAGAGGAATGGGTAAAGTCAAAGGAGGAAAAGAAGTGGCTTTGGCAAAGTAGGATGTGAACGAACAGGAGGATAGTGTCCAGTATTGCCAGGACCAGGAGGGGCAATGAGCCAGGTTCTTGCAACTCATAAGCCACTGCTGTACTGACTCAATACTTGTACAAAGGGTTCTCCCAGTCCACCCTCACAACCCACCTGGGACAAGAAGGGTTAAAGGCACTATCGCACTTGGCAAATAAGAGCAAGAATACAGAGTTGCTTGACTTCTCCAAGGACAGGCTGACAGTCTTCCTGCAGTGAGATTCATGATGGACATTTAGCAAGCAATCGTGTTGTATCAAGGACTTAGAGACTGCATTTGCTCAAAAGCACTGACTCTTCACTTATACCTGCAGATGCCCAATGGGTAGTTAAAAGCAGGATGAAGCTTGTCATCTCTGCCTTCAGTTTTCATTTGTCAACTCTGTCTTAAAACTTTGGGTTAGATTCTTGTTCCAATCCGCACATAGGTATGTTAATAATTTAAGGAGTATCTGTTAAAAACTGGTAATACAAGACTGATAAACCCTAGATTTTAGATTTATCTGACCTACCTCAGCCTTCTTCAGGATTAAAAGTACTAAGATAAGAGAAACTAAGGTATTTTCCAAACTCCTGCTGTCAGCTTTTACAACATCCTGTTAGCGATCCCCTGGAGTTAGGCCTAGAAGTTTTCCAGTCATTTCCTAGACCTGGAGTCACGTAGATTCCAGGAAAACTGGAGCCTTGCTCATAGCCAAACAACCTCATTATGAAATCACCCAAGTGGGAGCAATTACCCAATGACAGGAGCTAAACACCCCCCAACCCCAAGCTGGAGCAATCATCGCATGGAAACTGGATTGTCCCCTCCAGCCATGATAGTGATGAGATGTCCACCCCATAGAATCAGAACTGAGACAATGATCAACAAGACCACAGTGTGACCCAAACCAATTAATTACATGTGCTTGTTGGTCCCAAGCTTCTGTAGAAGCTGGAGGTTGATGTCAGTACTCCCAAATATGGGCTGAGATGCTTGATCTCCATCTTCCCCAATATGGCCATACTTATTAAATTCTCCTGCTTTTCCACCATAATTTTCCATTTTATTTCTGGGTCACATAAAAGGCCTTGTTTGTTGTAACCACCCAGAGTTGGGTCACTGGCCTAGGACTCTGGTAACAGCTTATCATAGGTCCCAATTCCCAAATGCTGTCCACCAAGAGTGCAGCTGTGTAACAACCACATGTGTGGACACTCCTGGTCTAAACCAGCAAATCCTCTGAGAGCTTTTCCCAGGGACAGAAAGCTTCACTCTCACACCAACAGACCTGGTGCCTGGCTTCACCAGGGACTGCAACCCCAGCTCTGACTCCACAGTCAACATGGCTCAGGGTGATGAAACTCTAGCATTCTCCTGCCTTTCATTTTCCCTCAAACTTGTTTTATTTTTATAACTCTTATCTTTGCAGTTTGTAAATTCCCCCAAAGGGCAGGGGACTGCATCCAATACTTTTATCACACATTACCCAACAAGATTCAGCACCAACCAGCTATTTTAGCAGCATTCGTTGACTAGAATAAACTAAGTCCTGACCCCCAAGTCCCAGTTGGAACTCATTGTTATTTTTTAAAACTATTCTTTTAAATATTTTTATTTATTTTTATTTTATGTGTGTCCCAGTTTGTTTCTCCACTGCTGTGGCAAAACACTATGACCAATACCAACTTGGGGAGAAAGAGTTTATTTATCTTACATCTCAGTCACAGTTCATCAGGGAGCCCAAGGTAGGAACTCAGGGCAGGAACCTGGAGTCAGGAGCTAGAGCACAGGCCATGGAGGAATGATGCTTACTGGCTTGCTCCCCTGGCCCCTGCTCAGTCTGCTTTCTTATGCAACACAGGCCCACCTGCCCAGGGGTGGCATCACCCACAGTGGGCTGGGCCCTCCCACATCACTCAACAATCAAGAAAATGCCCCACAGATATGGCCACAGGTCAGCCAACGGAGGCAATTCCCTAATCGAGGCTCCTTCAACCCAGGTGTGTCAAGTTGACACTAAAGCTATCCAGTGCAATGTGTATGAGCGTTATGCCTGCATGTATGTAGGTGCACCTGTGTTATGCAATGCCCACGGAGGTCAGAAGAGGATATCTGATCCCCAGGAACTAGAGTTACAAATGGTTGTTAGCTGCCATGTACGTGCTGGGATATGAACTCAGGTCTTCTGCAAGAGCAGCCAGTGCTCTTTACTACTGAGTCATCTCTCCAGCCCCTTTAAAACTGTTCTAAAGAAGGAGGCTAGAAATTAGACAGTATTTAAATAATCAGTAAAAACAACATGTGAACCATGAATAACTGAATCACCTTTTGCTTTACTGAGCCACGATTTATTCTCCTGTACTGAAGACATTGTCACGGCTGTCCCACCCGCTCAGTCAGTGATCAACCACTTTCTTTGCCTCTATCTCTCCTCTATGTGCTGTGTGTGCACGAGCATGTTCCCTTGCCTCTCTCCTTTCTTTGTAATTCTTTCTCTCATCTTTCACCATGTCTCTTCTTTCTGGCCCCTCCTCTGGCTATCTGTCTCTTATTTTTTGCCTTCTTTTTATTTTGTTGTGTTTTTTTTGAGACAGCATCTTACTCTAATGCCCAGGCTTGCCTTGAACTCAAGGCAATCCTGCCTCAACCTCCCAGGCTCTAGGATTACAAGAGTAAGAGACCACTCTGGGCTGGGCTGGCTCTCTCTCTCTCTCTCTCTCTCTCTCTCTCTCTCTCTCTCTCTCAACTTCAGCTAGTGGCAAATGCCAGCCAATCGACAAACTGGAGAGACACATACTAGAAAGATCAAAATGCAGCGTATTTCCAAGTGCTCACATCTGCCAACAGGTGTGTAGCTCTTGAGTTCTCCCCACATCCAGTCCTGTCCTAATTAAGAGCAGTGGTCCCTGGTGTACCCCAAAGAGCTTTGGGCTCTGCCTAGTAACTGATACCCAGGGGATGATGGAAATAGAGATGAGAACCAGCAGCTGCTGCCCTGGATGAGCAGGGCCTCTCCAGGGATGTTTGTCAACAGCCCTTGCCCTTCTGAGCCTGCTCATCTCTGCAGAGTCACATCCACTCCGCCCCACTATCTCCCCACCAGGACCCATGTAGCCATGTTGTTCCTCAGTATAAATAAGCCAGGTGTGCTGGTTAGTTTTTGTCCACTTGACAGCAAACTACTGTCACTTGGCAAGAGGGAACCTCAGGTGAGGAATTTCCTCCATCAGACTGACCAGTGGTCATGTCTGTAAGGCATTTTCTTCATTGCTAATTGATGCAGGAGGGCCCCTCTCACTATGGGCAGTGCCATGCCTAGGCAGGTGGCTGTGGGCTCTGTTAGGGTAACTGAGAAGGAAGGGGAAGCAAGCCAGTAATCAGAGTTCCTCCATGGTCTCTGCTTCACTTTCTGCCTCCAAGTTCCTGCCTTGAGCTCCAGCCTTGGCTTCCCTCCGTGATGGATTATAACCTGGGAGTTGTAAGATAGATATAAACCTTTTCCTCCCTAAGTTGCTTTTTGGTCAGGGTGTTTTATCACAGCAACAGGAAACCAACCTAGAACACCAGGCTTCTTTAGAGTACAGGAAAGCTGAACTCCTGCTGCTACACAAACATTTACTCTAATAATACTTTCAAAAGAATGGTCAAAGGGCTAGGGAGAGAACTCAGTCAGTAAAGCACTTGCCTTTGCAGCATGGGAATGGTGGTGCACTCTTGTAATCCTGGCACTGTGGGGTGGAGACAGGAGGATCCCTGGAACTCGCTGGCCAGCCAGCCTAGCCTACTGGGTGAGTTCTTAGCCAGTAAGGGAACCCTGTCTCAAAAAAAAAAAATGTAGATAGTGCCTGAGAAATGACACCCAACGTTGACCTCTGGTCTCCAAATGCTCACACTCTCTCTCTTTTCTCTCAAATGCACACCTCAGTACATGAACACACACACACACACACACACACACACACACACACACACGTGCGCGCAACAGAGAGAGAGGGGGAACATTCAGAATGAAGGAGGCCTGTGAGCTCTTTAAGAGCATCAGAAATGAATGTCTGGCAGCTCCTGAGTCCCAGATTTTGACCACCACAGGCTCCTCCTTGAAACTTTGACGCCAGCAAAAGCATCAATCCATCTCACTCTGAAACTCAGCCAGAGAGACTAGGCTAAAAGCAAAGAGCTTGAGAAGCAGCTGGGAACTTATGGAGACCCCAGACCAAGAAGGGGTGGGCAAGTGTGAAGAGAACCCAAAGAGGCCCCAGGAGCCCAGGAGGACAGATGGAAGGAAGAAGGCTGCCAGTCAGCAGCTTCTCTCTCTCTCCTTCCTTCATATGATGATGTCTAAAAGGTTTTAAAGAAAATGAGAGCGACTGCTTTGCCTCTGGCCACCATCTGCTGATAATAAATATTTTATCATCCTCAGGCATTTGAGATGCTGCTCTGATGTCACAACCTAGGCAGAAGCTGAGGAAAGTCTCAGATTTCACCTTAATCTTACCTCAGGGCATAAGACTCAAACTGATCTGGAGTCTTCTTTCAACACTCTGAAAGTGAAAATCTGCCTGGGGACCTGGTTGTAAAGTGCTTGTCAGCATGAAAGCCATTTACCAGGAAAGCCTGGGACTTCTCACCACTACCAAGGATGGTGTATAAAAAGATTTTGGAAAGCCCCACAAAATACATGCATACAAGATGGGGGTTGGCCAGCAGTTCCAGTGACCTCACTGTTCTAACCATGAGCCAAGTGTCAGCAATGGCTGGTGTGAGGCTGAAGCTATGAGCAGTGAAGGGAGGAAATCCCGTGTCTAGAAACACAGATCTCAAGAGGCTGAGTGGTCCTTCCCTTTCTCCACCCAAGTCCTCCTTGTCTGACTCCCCACTAGGACTTGGCCAGCCTCCTTGTGGAGGAGGAGATGAGTCTAAGAGCCCTTCTGTCTCCATCCCACTCTTCCTCCTTCCTTCCTCCTTCCTCTCTTCCATTCCTCACTCCCTTGTGCCTCTTCCCCCTCTAATTCCGTCCTTCCTTCTTCATTCTCTTGTTCCTCCTTTCTCTACTGCTTCCAAGACAGTCTGGCTTTTTTTCTTTCTTTTAAACCTTCCAATGTTTAAGCATCTGTTAACCCCAAATCCAAGCCTGTTCTATTCATTAGTACTTTTCTCAGCACTAGTCCACCTTCGTGAGTGATTTCCTTCAGTACCAGACATCCCTTGCAATTCTGGCCCCTCTCTGATGCTCTCCCTCCCTTTGGGCACTCTGTCTTTGTGAAGGAAGCAGAGCCCAAGTCCTGCTTCTTGCTGAGAACCCCATGAAGCTGGTGGGGCAGCACTGTTTCCATCTCCTTCAGCTAAGGAAACACTGGTCTCAGGAAGACAAGACTCCATCCTCTGCCTCTCCTCAGGTTGCACTGACTCCTGGCCTGTTTATCCAGCCTCTTGACTATAAAGGCCATTCACATGAGGAAGATTCCAAAATCAATTCCTGAATCCCATCTCAGACCACTCTTTAAATTTTAGACTTCCCATCTCCACTGATATGCCTGACAGACAACACAAGTTCAACACGGTCCAAATATGGACCTCACCACCAGCAGGTTCCCCACTTCCACGACAGCAGATTCATCTTCCCATTGTTCAGGCCAAAACCACAAAGCCATCCTGAATCCCTTGCCCCCTACTTCCAATGCATCAGAAATTTCTGTTTTCAAAACACATCCACTTCACTACACCCTGAGCCAAGGCTTCTTAGATCTTCCATAAGAATTCCTGCAGTAGTTGTTGTTTTGTTTTGTTTTGTTTTGTTTTGTTTTGTTTGGGGGGGGGTTGTTGCTGTTGTCTTTTCGTATTCTTAACTCAGAGCAAAGGCGATCCTCATAAAATATAAATCAGGTCATGTCATCTCTCTGCTCCCAACCCTCCAATGACTCCCATTTGACTCAGAATATAAACCAAAGTCCTACAATAAATGGTCCATGGGTTGAATGTGATATCTACCTTGTCTCTTTGTTGTTCCCAGAACCCATCAATCACAGCCCTCCCTCAGGGCCTTGCACTGGCTGATCTGCCTACCCTATTTTCCTCCAGTTATCCACATGCTTCTCTCCCTCCTCTCCTTTACACATCGCCTTCTCCATGAGGCCTGCTTTGGCCAGACAAACTGTTCACATTGTTTAGCTGTTTAAACTGATGAAGATCAGGCTTACAGTCTTGAGGGAGGAAGCAGGTGATAAGCCCTATGTTTCTCAGAGATGATGAAAAAGACTATGAAGAAATATAAAGTGAGTGAGGTTCACACAGAAAGGACAAGCAGTTTTAAACATGGCAATCAGGAAAGAACTGTCTGGCAAAATGAATGAGCAGAGATCTGAATAGAGAAGGAATTTTCCATGCAGGTAGCCAGAGGAAGAATGTTCTAGGCAGACAGGGTAAGAATCACAAAGGTCCTGAGAAATCAACATATATGTTCAGCACATTAAAGGACCAGGAAGGGGCTACTGTGGCTAAAGGATGAGCAATTATTTTTATCTGTGCTGAGTTTAAAATCTAAATCATGTTTAACAGCAATAAACTGGAAGCCACCCCAGAGTCTACTAACAGAAAGGGTGAAAACGGAATGAACTGACAGCAGTACAAACCACAAAGTAAGCTAACCACAACAACATGGATGAATCTAGAAAACTGACAAAGTGAGGTGTGTGGGAACACACATGGCCCCATTTGTGTGATGTTTAAAAGCAGGTAAAATTAGACTACATAGTTAAGGTGCAGAGAAAGGTGGTAAAGCTATAAAGTGAAACAAGGAAATGACTCTCATAGAAATTTAAGATATGATCAGGGAGGGGATGTGGGGCTAGCTGGCAATAGCTATCTCTTATCCTGAGTAGTGGTTATAGGAGTATGCTCTGTATAGTTGTTTTTTCATTGTTGTTTTGTTTTGTTTTGTTTTGTTTTTGAGACAGGGTCTCCCTACAGACCCAGCTGGCCTGGAACTCACTATGTCACTATATAGACCAGGCTGACCTTGAACTCACAGAGATCTCCCTGCCTCTGCCTCCCGAGTGCTGGGATTAAAGGCGTGTGCCATCACACCCAGCATAGCACAGTTGTTCTTTATACTGAAAATATTTCTTCATGTCCTCTTTGTCTGTGATAACACATAAAAACACACACGAGTGGGTTTGAGGGGGATTTTTTGGTTTGGGTTTTGGTTTTTTGAAACAGAGTCACACTATATAGCCTAGGCTGGCCTTTAACTCACAGAGATCCACTTGCCTCTGCCTCCTGAGTACTGCACTGGGACTACAGGCATGTGCCACCATGCCCAGATCAAACACACGTGTTTTAAAGTTTATTTTAAAAACTAAGTTAGAGACAATTCAGAATACTATCAAACATTTTGAGGTATATACCTTTAGGTACACTCTCTCATCAAAATTGTTCCCTAAAAAAAGAATAGAACATGTAGTATATAACTGTCACAGTACAAATGTTTACTAGCCAAACTAAAAAGGCTTCAATTTCTAAGAGAATAAGCTATCTTAAGGAGAATTTACTTTTTACACAAAGGTGTAAGTGACACAATCACTCCAAGAGGTGTGTCTAGAAAAATCCAGGAAACTGTATGATGTGCAACAGAAAATGTCACCTTCCAGGGACCTTCCAGTACCACATGACTGACTAATTTAAGTCACAAAAGGAGAACAGAGATGCCGCTGTGGATTTCCAGGGGAGTAAACCTTTAAAAGTCATCCTTGTGGGGCTGGAGAGATAGTTCAGCAGCTAAGAGTACTGACTGCTCTTGCAGAGGACCTGCGTTTAATTCCCAGCACCCACATGGCAGCTAACAACCATTTGTAACTCCAGTTCCAGGGGATCTGATGCCTTCTTCTGACCTCCGTGGGCACTAACAACACAGGTACACTTACACACATGCAGGCAATACACCCATACACATAAAATAAAAAAAAATAATAATTTTTTTAAAGTCATCCTTGTGTGCTGGTTGTGATGGCAACATGCCTCTAATCCTAGCACTCAGAGGCAGAGACAAGAGGATCACCACAGGTTGAAACTAGTCCAATCTACAAACTGAGTTCCAAGTCAGCCAGGGTTAAATAATGAAGTCCTGTCTCAAAAACAAACAATATCATCCTGCAAATAGCGAAGAGCTGATTTCTTATAAGGCATTGATCCTTGAATCCCTGTTCCAGGAATAGCCCCACGTTTTCTGCCTTTCCACTGCATCTCAAGAAGGTAAATGTACCAGCTCTGGAATAGAATTCTTGGAGCCAGTGCACAATTTGCAGTGGGATTCTGCATGCCTCTGCTGGCTCTTTCTGTGAATCACTCTCTGGCCCAGGGCTGTGGCCATAACCTGCAGGTGTCTGCAGGAAGTCAGGCATGAGATGTATCAATGCTTCACAGTCTGAGAAACATGGCTCTGCAAATCCAACAGCATGTTACAAGGGGAAAGCCAGGCCATCTGGGCCCAGTCTGAGAGCTCTCACTGACATCAACACATCTGCCATCTTTCTGTAAGTCCTTCCAAGGGTAAATGCTTTTGGATGAATCCACCCCATAAAATGAAAAACTCTTCACATGTAAAGGATGATGTACTTTAGAGTTGGTGATGAGCTCCTCAAATATCACGAGCCCTCTCTCACCCCTGTCCTTCCTCCCCACTGGCACCTGGTCTCTAGCCTCAGTACAGGAAATGGTGCCCGTTATTTCTGGACCCCAGGTTGTCACATTCAAGGAAAGTCTCATACTCCAAACACAATTTCTAGTACACATCACATGAGCTAGAAATGCTCCCTGCATACCAGAAGGGCTCTGCTCTCCCAATGACACTGAAATGTAACAGGATATGCCTCTCAGCAAGTTACTGAAGCTCTTTGTACCTTGGTTTCCTTAACTGTCAAGTGGAGACCACAGATGGAATTACAGTCTATCATCATTATCTACAGATCCCATATGCGCAAATTCTCCCTCTCATTAAATTTACCTGTCACCCAAAGATTGATACTAAAAATTGATGGTCTCAAGGTCATTCATGGGAATACACAGAGCAATGAAAGCTCAGATGAAGATTCCCAACTGATGTTGGACAAGCAATACTCTGCTGTCCTGTTTTAGCTCTCATACTGGCAATAAGTGTCCTCTGGTGGTGTACTTAGCGGTACGTTTTATTTCTGTACTGCTCAGTGGTGATGTCACTCTTTAGAATGCTCCCCAGTATGGTGCTACAGTGTGAAAATACATGTGTTATTGGCTGAGGATGTGCTTCAGCTGGTAGAGTCTAGCATGTACAAGTCCCTGGGTTTGAGCTGGGTGTAGTAGCGTACACCTTTAATCCCAGCACTGAAGCAGACAGACCTCTGTGAGTTCGAGGCCAGCCTGGTCTACATAGTGAGTTCCAGGCCAGCTGGGGCTGCAGGGAGACCCTGTCTCAAAAAAAGACAAAAAAAAAAAAATCCCTGGGTTCAATCTCCAGCACCAAATAAACCAGGTGTGGTGATGTATGCCTATATCCTAGCACTCAGGAGATAGAGGTAGGAGGATCAAAAGTCCAAGGTCATCCTTAGTTACACAGCAATTTTGAAGCCAGTCTGGGTTGCATGAAACCCTGGTGTGGTGGTGCACGCCTTTAGTCCCAGCACTCGGGAGGCAGAAGCAGGTGGATCTCTGTGAGTTCTGTAGCCTCTGTAAGGCCATCCTGATCTACAAAGTGAGTTCCAAGTCAACTGGGGCTACAGGGAAACCCTGTCTCAAAAATACCAAAATAAATAAATAAATAAAATAAGTAAAAATAAATAAGTAAATAAAATAAAATACATGTGTTAGATAAGCTTCATGCACACATGAGATATAGTGGCTTTTGGCCATGAGCTCAATGTTAATGACCAACAGTAAGGTATCTTTAAACATGGACACATCAAAGAGTGTGTATTGACCAGTTAGTGAATGGGCTTATAGGAGCCTGATATACCTTGTCCTTCTCCTACAAAGGGTTCAGTATTTACTCATTCCAGGTTCTAGGTGACTTTATAGAATGTAACTAACAAGCCCAACTGTGTTCATAAGGTTAAGGCAAGATTCAGCAAAGCACTTTCAACAGAGCCTTCTACACCATGAACATGGAGGAACAGAATGCAGGGTCAGAGGAGATGATGTTAGAGATGCCTCCTCCTGTGCCTCTACATCTTTTTTTTTTTTCTCATCTGCATCTTGAAGCTCAGGCTACGTCGTATCTCTACGGTCTGAAGAACATTTAGGCAAATTCCATTCCTTGTTGAAACCACTCCTCTGTGGGACCATAGGAGAAGGGCATTATTAAAGGAGAAATGGGAAAAATGGGGGCACTTTAAATGGGGAAACCATGGAGGAAGGGTTAGATAGTGAGAGAGATAAATAATGCCTAGCTAGTTTTAAAAACCAGAGGGAACCATATTAGTCCAACAACCACTGACAAATTATACATACAACTACATCAATGAATGTAATATATGTCTATGCAAGGTTTATCTGAGAGCTCCAAGCTTTATCTACACAGCACATGGTAATTTAAAGTACCAGACTGGTGGAACTAACCTTCTTGGATGTTTAACAGCCATACTTTGAGGCCTATATTAATCTGGTCAGAGGGACTTAAAAGGACAGTTTTTGCTCCTTGCCCTCCAAGGTCAACTAAGTTCCAGGGGACTTACGGAACATCTCTCAAAATGTTCTATAACTGTGGTGAGTCACCTGTCCTCTTGTTCAGGGAGGGCACGGAGACCAGATAGACTTGGACCAGTGTCCTGTCTACAAAGAGGAGGTTCAACACAGAGGAAACATTTCCTCTATGCTTCTAAGTGAAGCCAGGCACAGTCGAGCAGGACCTTTGACTTATCTTCACATAGATGGAACTGGTAAAAGAAAGGAGCCAGGGGCTCTTCCCAAGCCCATGTGACCCCTGAGGAACAGATCCTCAAATGACCTTAAGAGTAAAAATAAATTGGTTTATTTGGGCCAACTGTATGGTCTTAAACACCCAAAAGGAAAGTATAACCAAAGATTAAAGTGATCAGTGTATTTCTTTAAGAGTCCATGTGTAGGGGCTGGAGAGAGCGCAGAGGTTAAGAACACTGACTATTCTTGCAGAAGACTGGGGTTTGAATCCCAGCACCCACATGACAGCTAACAACTGTCCATAACTCCAGTTCCAGGGGATCCGACAGTCTCTTCTGTCCTCCACGGGCATTGCACAACATGGGTGCACTTACCTACATGCAGGCAATACACGCATACACATAAAATAAAAATAATAAATAAAATGTTTTTTTAAAAAGAGTCCATGTGTATAGCTAAAGACTACATAACAAGAAACAGTACCAGACAGGAGATACCTTCCTTTGAGTTGTGGGCCAGGGTTGTCCAAGAGACTCCCAGACAGTAACCCAGCAAAGAACTGGAAAAATGAACAGCAGACCCCAATCTTATCTAAAAGAATGTTGGCAACTGATTGCTGCCAGATGAGGAAGAGCTGATCTTCCTAAAACAAGGGACTCTAGACAGGCTGACCAGACTCAGAGGATGGACTTGCACTGGGGAACAGCTGGGGGCACTGACAACACAGTGGACAGTAATAGGGATGACAGAGTTTTTGCTCCTTGCCCAGGGGTGTGAGGAGTATAGGAGGTGTCATTTGGGGTGTGGGTATAAAGATAAATAAGATTGTTTGGGATGTTTGGTATGAAATACACACATACACCAAAAAATCAATTAAAAAAAACCACACTCCTCTGTGGAGCTAAAATCATCATCCATTGCAAAGCAAGGTCACATTTCATTTTTCCCTCCTGAGCATTCAGGCACTATAGAAGTAAAACCTTGCATTTCTTCTTCATTCATTGTCCAAGAGTGTGTGCATCATGAACAGAAGCTTCAGGTGGGCATTGCATTGAGCAGGGAGCAGGATGTTCCAAAGTTCACGATTCAGGTGGCTTAAGAGAGAGGCACCAACGATTACAAACTTAAGCGGGGCCTGGTGACACAGGCCAGAAACCCCAGCTACGTGGGATGCTTTGAGGCAGGAGGATGATAAGCTCAAGGCCTGCTTGAGCTACAGAGAAACTTAACCATGCCTGTTAGTTCTTTCTGTTTCTTTTGCTTTTGAACACCCAGACACTAATGGTGATATTTATTAGTTATTAGCAGGCAATAAAAATGAAAGAATAAGAATTCCACTTCCCTGAAAAGGTACAAAGCAACCCTCACGAAAGACGTTGTACAGTATGGCATTGCACTGCACATTCAGTCTTGGCCTCTTCTGGCCTTTGACACTGTGCTGATGTGATGTGGCAGTAGCCTCTATGGTATCAGAGGATGTGGGCCTCTCTCTGCCTAACAGTGATGACAGCTAGGTCTCCAGAGGCTCAGCTCATGATCAGGTGGATTTTTATATAGCAAAGGCATAGTTTTATTTATTATTTTTATTTTATGTGTATGAGTGTATTGTCTGCATACATATAAGTGCACCTATGCCATGCAAAGCCCTTGGAGGTCAGAAGAGGGTGTCCAATCCCCTGGAACTGGAGTTAAGACAGTTGCTAGCCACCGTGTCGGTGCTGGGATTTGAACCCAGGTCCTTTGCAAAAGCAGCCAGTGCTCTTAACCACTGAGCTATCTCTCCAGCCCTGCAAGGGCATACTTTTGTCAGGGCTAGAAGAAAACTATGCTATAAAAATGAAATAAAAAATGCTTTGGAGGACAGGGGATATAGCACACTTACCTAACATATGCAAAGCCCCCAGTTTGATCAGCACTAGGGAAAAATGCATTAAGTTAATGCATTTTTTTCCAAAAATGCTCTGTAACAGGTTAAAAACTCCCCCACCTCCACCCCAGGCCAGATGTGGCAGTACACACCTTTAATCCCATCACTCAGGAAGCTCAGGTCTAGCCTGGTCTACATTGTGAGTTCCAGGGCCAGGGCTACATAATAAGATCCTACCTCACACAATCTCCCCCACAAAAGAGATATGCAAGTGCTAATCCCTAGTACCTATGAATGAGATCTTACTTGGAAGTACAGGTTTTAAAGACTAAAGTAAGGACCTTGAGATGAGGACATCCTGGATTCTTAGAGTGAACACTAAATCCAATGTTTGGTGTCTTTGTAAGTGAATGGAAAAGAAGTTTAAGACTCAGAAGAAGAAAAAAGCATGAAAGAAGACAGAAAATATTGTAACTTTAGTGCCACCAGTAGGAAACACTAGGAGTCCCCAGAAGCTGGAATCTGCAATTAATGACTTCACTGAGGGATCCCTAGAGTCCTCAGAGAGACTGAAGTCCTGCCAATACCTTGATCTCAGACTGACATACAGAACAGTGAAAGAATAAATTTCTGTTGTTGTAAGCTACCAAGTTGTTGTTGTAATAGCCCTGGGGGAAAACTAATTATACCTCACATGTTTCTTGTAATTAGCAGCATGAAATCTTGAACCAACCATCATAAAGTCACTCAACACTTCAGAGGCTGGTGACCAATGATGGAGGAATCCATAACAATCCACTTGCATTACTGTCTCTCCTCATTGTCAGCTGGTCTGTGGATGTTGTTTCCATCATTTTTTTTACCCTACTTTAGGAATGTGGTCAGTGTAGGGAGGCGTGGCATACAGGCCCCAAACCTTATATGGATAGTTGATGAGATTGCGCTAATGTGATTCAGTACTTACACAACCAGTCCCACGGATGGTGAGAAGGGAGTATATGATTCAAAGGTTGAACAAACCCCTGGCTTACTTTGGGACTATAGCCTGGGTTAAGATCAGGCCAGGAGTCCAGTCTCCAAGTCTGGACTTGTTCTACACTTCCTTGTGTTAGCAATGTCTACTCAGGAGCTGGGGCTGTAGGAGTGGTGGAGGACTCAGCTAGCACACACAAGGCATTTGGTTCCATCCACAGCACCACAAGAAAAAGTAAGAAACAG
The DNA here is from genome assembly GCF_000622305.1 of Nannospalax galili. NCBI lineage: Eukaryota > Metazoa > Chordata > Mammalia > Rodentia > Spalacidae > Nannospalax > Nannospalax galili. Next base: position 2,039,618 of record NW_008360326.1, read on the forward strand.
AGGAAGGGAGGGAAGGAAAAAAGGAAGGAGACAGGGAAACAGAGAAAAAATTGCCTCCTCCACTATTTTCTTGAAAGACAGCTCTGGGCAGCTGAAGAGCTGCACAAAACATCTGGATTCATACTTCCTGAGTCTTCACGCTCCCCCCTGCCAGCCCCCCAAGTATAACGGACAGCCTTAATGGGCTTGTATGTTCAGTTGCATGGAATGTGAGCTAACACAAGTGTACAGCAAGAAGGCAATCTAAGTGGAATACCCTTCCAGATCACAATTCAAATACGATCTCTCCATTTTATAGAGGAAACTAAGGTCCAAGAAAGTAAAGGAACTTTCCCAAACACTCATAGCAGGTTGACATCTGGAACTAGGACTCTGGTCTCCTACCTCCTGCTAAGGCAATGACATCTAATAATCTTTAGAACATATTAAATATGATGTCACTTTTAGAAAGTATTTGGTAGCTTCTACAATGCAAGGCATGGGAATGTAGGAATATGTGTATACAAAGGGGTGTCGAGGCCAGAGGCCAACATCATCTGTCATTCCCTAAGGGCTGTTCACCTTGTTTTTTGAAACAAAGTCTCTCACTAGCCTGGAGCTTACCCAGTAGGCTAAGATATGTAAGAAACGTTAAATATTAATCTTTTCTTTCAAAATCTGTAAAACTTTTGGTTTATGTCAAGGAATTCTAATATTTTTACCTACCTTCCCAATCTCTCTCTCTCTCTCTCTCTCTCTCTCTCTCTCTCTCTCTCTCCTCTATAAGACTTTTGTTTACTAAAAGACACTGATGCTTTCCTGAATCAACGGGCTGGGGTGGTGGGAGCCCTTCCTCATCTTTTTGGTCAACCTTCTTTCCCCTTCCTTTCTCTGATTCTCTAAACTAGCCAATCCAGAAAGACTGTGAGGTCCACTCCAGACAATGGGAGAAAAACACAACATTCTTGCCTTAAGAATAAAAACCTATCGAACTTCCAGGTCAGGTGTGCTTGCTTGATCTAAATGATGACCCAGCATACCCTTCTGCAAAAGTAAAAGCTGCCTTGCTTTGTTACTTTAGCTTTTGTACACCCTTGTGTGGTGTATTAGTTACTTTCCTGTTGCTGTGATAAAACACCTGACCAAGGGAACGTATAAAAGGAAGAGGTTATTTAGTTTACAGTTCCAAAGGGGCAAGAGTCCATCATGGTGGGAGAGGTGGCCAGAGCAGAAAGAGAAGCACTCATATCTTCCAGCAGGCAAGAAAGCAGAGAGCAAATGGAAAGAACTCTCAAAGCCCACCCCCAGTGATTCTCTTCCTCCAGCAAGGTCATACCTCCTAAAACCTCCCAAAACAGTGCCACCAACTTGGGACAAAGTGTCCAAATACTTGGAGTAAGCTGGATATCTTTAGTTATCAATTTGACACGCCTAGGTAGAGGAGATTGCCTCCACTGGGCTGGCCTGTGGCCATGTCTATAGGGTATTTTCTCGATTTTTTTGAGTGATGTGGGAGGGCCCAGCTCACTGTGGGCAATGCCACCCCTTGGCGGGTTGTTCTGTATTGTATAAGAAAGCAAGCTGAGCATGGGCCAGGGGAGCAAGCCAACAAGCAACATTCCTCCATGGTCTTTGCTTCAGCTCCTGCCGCCAGGTTCCTGCCCTGAGTTCCTACCTTGGGCTCCCTGATGAACTGTGACCCAGGAGATGTAAGCCAAATAAACCCTTTCCTCCCCAAGTTGGTATTAGTCAGTGTGTTTTGTTACAGCAATGGAGAAACAAACTAAAACATGGAGCCTATGGGGGATATTCTCATTCAAACCACATGTGGTATTGGTGGGGTCTATGGACCCCAGATTTTATTTCTAACAGATGGCTGACCAGTGGTCCTCAGGGATGATCCTCCTAGAGACAGAACTCACGTTTGCAAGGCAAGCACTGGAGTGACTAAGCCATCTCCCCAGACCCTATACTTAGGATTTGAACCAAACAGACATGGATTCAAATGTGTTCTCCCCCCACCCCCTCCTTTTGAGACAGGGTCTCATTATCCAGACTGGCCTCAAACTTAATGGAGGATGACCCTGAACCTCTGCTCCACCTGCATCCATCTCCCGTGTACTGAGATCATAGACATGTGCTACCATACCTGGTTTTCAAATACTATCTCTTTAGTGTATTAATTATGACTTTTAATTTATAATTTAAATTCCTTAAGCTCTAGATTTCTTATTTATGAATAGATAACTAACATCTATCTCATTTGGTCACAGTGACATTAAATGATAATGTATGTAAAGAAATTTCACTTATGCAAGAGCCTGCACATACTATTTGTATATAAAGTTTATATAAAAATATAAAAATTTGTATAGCGGCCAGGCATGGTGGTGCACGCCTTTAATCCCAGCACTTGGGAGGCAGAGGCAGGCGGATCTTTGTGAGCTCAAGGCCAGCCTGGTCTACACAGTGAGTTCTGGACAGCTGGGGCTACAAGGAGACCTTGTCTCAAAAAACACACAAAAAAAATTGTATAGAAAGAATTCTAAGTACAGATTCCATTTAGAAGTCACCTTTGGAGATTAGAAGGAAGATGAAGCTGGGGGTGCACATAGGGGTATTAGTTTTCTTTCTTTTAATTGAATTTTTGTGATTTTTTTTTTTTTTTTTTTTTTTTTTGGTCTTTTTGAGACAGGATCTCCCTGTAGCCCCAGCTGACCTGGAACTCACTATATAGACCAGGCTGGCCTTGAACTCAACAAGATCCACCTACCTCTGCCTCCCGATTGCTGGGATTTAACGCATGCGCCACCATGCCTGCTTAATGTTTTCTTTCTTAAGGTAAGTGTTGGAATTGTTGATGTCTGTTTTTGTTATTCATAGCTTCTTTTTTAAAATTTATTATTTTTGTTTTACGTGTGTGAGTATTGCCTGAATGTATGGAAGTGCACCTGTGTCGTACAGTGCCCATGGAGGTCAGAAGAGGGCATCATCAGATCCCCAGGAACTGTAGTTACAGACAGTTGTTAGCCACCATGTGGGTGCTGGGAAATGAAGCCAAGTCCTCTGCAAGAGCTTCCAGTGCTCTTAATCACTGATCCATCTCTCCAGCCCCATAACTTTTTTAAAAAATATTTTATTATTTTTATTTTATGTGTATGAATGTATTGCCTGCATGTGCAATGCCCACGGAGGTCAGAAGAAGACGTCAAATCCCCTGGAAATGGAACTACAGATGGTTGTTAACCACCATGTGGGTGCTGGGAATCGAACCCAGGTCCTCTGGAAGAGCAGTCAGTGCTCTTAACTGCTGAGTCATCTCTCCAGCCCCAGCCCCATAATTTCTTAAAAATAATTTTAAAGCTTTATACATAGTAAGCAACTAATAAATGAATCATTATAATTATTAGTCAAAAAGGACTTTATTCAACTCTTATTGTGGTGCACTGTGCCAGACACTACAGGAGGTGCGGAAGTGAATAGGATTCAGCCAATGGATGCTGGGCTGAGAACTCCTGTCTCATCAGATTCACAACATTCACCTTACAGCTGTGATAGCCAGCGTGAGGCAGTGAGGAGTCCAAGGGTGACAGAGAAGAGAAGAGACACCACAGCTTCTTAATTTGACCTCCCATGTTTACTGAGAAGGACAGCAACTGAGCCAGGTGTAGTGGCACATCCCTTAAACCCAGCACTGGGGAGACAGAGGTAAGTGGATCTCTATGAGTTTGAGGACAGCCTGGTATAGTGAGTTCCAGGCCAGCCTGATCTACACATCCTGAGTTCCAGGCCAGCAGGGGCTATATAGTGAGACCCTGTCTCAAAAACAACAAACAGAAAACAAACAACAACAAAATTTAGGAACTGAATGGGACTTACAACCTGAGCAGGGTTTTTAAGAAGAGAAAATAGGGCAATGGGGAGGTATCTCAGAGAGTTAAGTGAGCTTCCTGCACAAGCATGAGGATCTGAGTTCAAATGCCCACATTCCTGTAATCCTATTGCTGTTGTGGGTGGAGACAGGAGTGTTGATGCAGCTTGCTGGCCACCGGCCTAGCTCCAGATTCAGTGAGAGACCCTGTCTCAAGAGATTAAGGCATATTTGATGTACTCCTCTGACTTCTGCATGCACACTTGCACACACTACACACATACACACACACACACACACACACAGGGGTGGGACAGAAAATAAAAAGGTGTGTCTGCGCTAACAATCATGACATCAGCAAAGGTAGCAGGTGAGAAACAAGCTGCACTAATGAGACACAAAGACAGAGAATGTAGCCAGGCGTGGTGGTAGTACACGCCTTTAGTCCCAGCACTCTGGAGGCAGAGGCAGGCAGATCTCTGTGAGATCAAGGCCAGCCTGGTCTACATAATGAGTTCCAGGCCAGCTGGGGCTACAGGGAGACCCTGTCTCAAAAAGACAAAAAAAAAGACAGAATGTAAAATCAGAGATGTCGGAATTAGGACAGGTGCAAAGGATGAGCATTCAGCACTGTGGTCACCTCTTACACCAAGGAAGGACCTTCTGCAACACTCAAAAAGAGATTTTCATAAAACTAGAAGCCAGATTTCAGCATCTGGAAAAGTCTAGGTGCCTAATATTTATTTTATTTATTATTTTTATTTTATGTGTGTGCATGTATTGCCTGCATGTAGGTAAGTGCACCCATGTTGTGCAATGACCCCGGAGGTCAGAAGAGACTGTCGGATCCCCTAGAACTGGAGTTACGGACAGTTGTTAACTGCCATGTGGGTGCTGGGATTTGAACCTGGGTCTTCTGCAAGAACCGCTGAGCCATCTCTCCAGCCCCAGAGCCCAATATTTAGATGTTACATAAATAGGCTCACCCCACAAGCATCACAACCTGTCCATCACATCTAAGTATGGCTTTTACTTCATTTCTTTTGTGTTATGTGTGTGCTGTGCACATGTGTATATTCATGTTTCAATGTATGCAGATATATGTGGAGGTCTGAAGTTGACAGCAGGAGTCTTCCTTGACCACTCTCCACCTTAAACACTGAGGCAATGTCTCTCGCTGAACCTGGAGCTCTCTGTTTCAGCCAGTCGGGTTAGCCAGCTTGCTCCAAGGATCCCCTATCTCTGTCTTCCTAGCACTGGGACTGCTAGGATTACAGGCAGGTCACCCACCTATGACATGGGTTCAGGAGATCCCCAAACCTACAGAGCATCACCCAGCCCTAAGCATAGCTTTTAGAGCTTTGTTTCAAAGGATGTTCCCAGATCACCCACAGGTAAGCCACCTAGCATAGTTACTGCAATGCAGATTCCCAAGTCAGCCCCAGGCTTGCACACCACACTCTTTGGGATAGGTGCCACAAGCTGCATTTTTAGTAAGCTTACTGGATGGTTCTAGAAAAAAATAATAATAACAACAGTAGTCAAGAAGAAGTGGGTACATGTGACTGCTGTTTAAAGACTTCTGTTTGTCGTTGGAAGGACAGCAGAAAATGACAGGTGAAGGCCACAGTATTGTCAATGTATTTATCAATGGCTGGTCAAGGGAGCTCGCAGGTTTCCACAGAGACAGGAAAGACAGCAAATATGTGAGTGAGAGAAACACAGACACACATCTGAGAAAGGACAAGCTTTTCCCTCAGGGACATGGTTCCAAAAAAAGCAAAAGGATCAAGGTCAAAAATGTTCAGACTGGCAAGCCAGCTGGGACTAGGAATTGTTTTTCCTAAACTAACAGGGTCCCTGGTATTCTGAGAAAGGACTTGAGGTGGCCAGGCACACAGGTGACAGTGTGATCTCCACCAAGGTGCCTCTTCCAGGCTCTGTTGCTCTGGGAGTGACACCATTCTTATGGATAGTAAAGAACTGTTAAGGGAACAAAGATGTCTGTACAAAACATTTTTTTGTAAGTGGAAAGAAAAAGGATGACGTGAAGAATTAAAGTTCTCAATAAAATAATCATTGGAACCATGTGGCCACACCTCATCAACACTTCACCGGGCTCTGTGGAAACAAAATGGCAGATTCTTTGAATACACACCACATGACCTAGCAATTCCACTCTGAGGGCTTTACCCAAGGGGATTGAAACCATGTCTACACAGACCTGCGCACAAATGTCCACAGTGACATTACTCATAACAGGCACATGGATGAACAAACACAATGTGATAACACAAAGGAATAATATTCAACCATCAAAAGGAACAGACTGCTGATACATGCTAACACAATCAGCCCTGAAGCCATCATGCTGAGTATAGGAACCCACACGCAAAAGGTCAGTTATGATCCCATTAATACAAAATGTCCAGAACAGGCAAATCTATAATGCCAAAGAAATAGATTAGTGGTGGCCTAGTGACCACCAACCAGAAGTGAGAGGAACAGGAGAGATGGCTATCATGTTTGCTGTTTCTTCTAAGGTTAATAAAAATGTATGAATTAAACAATACTGATACCTGATTGGTGAGATGATTCAGCAGTTAAGACCCTTGTTAACAAGGCTAATGGCTTGAGTTTGATCCCCAGGACCCACACGGTGAAAGGAAAGAACCAATTCCCAAAAGTTGTCCTCTGACCTCCATATACACACACTATGGCTCATGCAGGCCAACAGACACATACACACAAACACACCAAAAATAAGTAAATAAATGTCATAATAATAAAAATAGTAGCAATAGCTGCATAATTTTGTGTACATGCTAAAAGCTAATGAACTGTACATTCAAAAAAATAAGCCAGGGGCTAGAGCATAGTTCAGTGGGTAAAGTGCTTGCCATGCAAGCATGAGCGCCCATATAAACGCTAGGTAGGCATGATGACTTGCCTATAACCCCACCACAGAGGCAGAGACGGGATCCCCAGATCAAGCTGGCTAGCTAGCAAGCTCTAGATTAAAGTGTGAGACTCTGCCTCAAAATGTCAGGTGGAGAGGGGAGGAAAGGTGGCTCAGCAGTTGGGAGTGCTGGCTGCTCTTCAGAGGACCAGGGTTTGAGTCCCAGTACCCAGCTAACTGCCATCCAGAGCTCCAGTTCTAGGAGATCCAATGCCCTCTTCTGGCTTCCACAGGCTTACACACACAGATGCATTTACATATACGCAGCCAAAACACCCATACACATAAAATTAAAATAATAGGACCAGGCATGGTGGCATACCTTTAATCCCAGCACTTGGGAGGCAAAGTCAGGCAGATCTCTGTGAGACCAAGGTCAGTCTGGTCCACATAGTGAGTTCTGGGCCAGCTGGAGCTACAGGGAGACCCTGTCTCAAAAATTCAAAAACAAAAACAAAAAACAAATTAAACAAAAATTCTAGTTAAAAAAAAAATATATATATATATATGGTGGAGAGATCAAAGAAGGTAGCTGACATCAACCTCAGGCCTCCACATGCACACACATGTACACAGGGACATGCATGCTCATGCATACACATGCAAAATAATGATAATAAACTAAAGAAATCATTTCAAAGCATACCTTTAGATGGCTTGGGCAGAAAAGAAGATGGAGGTACCCATTTACACACTACTATTACATACTACATATGTACACACCACTATTCCACATGCAATTAATAAGCTGCTCTTCTGAAATGGTTATATAGAAATAGTGCCAAAATGACACTAAACCACAAGACCAGTCCACTCATCCTCACATGCTCAGAACAATAAAAATTAATAACTAAAATTTATAGAATTGTTATAGAATTTTATGTGTCTGACACTATATTAAGCACTTAACATGTATGACCTTTCATTTCTCACTGCAATCCTTTGAAGTATGTTCTATCGTCATCCACCCTTAACAAAAGCATGAGGAAATTGAGACACAAATAAGCTTAATAACTTATGGTCACTCACCCACTTGGGTGACTGACTCCTCCCAGGCAGCTGGATTCATTAATACTTTGTTATGTTACTCCAATTGACTATTTCATTATTTATTCATTTATTTATTTATTTATTTATTATTTTTGAGGCAGAATCTCCTATAGCCTAGGCTGGCATTGAACTTACGTAGCCAAGACCAGCCTTGAATACCTGATTTTCTTGACTCTACCTCCCAAGTACTGGGACCATAAGCCTGCACTATCGTGCCTGGCTGACCCTATCTTCTTAAAATCACTTACAAAATTCACTTGAATTCACTGGGTATAAAAGCAAGACAGAAGGTCTAGATTTCAAAAAAAAACAGCTATCTGAAGAAGAAATCCCAGACAAAACACTGAAAATACCCAAAGCTCTAAACTAAAGGTGAATGCTGTATTTCATAATAACCAAGAGCCTCAAGCCCCAAGATAAAATTCTACATGTTATCTATTGCCTTTTAAACTAGACATAAATAACTTAGTTTCACCCTACCCACAATAATCTCAAAATCTAACTTGGAGTGCTATCAGCAAAAACAATCAAAAATATCTATGGTAGTTCAGTATGATGTAATCCCAGCACCCAGGAGCAGAGGCAGATGGATCTCTGTGAGTTCAAGGCCAGCCTGGTCTATATAGCAAGTTCCAGGCCAGTCAGGGCTACATAGTGAGAACCAGTCTCAAAAAAAATTTATATATTTATGTGTGTGTGTGTGTGTGTGTGTCTGTGTGTGTGTAATACAGCTTATTGGGGTCACTATATATTGTGTTGTGTGCATATAAATAATTTTTTTTGGTCTTTTTTTGAGACAGGGTCTCCCAGCCCCTGCTGGAGGCAGGTGGATCTCACTATGTAGACCAGGCTGGCCTTGAACTCACAGAGATCCCCCT
>NW_008360326.1:2048393-2049040 GCF_000622305.1 Nannospalax galili
ATATATATTCCATGACATACTTGTGTGCTCACTAAACAAGGAGTAGATGACAACTCCCAAGCCCTAAATTACAGGACAGGAACATGAATAAGGGATCAAAGAAAACTGCTTGAAAAATAGCATTTAGGAAGGGCAGCAAGGCAAAAGGTCAATAGTAACCACTAGCTTGGAGAGACCAAGAGTGGATGGTTCCTACAGTGCCAAGGAATACAGGTGTTTAATGTACTGGAAAATAAGAACAGATAGGCAGGAAGGGGTTATGTAAGATCTCCAAAGTCAGGGGAAGTGTTTGGACTTGACAGAATAAGAAAAGGTATGTCATTCTTTAGAGAGGGTTGTGCAAGTATTACTATATTAGTTGTCTATTTCTTAAGAAAGAAAACTGCTTCAGAGCTTGCTTATGCAACCCTGGAATTCCACTTTATATGCTGTATCCTAATTTCATTCTAAATATCCTGTTCCCCAAAGCATGATTTAGTAAAACCTAAATTTCAGCAAACTCAAGACAGATTAAAAAAAAAAAAATCACTGTTTTAAAAAGAAAATCACAGTCCAGCTGGGTATGATGGAACAAGCCTTTAATCCCAGTACTTGAGAGGCAGAGGCAGGTGGATCTCTGTGACTACAGGGAGACCCTGTCTCAAAAA
>NW_008360326.1:2049178-2063595 GCF_000622305.1 Nannospalax galili
ACAGCCCTTAACAAAACTATGCTTCAGGGTTTCTTCACAAAGCCTCTTAGCGCATAGCTTATAAGCATTAAATTTCCCCTCATTTCAGAGCTTAACCAATAATGAATCAACGCCCTAGTGAAAAGGCTGTCCCTGATACAACATGATTTTTTTTTTTAATGCGAAAACATCCTTATCCTCAGTTACTGAATGAGACATGCAACTTTTTGCTGGCAGAAACCCACACTTGTCCATTTCCACTGTACCATGTCTTATCAAATACCCAGTCACAGTTGTGTTGTTGCATGAGACCCTATGGACACCTCTCCCCCTCTTCCCTGCCCAGATTCTGCACTCGCATCGTTTGGCACTTTCCATCGGCATCCACGTGGATCTCAGCTGCCTCTGAAAAGCTGTGTTTTCGGGCAAAAATAAATAAATAAATAAATAAATCTTAACTCAAGATCTGTAAGCTTACATCTTCCCCGTGTGCTGAGAGGGACCTGGGAGGGCTGACCTCACAGTCGCCTTGCTCCCCAGTTCAGAAGACACCCACGTCCGGGACCCCACGGCGCCCGGGACTGGAGTGCCGGGTACCCACCTGACCAGCGGCTCCTTCTCCGGCCGCGCGGGCTCCTCCAGGCAGCGGCACGGGCAGCAGCAGCACGCGCTCCGCAGCCAGCCCCGCAGCCCCATGGAAAGCCGGGGCCAGGCGCGGGGCTCCCGGAGGCCGGCGCGCGCTCGCGGCTAGGGCGCGGGCACAGGGGTGGCCGGGGCGTCACCTGCCAGTCCGTACGCATCACGCCGAGGCGGGGGACGCGGCTGGCGGCGCTCCGCCCGGGCAGGTCCGGGCGGTGTTGTCTCGGCCTGAGCTTTTTTTCCCTCGCTCTTTTAATTCCCCGGGTGCCTCTTGGGCGCTTGCGTGCCCGCGACGCCCCGCTGCTGCCCTCTCCGGAGGAAGCGGGCACTCCAGCGCTCCGCGGGACCGGGCAGCCAGCGGCTGTGGCCGGGTCTGCAGGGCCGCGAGGGTAAAGTGGAGCTGCAGAGCACGAGGCTGGTCCGAATCCAATCGTCCTTTTCATCGGCTTCCCTGCGGGAGGAAATAAAAGGTCTTCCCACAAAACAGACCTTGAAAAAGTTTTCAAACTTCCAGTCTTTGCGAATCTGGGGCGGGGGGGGGGGGGGCCACAACTTGTGAGTACCAGAATTGTGCTATTTATATGTTTTATATGTAGATGTATTTTTTTATGTTTGTACAATTTTGTAAATTTATGTGCACATTCCCCCTCCTCACTTTATGCCCAATCAGAAGCTTACCGCACACATTTTCACTCCTGGTTTGTGTGGCTTAAAGGGTCATTGCAGACTAACTTTTTAAAATATTTTATTATTTTTATGCATATGAGTCTATGCTTTTATATAAATGTACCCATGTTGTGCAATGCCCGTGGAGTCAGAAGAGAGCCTCAGATCCCTCTGGAGCTGGAGTTATGGACGGTTGTTAGCCACCATGTGGGTGCTGGGAACCAAACTTAGGTCTTATGCAGAAGCAGCCAGTGCTCTTAACCGCTGAGCCATCTCTGCAGCCCAGGTTACTGTATATGAATGGGGGCATGTAATGCAGTCGTATTGGTGCCCATGTTATTTATCCAGATTCTTAATGATGAACATGTAGACTAATTCCAACCTTGTGTTACTAACAGGACCATTGTGCACATCGTTGGGCCAGTGTGCTTGGATATATCTAGATTAGTTGAATGAATGTTTAGCGGTTCAATTGTTGGGTCATAGGTAAGATGCACTTTTAATTTTTTTAAAGATTTATTTTTACTTATGTGTATGAGTATGTGTGTCTGTGTGTGTATGTCACATATGTGGAGTTGCCCACAGAGGCCAAAAGAGGGCATTGGATCCCCTAGAATAGGAGTTTCAGATGGTTGTGAGCTGCCTGATGTAGATGCTTAGAACAGAACCTGGGTCCTCTGGAAGAGCATCCAGCACTCTAACCACTGACCCATCTCTCCAATACCAAAATTTGGTGTGTGTAGCAGGGTCTAAACTATGTAGCTCTGAGACAGGGTCCAACTGTGTAGCCCTAGCTGGCATTGAACTCACAGAGGTCTGCCTGTCTCTGCCTCCCAAGCATGGGATTAAAACTGTATGCCACCATGCCCAGCCTGCCTTTTTAATTTTTTTAATATTTTATTTATTATTTTTATTTTATGTGTATGTGTGTATTGCCTGCATGTAGGTAAGTGCACCTGTGTCATGCAGTGCCTTCAGAGAACAGAAGAGACTGTCAGATCCCCTGGAACTGGAGTTAGAGACGGTTCATAGCCGCCAAGTGGGTGCTGGGAATCAAACCCAGGTCCTCTGCAAGAGCCATCATTGCTCTGAACCACTGAGCCATCTCTCCAGCCCCACCTCCTGCCTTTTTAATTTTGATGAACCTTACCAAATTGCTCTCTGGTGAGTAGCTTCAATTCAGACTCTAACGTATGAAAAAAAATTCTATACACCATCCATATAAGCTATTTTTTTTTGCCAATCTGATTTATTCAAGAAATATTTATTATCAGTTATGTGCCAGGCATGTTTTAGAAGATGGCAATACAGTAATTAATAAAACCAACAAAAAGTGTGTATTCATGTAAATATTGTAGAGCAGGAGTTAGACAAATAAAACAAGTACATATTCAAGTATGTTAACATGAAGTTAGCATACACAATAGAAAAAATAAGGCATGCAGGGGTGTAGGCATGGGTGTGACAAAAGATCAAACCCACGGTCTTGCTTGTGCTAGGTTCTACCCCTGAGCTACAGTCCCAGCACCCCAGAGCTCTCCATATGTTTTACTTTGAAAAGGGCCTCATTTAACCCAAGCTGACTTTAAACTCCCTATCTAGCCGATGATGACCTTGAACCTCTGATTCTCCTACCTCCTCCTTCCAAGTGCTGAGATTACAGATGTGTGCCACCACACCCAATGTATGCAGTGCTGGGTATGGAACCCATGCTCATGCTAGGCAAGCACACTACCAACTAAGTGGCATTCTAGCCCAAGAACTGCGTCATTTTAGTGACTTTGATCAAGAGGTTAATTCTCTGCCTTAGCAAAGATCACATCTAGTTTATGCCTACTCCTAAAATTACTATTTTTCTAAGTTAAGGCATAAATAAAACATCCTCTAAAAAACTAAAATATTACGGTTCAAGGTCCCTCTTAAATGTTTTTATTACATTTTTTGGGGGAGGGGACACAAGTGCTATAGATATGCATGTGGAGGTCAGAGAACAACTTATAGGAGTCAGTCCATCTGAGTCCTGGGGATCCAACTGAGATTGTCAGGCTTGGTGGCAAGCGTCTTTACCCACTGAGCCATCTCACCAGCCCTGATTCAAGTTCCCTTTGACTATTATGTATAATAAGTATCTTCCTAAGTTTATTATTACCACTGTGGAATATATATATCAGTGATGAGTTTTGTTTTATATGTAAAACAAATATAGGAACTGGAGAGATGGCTCAGTGGTTAAGAGCACTGGCTGCTCTTGCAGAGGACCTGGGTTTGGTTCCCAGCACCCACATGGCAGCTAACAACCATCCTTAACTCCAGTTCCAGAGTATTCAACACCCTCTTCTGGCCTCCATGAGCATTGCACGCATGGGTGTACCTACAAACATATAAGCACAACACTGATATACATAAAATAAAAATAAATTTAAATTTTTAAAAAATATATATCATGTATTTCATATATATATCAGCTATTCATCTATCTATTCACAAGCTCTTTACACTTAATAATGTGCCTTGTATATCTATTTCAACACCCTCTTCTGGCCTCCATGAGCATTGCACGCATGGGTGTACCTACAAACATATAAGCACAACACTGATATACATAAAATAAAAATAAATTTAAATTTTTAAAAAATATATATCATGTATTTCATATATATATCAGCTATTCATCTATCTATTCACAAGCTCTTTACACTTAATAATGTGCCTTGTATATCTATCTTTATTAATAAAAGGCATAATGCTTCCTTTATAACTGATGTGACCATTCTAAAATCTCTTTAATTTTTTTAATTTTATTTTATGTGTATGAGTGTTTAAGTGCACCACATGGGTGCAGTGCCCTCAGAGTCCAAAAGAGGGCACCAGATCCCCTAAGACTGGAGTTACAGATGGTTGTTAGCTGCCATGTGGGTTCTGGGAACTGAACCCAGGTCCTCTTCAAGAGCAGCCAGTATTCTTAACGGCTGAGCCAGCTCTTCAGCCCCAATGACTATTCTATTTATTAGATTTTTTTTTTACATTCGTGCCTCTGTGTGTCTGCGTGTGTGCACTGGAGGTCAGAGGACAACTTGCAGGCATCACCCTTGGTAGCAAGTCCTATTTTTAGATTCTCAAGAATCAGAACATCAGCGCCTATCATAGTGTTCATCCACCCAGGAGTCAAATGCCTTCATGCTTCTCCTGGCCTTTTAAAGATTTGTTTTTAATATTTTTAATTATGGGGAGGGAGGTATGTGCACATACGTGCAAGCACCCATGGAGGCCAGAGGCACTGGATTCCCCTTGGAACTGGAGCAGCAGGCATGTGAGCCACCAGACTCAAGCCCTCTGGATGAGCAGTATGTGCTCTTAGTCACTGAGCCATCTCTCCAGCCTCACTTCTCCCATTTTTGAGAAACTAGAACCAGGAATAGCAATATTCTTTCCCTGCCTTCAGCTTCTGGGTAGCCCAAAGCACATGTGACAATTCATTTCCTATTTCAGACATCCTTCACAGGACAGCAGTGAGCTTCCCTTTTTAGAGTAGAACTACATTGCTCTGCCTGGGTTGACGCCAGCACCAACCACACAAGGCAGCTTCTGACATTTACCAAGAGCCCTGGGGCACTTGATGTCAGAGGAGTTGGCAGTCTTCTGGGGCAGCTGATGACTCACAGACCCATCCATCAGCTGCTTATTTTCAAAGAAGAACTAGGAAATAGGCCAGCCTCTATTTTCAGACTTCTCCATGGCAAGGAAAACTAGAGTATGTTTTGAAAACAATTAGTATAGTTTTGAGCCTTTGCCAATGCCCACCAGTCTTTAAGAATTTACTGACAGCTAGGTGTGGCGGCACATGCCTTTAATTCCAGCAGAATTAAAGGCAGAGGTAGGATGATCTCTGTGAGTTCAAAGCCAGCCTGGTCTACATAGCAAGTTCCAGGTCAGCTGGGGCTACAGGAAGACCCTATCTCAAAAAGACCAAAAAAGAAAAAAAAAAAAGAATTTACTGACAACTACTGAGAGTTGAAGGGTCATCCAGGAAGAAAAACAAGAAAATCAAAAATTTTAAGTCCCAATACAACATCACATATGAATTCTACCAAAAAAACTTTGCTTACAGCAACATAGCATCAACTGGTGTCATCCAATTATTCATTCAACAAACATTCAATGAGCCAGGTTTTGTGCCTACATACAGTGGTAAGTAGGTTCTATTCATGAAGGCAGGGACTTGTTTAGTTCCTTGCAATATCCTCAACACCTAGAATAGTGCAAACCCACAGTAGAGTCTACATAAACAGAAGGATGCTATGACATCATCTGGAACTGCAGGCACACAGTGGGCACCTAATACACATGGGTGGCAAATATAAGAAAATGGACAGGGCTGTGTTAGTCTTTGCCTAGAAAGTTGTTTGATTTCTGAGGGCTCTATGTAGGAGCTGTCCATATCCAGCAGAGATGTGCAATGGAACATTATCTTCATCCAAGAAAACAGATCTGCTCAGGACTCTGTGGTTGGCTCAATGGCATCACTCACCCAAGCAATCTGAGATGGGGAACCAACAGGGCACACATCTCCAGAGAAGTCACATCAGGAAGTCACACGGGGGCCAGCAAGGTGGCTCAGTTGGTAAAGGCACTTGCTGCCATGCTTGAAAAATTAAGTTCGATCTCTAGGACAGTGTAAAAAAAGAACCAACTTCCACGAGTTGTCTTTGGACCTCCTGCCACATGTGTATCATAGTATGCACATGCATTTGCATATACACACAAAAATAAATGTAAAACTTAAAAGGATAAAACAAAAATAAGTCCTATGATGATGTCACTAAGAGAAAAGCAAGGTATAGGTTACATAGGGCTTTTTGTTCCTGCCTCTGCAATTTCGCCCACCTCTCTGTTGGTGGTGGTGGTGATGGTAATGGTTTATTTTTATTTTTATCTATTTTTTATGTGTATGAGTGTATTATGTGTATGTAGGTAAGTGCACCCATGTCATGCAATGCCCTCAGAGGACAGAAAAGTCTGTGAGATCCCCTGGAACTGGAGTTATGGACAGTTATTAGGTGCCATGTGGGTGCTGGGAATTGAACCCGGATCTTCTGCAAGAGCCCGTGTTCTTAACCCCTGAGCCATCTCTCCAGCCCCATTTATCTATTTTTATTTAATGTATATGAGTGTTATGCCTGCATGTAAGTAAGTGCACCCATGTTGTGCAATGCCCGAGGAAGACAAAAGAGGGCATCAGATTCCCTAGAACTGGAGTTACAGATGGTTGTTAGCCACCATGTGGATGTTGGGATTTGAACCCAGGTCTTCTGCAAGAGCAATTAGTGCTCTAAACCACTGAGCCATCTTTCCAGTTGCCAGGTTGTTTTGTTTTGAGACAGGGTTCACTAAGTAGCCCTGGCTGGCACCAAACCCACAGAGATCTACCAGCCTATGCCTCTCTGGTGCTGGGATTAAAGACATGCTCCACCACACCCATCCTCCTTTCTTCTTCTGAAGAAAACCCCAAACTGGTTGAGTATGACAATGAAGGTACTCCACCAGACTTGCTCCCTAAACCCCACAAGGAATGGGCTATGACCAAAGAAGGACAATCAAATACACTTTCCACAAGTCACGCCCTAAACACAAGGACCCAAATATGGAAGATGCCTGTAGTTGAGATGTGAATTACTGTTAGGAACAGTCCCTTGAAGTGAAGCGCCTGGAACTTTCCCATTCCACTTTTCCTATCATTCTGTGGGTGTCCTGCTTTGCTTCCCTGTTGCTGTGATAAAACACTGACCAACTTGGGAAGGAAATAGTTTATTTTAGCTTATAGGTTATAGTCCCCCATGGAGGGAACGAGGGCAGGAGCTCCAGCAGAAACTTGGAGGCAAGAACTGAAGCAGAGACCATGGAGGAAAGCTGCTTACTGGCTTGCTTCCACTGGCTTGCTCCCCATGGCTTGCTCTCCATGGCTTGCTCAGCTATCCATTTTATTATTACTATTTTTTTAGTGTATGAGTGTTTCGCCTGCATGTACGTAATTGCACCTGTGTCATGTAAAGCCTGCAGAGGCCAGAAGAGGGCATTGGAACTGGAGTTATGGATGGTTGTTAGTTGCCTTGTGGGTGCTGGGAATTGAACCTAGGTCCTCTGGAAGAGCAGTCAGTGTTCTTAACCTCTGAGTCATCTCTCTATCCCTTTTTATTTTTTAATTTTATGTGTATAAATGTTTTGCCTGCATGTATGTAGGTTAGCCACCATGACCAAATCAAGGCCCTCTGCAAGAGCAGCCAGTGCTCTTAATTACTGAGACGTCTCACCAGGCCCTCAGCTACCTTTCTTATATAAGCCTAGGACATACAGCCCAGAGATGGCATCACCCACAGCAGACTGGGCCCTCGTACATCAATTATCAATCAAAAGAATGCCCCCCAGGGCTGGAGAGATAGCTCAGCAGTTAAAAACACTAGTTATTCTTGCAGAGGATACAGATTCAACTCCCAGCATCCACATGGTGGCCAACAATTGCCTATAACTCCTGTTCCAGGGGTTTAATGCCCTCTTCTGACCTCTAAGGGCATTGCCCAACACAGGTATACTTATACACATGCAATAAACTCATACACATAAAATAAAATAAAAATAATAAAATATTTTAAAAAGACAGGTAGCTGAGTCTGCGCCTGGGACCAAGCTAGTAAGCAGCATCCCTCGTGGTTTCTGCTTCAGTTCCTTGAGCTCCTGCCCTATTTTTTGCTTTTTGAGACAAGGTCTCTTTGAAGCCCCAGCTGGCCTGGAACTCACTATGTAGACCAGGCTGGGCTGCCTCTGCCTCCCAAGTACTGGGATTAAAGTTGTGTGCCACCACGCCCAGCAAAATATATTTTTTAAAGTGCCCCCTAATTCCAGCACTTGAGAGGCAGAGGCAGGCAGATCTCTGTGAAATTGAAGCAAGCCTGGTCTACAGAGTGAGTTCTAGGGCAGCTGTGGCTACCAGGAGACCTTGTCTCAAAAACACCAAAAAAGTACCCTCCAAAACATGGCGACAGGCCACAGGCCAGTCTAATGGAAGGAATTCCTCAACTGAAGTTCCCTCTTCCCAGGTGACTCTAGTTTGTGTCAAGCTGACAACTAACCAGCACAGTGGGTTATGTGATAATTTTTTTAAAACCGGGTTTCCGTGTATAGACGAGGTTGGCCTCCATCTCACAGAGATCTGCCTGACTCTGCCTTCTAGGCGCTGCAATTAGAGCCACCACACCTTCTTAATATTCTTTGTACTTACAGGGACAGTTTGTGTTGCTTTCAGACCTAAACCCTTACGGTACCACTCAAGTGACTAAAGAGCCAGGAAAAGAGTCAGTGAGACAGAGAGGGAGCTCATCATGAAGGAGCACACCCTCATTTAGATGGCATCCAAACCACAAAAGTCAGAGTCAGAGAAGATTTTTATTTCTATTTCTCTGCTTGTCCTCACCACCCTGAAGAGCATCCTTCTGCCTCATCACCCTGTGGTTTCCTAGAACAGGGTGGTTTCCTAAAGAAAATTAGCTGTAAGCACAAGAAGGGGGCAGCTCTGGCATGACCAAAAGCATTCCAAATCCTCCAGGTTCATGCCTTTCCTGTGTTCAACTGCACTATAGAACATGTCCAATTATCCTGTCACAACTAAATTGGTACCCATAATAGCTGATGTACCCGTTCAACTGTGACTACATGTGTCCAAGGAGCTACTGTCATCTGCAGTGAATAGAAAGAACTGACCCCACGAGGAACATCAAGTCCATGGTCCTGTCAGGCCCAAAACCCAACAAACACAGCCTGCATAAACTTTCTACAAGAGGAAAGTACAGTATGCATACTTTGCCAGATCCACCTAGCAAACTGTGACCAGCTAAAATTATTCAACTGAACAAATACTTGTTATCAGTAGTCTTGGCTCTAAGCCCAGTATCTTATAAAATACAGTGATGAAAAATAAACTGTTGATCCTCAGGAAAAAAATATATATATACCCCAAACAAAAATTGGAAGATGATGAGACTCAAATGTCTGCATTGATCTGTGTCTCAAGGACCTATCCTTGGATTCCTACAGCCTCAGCGCTGTCTTTTCCTGGCTTAAGTCTCCTGCCATAGCTCTCCATACCATTACAGCCAACACATCCCCATTCTAATTACATCTTCTATCTACCTCTGTCATAACTACCCTGCCATAACAAACACTTTATTGGTGCCCCTGAAAAGTCCCAGTGATCAACCAGGAAATGGGATCTAGATTCTGATGCCTTCCCACCTCTGCAAAGCTGATCCCCCAACCCAATACCAATGGCCCAAGGTATTATATAATACCCAACTAAAATTAAGGATAAGCCTGGAACTACCTATCATGTTGGTTGCACCTTTTCCTAATCCAATTAAACTCTAATGAACATTAATTAATACCTGCCTATTGCAAGATGTCAGAAAGTTACAAGATAGGAGGAAAGGTACAAGAACTCTAATAGGGCAAGACAGAGTATCATTCATATTTGCTAGCCCAGCCCTTCCCCCAAACACTTGCCCCAACTCCTAAGCAAGCCCAGATCCTACCAATCTGATTACTACAGAAAAATTCATTTATTCCTATACGGTTTTAGCTTCCAGTTCCTTCATAGGAACTGTGTCTCCTGCTGAGACACAAACGGGCCAGGGCCCTGCAACACTTCATGCAATTTCCACACAAACCAACGCAGGTACCAGATCAACTTCCCCACTAGGGTTAGATGGAATCTAGAATGATTCTCAATGCTGCCACCTTGTGGCTTTCAATTGCAAATGAGCTGAAGATGGGGCTGTTTAGCTCCACAAAGTTGGAGTAGCTCCCTGCCTGGGAGGGAGGGGGCAGGGGAAGGAACAACACAAATGTTGCTGAGAGGGTTTTTTTTAAACATTATGTTCCTTGCTTTTATTTTATGTGTATGAGTGTATTGCCTGCATGTATGTAACTGCACCCGTGTCGTACAGTGCCCACAGAGGTCAGAAGAGAGCATTGGCAAATCCCCTAGAACTGGAGTTAAGGACAGTTTGTAGCCGCCATGTGGGTGCTGGGAATCAAACCCATGCCCTCTGCAAGAGCAGTCAATTCTCTTAACCACTGAGCCATCTCTCCAGCCCTAAATGAGTTTTAAACTGACTCCAGGCTAATCTCTCAAGCTGTCAAGGCCCTGATACATGGAAGTATTTTCATAGCTCTTAGCTATCAAAAGTAACAGGCAATACACAAATACTTTTTTTAACAATTATTTACTTAATAACCACATACTTAGAAGAAGCATTTCATTACAACAGCATTGACATATTCAATAACAATTTCCTGAGCTAAGATGCATCTCTTTCAAAATTGGCTGTAGGGTTTATACTGAGTACAATATTGTATAACTGTAATAATTCAACTGTAAACCTAAAAATTTACAGCAATTTTGAAAGAAATACACAAATACTTTTAAAATTATATAAATGAATGTCAATAAATGGTTAAAATTGAGATTTTTTTTTTCAACATACTTCTCATGGCTTTTGTCTATTTAAATAAATTTGTTTTGACAGTACAGGCACAGTTCCACAGAGAACGGTTCATCTTTTAGTGAAATGTGATGGTAAGTGATCCTGGCTACATAAAAATTCTAATTCCGGGCTAATAGAGAATTGCATTCAAGACTGCCTAGGCTGAGCATAGTGGCACATGCCTTTAAACCCAGCACTCTGGAGGCAGAGGCAGGTAGATCTCTGTGAGCTCGAGGCTAGCCTGGTCTACATAATGAGTTCCAGGGAGACCCTGTCTTCAAAAAGAAAAAAAAAAAAGACTGCCTAATGACATTGTCGACTCTATATGGTAGTGATCTCATGAAAAAGCATTTCCAGGGCTAGAGAGATGGCTCAGTGGTTAAGAACACTGATTGTTCTTGCAAAAGACCTAGGTTCCAATCCCAGCACCCACATGGCAGCTAACAACTGTCTGTAACTCCATTCCCAGGGGATCCAACAGCCTCTCCTGTCCTTCGTGGGCATTGCACAACATGGATGCACTTACCTACATGCAGGCAATACACAAATACACATAAAATGAAAATAAAATAAAAAGACATTTCCTAGTGTTGTGGTACCCATTTTAGTTTGTCACCACAAAACTGCTTCACAGAACATTTCTCAAAATGTATCCTACCACGAAGTGTCATGGGGCTGTGTATGGCACTGTGTTGTGAAAGTCTAAGGAGATCCCTGAGTCTCCCAAGAGATATATGAGCAGCACAGGCTAGGCAAGGCCAGGAGTCATAACAGAATATGAGGTTGGTAGGAGGGAGGTGCATCCCCTGAGCATAGCCAATGAATCTTTGCCCCAGGAAGGTGGCAGTTGCCAGTGAGGACAGGACATACTGTATGCCATCACTCAGGGAAAGGTGTCACTCTAAATGTTCTACTTGACCGGAACTGAGTGCTCCTTTCACTGTGTTAAGTTTGCTAACATATCTTTAAGTCACCTCTTCCTTCTGATGCAAAGCCTCAGCAGGATTTTCTCACCATGAGCCCTGTCCCTGGGCTTTTATCAGTCTAAAAAAGGCCTTGTTACATGGAGACCCCACCAAATGGACTTGAATCAGTGTCCAGTCTACAAAGAGGAGGGTCAACACAGAGGAAACATTTCCTCCATGCTTCCAAGCGAAGCCCAGGTCAAGCAGGACTTCTTGACTTATCTTCATGTAGATGGAACTGGTAAAAGAAAAGCCTGAAGAGCCAGGGGCTCCCCTCAAGCCCATGTGACCCTTGAGGAACATATCTTCATATGACCTTAAAAGTAATAATAAATTGGTTTATTTGGGCCAATTGTATGGTCTTAAACACCCAAAAGGAAAGTATAACCAAAGATTAAAGTCATCAGCATATTTTTTTAAGAGTTAAAGGGATTACACATCCCAGATTTAAGTTCTTATTAAGTTCTTATAAGATGTTATTTAGACAATTATTTCTCATTGATGATTTGTTCCTAGTAAGCCAATGCTACTCAGCTGTAAAACTTCAGTTCTTGGTCTGCAATACTGTAGTGCCCACCTGCAGCTGAGGGAAACAACTCACTATTGTTCTAAAATGATGGCTAAATTTGTTTTCTCTCCTTATCTAGAGGCCATTTAAGAGGGAGCTGATTCTAGCCACTCCAACAGTTATCAAATTGCCTGACAACAAATCCTGAGTTCATCAGTCATCAGTCCAGCCTTGGCAGGCAAAAGAAAAATGAGGAGTAACCCATTAGATGGATGCCTTTGGAAGCCCTCATCAAGAAATTCCAACAGACTTTAATTTGGACATTTTCTGGTTCCCTGCCTAGAAATTGTAATACTAACTACTCTTGACTTTACTTTTCCTTCACATCTCCCAGGCACCAGTCAAGCACCTTCTTTTTCTCCCTATAGTTCAGAGTTATGCAATTTGGGAGTCTTTTAGATAGACCCACTGAAGGGGGTACCCCAATTGCCTCACCCTGTGTCCCTGTTCAGCATGGAAGAAGCCAGAACAGTCTGCCTCCCAATTCCCTATTGGCAATTTGGGTAAGCCTCTTCAGAGGGTGGTATGACAAGAATAGGAGATAAAAATTGGCTAGTCAGCTAGGGTAAAAAGACTCCAAAGAAAAGTAGCCAGTTTCTTTCTTGGCTAAAAGTCAAAATGTACTTGGGCCTTTTAGCAAAGTACTCTGTCCCAAAGGCCAAAAACGTTAAAAGTATTTGGGAGCTCTTATCCCAAAAATATTTTAGGGTTACCTCTTCGGAGGAGGAAATGTTACAATATCAAGCACCCCCTGATTATGCTGTGTGTTATTTTGATGCTTGCTCCCTGTTTCATACAATTTCTTAGCCAACAAATTACCACCATTACAAAAATTACTACCAATCAGGTCATGGTCCATTATCAGACTTTGGATTTTCCAAAGATAGATGAGTTGCCTCTTACAGCTTGTGATGACACTTCTCCATTATAAAACAAAACAGGGGGAGCTGTTGGGGAACCCTGCTGCTAAGGTTGCAGTCTGCCATGTCCGGATAGCTCTAAGGAGCTCGACACTGTATGGGGGACTTCCTTTCTCAGCAGAGGCTTTTTGCTCTCTGCCTGACCTTCTCTGGAAAGTACCTCCAAGCACAGATGCCTGGCCTTATTTGGAACATGACCTTTGGCATAGTTACCTCCAATAAACTGTCCCCAGGTTTTTTGTATATGATAATTAGGCATTTCCCTATATCCAGATGATAGGATCCCCCTACCACATGTAAATAAAGCATACCATGAACAC
The DNA here is from genome assembly GCF_000622305.1 of Nannospalax galili. Taxonomy (NCBI): domain Eukaryota; kingdom Metazoa; phylum Chordata; class Mammalia; order Rodentia; family Spalacidae; genus Nannospalax; species Nannospalax galili. Next base: position 2,062,769 of record NW_008360326.1, read on the forward strand.
CTATCACTGAAGCTTTGGCTGCCGCCTCCACCCTATATATTTCCCTGACCCCCACTGAATAAACGAACTGTCTCACTGAAGCTGACACCCGGAAAGCTTTTTCCATCGTGCTCACTGGCCATCCTGACCCTGTTAGTCGCCTCTGCTCCCTTTGTCCTCGCAGGGGAGAGACCCACAATAGACCTCCTTTTAACAAACTCCAACTCTGCTTCATACTGACTAGTCCTGGGTGTCTGGGCCCTGCCCCGAATTTGTCTTCAGGGTCTGGAACTCGGGGTTGATTTGAAACAAACCAATTTGTATCTTAATTTTTTTTTTCTAAATCCTGTCAAAAGCAATAGAAATTCAACTACACTATAATTCTGTAGGGAAAGGATGGAAGGGGTCGATGACCTCTTTTTGAAAAGTATCCCCATCTGTAGGGAAGCTGCGTTCAAAATGGCTCCGACCGCCTCAGTGGGGGGAGGAGCTAAGGAATTGGCCATAGGTCAGCCCCTTCCTTCTCCTCCTTTCCTTTTTGTCATGGACTGGCACCTCCCATACGATGGCCCTCGCCTAAGATCTAAGCATCCAATGTCAACGACGGGTAAGATCTCCTTCTGGCAGGTACTCCTAAGACAGGAAGTGCACATGGCCAGGTGCACTGACCAATGATGGGCAAGGCTTAGCCAGGAAGGAGACAACCTAAGACAGGCTGAGACGCTCGGCACATGGAAAAGGGCTAGCTGCCTATCCATAGGGCATCGCCGGAAGGGTAGGCCGTGATTAACCTGTTAAAGAAAAGAAAAAGGAAGCGATATGGGGACCTAAAGGTCCCGCCTTGCCAC
>NW_008360326.1:2069882-2089576 GCF_000622305.1 Nannospalax galili
GACCTTTCTGTGCCCCTGGTGCAGAACAGAGAGAGAGAGAGAGAGAGAGAGAGAGAGAGAGAGAGAGAGAGAGAAGAGGAGAGTGCATGCTGTGAACAACAGGTTGAATTAAGACTGATAATGTATTTGAGGTTTTGTATGCTTTTCTGGGTGAGGGTAGAGGTTCATAAAAGGAAAATTCTTCCGCCATAAGACGCAATTCCTCATTTCTTTTTCATGCATTGGATATACTATTTAAAAGAAAGAGCCTTTGATGTTAGAGACTTCTGAGAGAAATCAGAAGGAACAACTCATTCCTTCTGAGAGCAAATCGTGCTCACTACTGGTTTCAAATGACTCCAAGATTCAAGCTGTCTTTGTCAGGCACTGCCCCCCTGTGGCATCTCCATCACCATACTCCATGCCCAACTATACTGTCACACCTAAGCCGACTCCCACAGCTCCTGGTACACTGGTAGAACTGTGACTTGTGTGTGTGTCCAAGGAGATGTTGCCATCTGACACAAAGGAATGACCCAAGGAACAGCCAACCCTATGGTCCTGTTAGGCCTCAAATCTGTAGGAACTGTGCACAAGGCAAAGGAAACAATGTTGTTTAAAAAGTATGCATACTCTGTCAAATCCACCCCATCCCCTTACACAGCCGACTCTGATCACTTAAAACATATTCATTACAACAAATAGTTATCAATTTATTGAGTATCTGCCCAGTATCTTATGGAATATAAAGATTAAAAATTATTCACCCTCAGAGAAAATGCACACAGATAAACATGTTAAGTTATGAAACTCAAATGTCTGTATTCATCTGTGCCTTGAGGAACTCATGCTTCCTTTGGTGCAGTTTTTCCTTCCTTACCTCAGCCCCTTCTTTTCCACGTTTAAGTCTACTGAAGGAGCTAACCATAAGTCCACTGTCAACTATAGAGATGAGCACAAGATTCTTACTTTATTGTGCCCTCACAGAGAACTCCACCCTCACAACTTTCCTGCCATAACACTTTTCTAACACAGAGAACAATCAATGATCACAGGAGAGAGCTGGTTTCAAATCTCTTCCCACCTCTGCAAGGTTAGCCCCCTACAACACCAAGTATGCTCGCCAAGGTCTCCTCATGTTATACTTGACAAATATAAGCCTAAGCCTGCCTATCATGCTGTACCCTTTTCTAATTAAACTAGAAGCTAATGAAAATTCACTAAGCAGGTGATGGTTCCCAGGTGACATAAAGTCACATGCATCAGAAACAGGATGCACTAAGGTGTTCGTTATTAGAGGCTGCCAAAGACTTGGGACAACTCTAAGCCCAGAGATCCTACCAATCTGAGTGCTAACAGATAAACACATTTATGCCTATGACTTCTAATTACCTGTTTCCTTATATTTGGGGAGTTGCTTTGAGACAGGTTCTTACAAAGCTAAGGCTACACCTAAACTGCTGATTCTCCAGCTTGCACCTAACCAATTACTGGGACTACAGATGTACACTACCACATCCAGCTTTAGTCCTTTATTTCCCCACAGCACTCACAGAGATACAAGAACAGGCCAGAGTCTGTAGCTCTTCCACATAAGTTCCACATACAAGAAGGTACCAAGTAAACCTCCCTGTTCAGGGTTATATTGTAATCCTTTATGATTCTCCATTCTGTCACCTAGTGGCCTTTAACTGAAAATAAACTGAGGTTGCACAGATGGAGTTAAGGATCTGAAATAGAGGACTCCAAATGCAGCTCCATTTTGGGTGGAGTCGATCTAGAACAACCACAGCAATGTTGGTGACGTTTAACTTGACTCCAGACTAACCTCCCAAGCCTGTTAAGGGACCATAAATAGAGCAATGATGCAACCTTTCTTTTAGGTATCAAATCCTTTAAGAAAATATTTTATTATTTTTGTGTGTATGAGTGTATTGCCTGCATGTGTAAGTGCACCATGTCATGCAATGCCTGCAGAGGCCAGAAGAGAGTGTCGGATCCCCTGGAACTGGAGTTAGGGACGGGTGTTAGTCGTCATATGGGTGCTGGGAATCTAACATGGGTCCTCTGTAAGGGTAGCCAGTGATTTTTAACCACTGAATCATCTCTCTAGCCCTTAGGTATCAAATTTTGAGTCTTGCATTACTATTGCATTTGATGGTGCTACGCACTGGCATTTGATTAGCCCCCAAACTGTGAAAAAGTGCACAGGCATTATATATGTATTAATTTCAAATTTTCAATGAATAATATTGAGGGGTTTTTTTTTTCAATATATTTACTCTGGCTTTCTCTTTGTCTTAAAAAATATTTTATTTTTTAAGTCTTTTGGAGACAGCGTCTCTCTGCAGCCCTAGCTGGCCTGTAACTCACTATGTACACCAGGCTGGCCTTGAACTCAAGAGATCTGCCTGCCTCTGCTTTCCAAGTGCTGGGATTAAAGGCATGCCCCACACCTCGCTAAAATATTTTATTTTTATGTGTATGAGCGTCCTGTCTGCACTTTTGTAAGTGCACCCGTGTCATGCAATACCCTCTGGGCTCAGAAAAAGGCGTCAGAGTCCCCTGGAACTGGAGTTAAAAGACGGCTGCTAGCCACCACGTAGGCGCTGAGAACTGAACCCCAGGTACTCCGCAAGAGCAGCCAAAGTTCATAAGCCGCTGAGCCATGCCCCCCCCCCTTTTTCCTTTTGTCTTCTTGAAACAGGCTCCCTGTAGATGAAGCTATCCTGGAGCTCTCTAGCTAGACCAGGCTGGCTGACGCCGAACTCGCCATGTAGGCCAGGCTCTCCTTGAACTCAGAGATTCCCTGACCCCTGCCTCCCATGTGCTGGAATTAAAGGCGTGTAGCACGACAGGTCACGGGTTTTTCACCGGGAATGAGCTCCTCCGCGCCCTGCACACTCGCCCACCCGCCCGGCTCCCCACCCGACTCGGATAGAGCCCCGTTGTTGATGGCGCGAAGCCGTCTCCCCACCACGACCGGGAAGAGAAAGTCCGCCAGGTGGGCTGTGGCCTCAACCGCAGCTCGGCAACCCAACCCCGGCTTCCATCCCTTCCTGCTAATCCATGACCAAACAGGAAGTACCCTCAACCGAACGCCGCGCGGAGCCTGCCGGGAGGGGCGAGGCCCAGGTTCACCACGCCCCCAGGGAGGTGGGGCATGCAAATGAGGCGAGGCCTCCCACCCGGGAACGCCGGGACAGCCGTGATGTTTAATTTCTGGCGGAAAGTGTGAGAAAAGGAAACGCGCGCTGAGGGGAAGAGGACGAGCCCGTGAGGCCGCCGGAGCCCGAGGGAGAGACAGGAGTCCGGGTGTGCGCGGTGACCGCAATGTTAGTGTGGGGCGAGGGCGTAGGACAAGGCACAGTGCGGAGAGAAAGGTATCGCTTCTCGGCCTTTTGGCTAAGATCAAGTGTAGTATCTGTTCTTATCAGTTTAATATCTGATACGTCCTCTATCCGAGGACAATATATTAAATGGATTTTTGGAACTAGGAGTTGGAATAGGAGCTTGCTCCGTCCACTCCACGCATCGACTTGGTATTGCAGTACTTCCAGGAACGGTGCACCTCCTCGGGGGATAATCATTGTTGAAAGTAAGAATGAGTAGCTTATTATGTATGATGTAGTTCTGAATATCTTTTTGTACTTGGTAACTTGGCTAATTAAGTCAGATCAACCTCAAAGTTATAGCCATCTCTTGTTCTGGGATTAAATAGTCCGATTGCTACAGAGGCCATAAGTGCTCATGTTCCAAATCACATTATTGTTCAATCAGTTGTATGAGCTGAGAAGTATAATGTGGAGTGGTTTTAAGACACAACCAGATTTGGGTCCTCCAAAACGGTAAAGAGCTGGTCTGCTCTCATCTTGAGCTACTGTTCGGCTGCTCCAAGGCTGCTGCTGTCTTAGAGTCTACATTTATTTGCAGTGAACAGGGCAAGAAAAATATCTCCTAGGAGGGAATCTACCCCAGCAGCTGTGAGTCTCGCACATCCATACAGGAAAAGTTGGGTTTGGGACTAAGCATGAGCCAGGATACTTTCCTAAGGGAAATCAGCACTTAGGACAAAGGGAAGAAGGCTTTGAGAAAGGTAAAAGTAGCTCAAGTCCTCTACAATCTGCCTTTCCCATGTTTAACTGCACTGTGTACAAGTGTACACATGCCCAACTATACTATCAACTCAATCAGCTCCCGAAACTGCTAGCTTGTGGTGATTCAGCTTTCCCACACTCCTGCAGCCATGACATTCCCAACACAATGGACCATACGCCCTCAAACTGTGAGCCCAAATAACCTCCTTTCTTACACTGCCCCCTCCCCCGCCCCAGATATTTGTGACAGCAGTGAGAAAAGTAATGTAGAGCTGGAAAGGACAGAAAGAACTGGCCCCACAAAGACAGCCAATCATATTCCTGTCAGGCCCAAAGCTGTAAGAACTTTCTACAAGAGGGAAATAGAAAACATTATTATTAATAAAGTATGCATACTTTGGCCAAATCCACCACATCCACTTACATAGCCAGTTGTGACAACCTAAAAATAAGGTAAAAAGACCCTGAAAATGCACAGCTTGGATCAGTAGATGGTTTCTTCAGGATACAACTTAGAAATAAAGGCACAGGCTTCACTTGCCCTTCCACAGTTAGATGCGGAGGAAAAATGACTAGCAGATAGGTGTCCTAATGCCTACTGCAGCCTCTAGCTGAGTAGAAGAACGAAGCATCCCACCTCAGAGCAACTTTTGGCCTTCATTTCCTGGCAGAAACACAGGCTGGGTGTGCTGGCACATGCCTTTAATCCAACAAAGTCTCTGAATAAATAAATGGCTGAGCTCAAGTTGCACACACCTATTGTGTGGCTGAACACTCACTGGGTGTAAGAATGACTTTAACAATATGCAGAGAATCTGGACTAATGACTTTTACTTAACCTTGTGCAAAAAAGCTACTGTTTATAATGTAAACAAGCTCACTGAGCCATGTGTTGTAGTGACTTGGGTACCTCACCTTAATCCTTCAGGTCCCCACTTTACCCTCCACCCAAGATAACTAATGAATGCAGGTATGCTTATTTAACATACCAAAGTGCCAAGAGTGGTATGGTATTCTCATTGAAAACAGAACTGAGAAGTCAGTTTGATATTGTGTGTGTGAGACATTTTAGACCTAAGGCCAAAAAGGAAAAATTCTCTGATAAAGATGGATCCTAGCTCCTCCTACTTCCCAAATTCTTGCTGGAAAGACTGCTTCAACAAAAGTATGGGTGAAGCCCAGCTTGAGAGCACAGATCCGAGAAATATCTGGAGGTGCCTGAGTTTGGGTCCACTCTCGGCCTTAAATGCTAAGAATCTTTATTCAGGTATAACTGTAACATGTTTAGTAATGCTGCAACTAGGCCCTCATCGCTTGCTATCCATCCTCTCTCATGGAGATGCTATGGCACTAGGTATCCTCAGTAGAACCCCACCACTGCTGCTCAGAGCTCAAGCTAGCCGCTGCCCATTTATGGCCTGCCTTGTTAGCACAGACTTAGAGAGCTCTCCCCTTCATCCATACCATGGCTTAGCAGGAGCCAGACAGACTGTAGGGTTGTGGGGGCCTCAGAATCTTGGCTCTAGTGACAGACACAGGACTGACCACTGGCAGGAAAGGGAGCTGCCAGTACAGGACAGCACATGTATTGGGCCTCTGTGAACTGTGAGAAAAGGACCTGTGGAATTTCATACAGAAAGTGTCAATTGGAAGCTTCTAAAAAAAAGTGTTCAGAAATCTATTACTGTGTAAGAATATTTAGGAAGGGCATGAGACTAGGTAATTACCCCAGCAATTGCAGCCTACTAGTCTGAACAGCCATGAGGGGAGATGGCACAAAGGGGCAATGTGACAAGAGAACAGTGATCATCTGTCTGCAAAGAGATAAGTAAAAGTGTGTGGGGTTCCAGAGCAATCCAGGAAGATTGATGTTGTAACTCTTAATTTTTCCTAGAGGCTGTATTATTTAATTTAGTATATACTTCAGTATTAACCTTTTAAAGACTATAGATAAGGGGCATTAGAAGAAGAGGGGAAGCCATTACCAGACAGCAGGGCCCAGATCTTTCTACCCACTTAGTATCAGAGTTTCCCATTTCTTTGACATCAGCATGACATACCATTTCCTTCCCAGCCTCCTGATGTCCCCTTGCCATGAGGGAGCCTCCATACATCCCTGGAGAATTTAGAAAATTAGTCAAAGATTATACCTTAGGAAATTTGTTTGCTATATCACATGTAGGGGGTTGGGGTGACATATTGTAGCAGCAGTTAAAGGTCAGAGGTGGAGCTGAGCATGGGAAGGTCAGGGGAGGGGAACCCAAAACAAGCCAGAGGCCTGGGAAACCACTGCCCTGTTGAGTGCCCACTGCATGCCAAGCTCAAGTCTAGCAATTTTCATACATTTCTACTTTTTATTTATTATTTTAATTTTGAGTGTATTGCCTGCATGTATGTAAGTGCATCTGTGTCATGCAGTGCCTATGGGGGTCAGAAGAGGGTATCCTATCCCCTGGAACTGAAGTTACAGATGGTTACTAGCCACCATGTAGTTGATGGGAATCAAACCTGAGTCCTCTGCAAGAGCAACCAGTGTTCTTAACTGCTGAGCCACCTCTCCAGCTCCCATTTCTCTCTTTTTTAAAAAAAAATTATTTTTAGGGGCTGGAGAGATGGCTCAGTGGTTAAAAGCACTGGGGTTGGCTCTTGCAGAGGACCTGGGTTCAATTCCCAGCAGCCACATAGTGGCTATGAGCCGTCCTTAACTTCAGTTTGAGAGGAGCCAATGTCCTCTTCTGCCTTTTTTCAGGCACTGCATGACACACATGGACTTACATTACATACATACAGGCAATATACTCATACACATAAAATAAAAATAATAAATAAAAAATATTAAAAATAAAAAAATAATTTTTAGTTAATGTGTATGCATGTTTTGTCTGTATGTATGTAATGTAAGTCCATGTGTGTCATGCAGTGCCTGAAAAAAGGCAGAAGAGGACATTGGCTCCTCTCGAACTGAAGTTATGGATGGTTGTTAGCTACCAGGTGGGTGCTGGGAATCAAACCTAGGTCCTCTGCAAGAGCAGCCAGTGCTCTTAACCACTGATCCATCTCTCTTGCTCCTATTTCTCTCCTTTTTAAAATTACATAATTCAATTAAGTAGGTATGGTTAGTCAAAAAAAAAAAATGGCACTGGGGTTGGCAAAATGGTTCAGCCATTAAGGACCCTTGCTTCCAAGCCTGATAACTTACATTCTGTCCCCAGAACCCACATGGTGGAAAGAAAGAACAGACTCCTACAAATTGTTCTCTGACTTCCATATGCATGCATGTGCACACAAACACACAATAATTTTTTTAAAGGAATTGAAACACAGAAAAACTAGGTGCTTTATTCAGTCTTCTCAACTAGAAATTGACCAAACCTGGCTTTGAACAAATGTTCCAATGGTTGTGAACAGGAAAATCTATGAAGACTGAAAACCCATAGGCAGTCTTGTTTCCTCCACATCTTTGAAGCTTCTTTCATTTTTTCTCCTATAAGATCCCTTGGGATTCACACAGAAGATGGAAATTGTCTAATCTAATAAAAGGACATGCGCTGACCATCGAATCCATCTTTCTTATTTGCAAAGAAGTGCTGGTGGGCAAATGAGAAAGAGAAGGTGCAACAGGGGAGGACCAAGGAGGGAGCCTGCACATAGTCCCTCTAGACAGCACCAGGCCTGCGTCTCCCAGGAACTGCAGTTCCTGCATCCCCACCCACTCCTCAGCAGGTGGCTGTTCTCCACCGTAGACTCATGGACCTCTACTGGGAACCACCAGTAGTAGCTATTCTCTTTCCTGGCAGCCTTGCCTCTGCAGCCCTTCTTTTCACAAGATCCTCCTAGAGCCCTGGGTACTCTGCTGCAGAGAACGTACATATGCACATTGAACAATCATGTGTGTAAGGCCTACCAGGTGTTAGGAAGGCACCTAGATTCTGAGAACAATGAAAAAGGACCTGCCCTGACAGAATAGACATTATAAAGAGGAAGGCCTCAGCATGCAGCTCAGTGGTAGTGTGCTTGCTTAGCATGTGCAAAGACCTGGGTTCTAGCTCCAGCACCATAAGAAAACAAAAAGACAAGAAACTTCTTGCACAACACATACACATTAGAATCTGGTGCCTCAGAACCAACAAGAAGTAAGGATCATTTCAAAGGTGGTTTCTTGAAGGAAAAGAGAACCAGGAGTTGAGGAAGTGGGGCTCAAGGCTTCTCCGAAGTAGCACTGCAGCCAAGGGTTATGTGACAAGTCAGGTGTCTCAGCACAGGGACAGGCTAGTGGGAAGGAACTGCTTCCTCCTCTTGGCTCCCACAGGGATCAGATTCCTGAGCTTCAACCTCAGTGTACCCAGCCCTGAAGCACAGAAGCTGCCCAACAGTGTGCCTGCACAGCATGAGCAGCCAGGAAATCTTACCTGAATTTGTGGTGTCAAGGTCAAATGTGCTCAGGGTTCCCTGAGTGTGGGAACCAAATTTCCATCCTTAGCCTGTGTGTTTTCTAGTCCGGGGTCCTTGGTTCTGTCAACATGAGGTTTTATAGGTTAGCCTATAAAACTGCTAAGCAGGGCCTGGGTGGTACCAGCTCATGGGCCTCCCTTGGAACTAAACAAAACAAAACAAACTTCTTAGAGGGACCAAAGATAAGGAAACCGGAAAAATGCCCCTCTGAGGTCTGGCAGACTGAAACTCCGGACTGCAAGTCCATGTGTGTCCACCCCTTGCTAGCTTGAAAAGTCACTTCCCCACATCCCCAGGAGTGTTGTTTTTTCAGTACAGAATGAAGTGATTCCAGGCCCCCTTCCCAATCCATGCTCCACAGTGAAGAGGGGTGGGAAGGTGAATGGAGCTCATCCTAGAAGTTTCTGGAGACATCCTTGCTTCCACAGTGTCCTGCCCAAGTGCCTATCTGTGTGAACAGGGCTGGGTAGAGACCTGATGCCGGTGACACAGGGCCAATTTTCAAATCCTAGTTCTGTTTATGAAAAGAATGGAAAAATGCAACCTATCTCTCAAAATTAGTGTATGTGTGTGGGGTTTGTGTGAAAGGGCTCCATATCTACTTTAATACCCAAAGAGGGGCCCTCTCCCAAGCCACCAGCCCCAGACCAAGTACCAGGACCAGCTCAAGGACTGAAAACAAGCAGATGCTGCTCCCTGTGGCTAGAACTGTCACTGCCTGATTCCTGAAGAAAACTCAAGTAAAAATGAAGTTTCTCAGTCCCGTTGCCTCCTTCTGAAGTCTCCTTTCTGACGGGGCCATTTCTTGTTTGAGGTTGAGGGTGGAGAATGCACCCACTTCTATTTCTTTGTGTGAATTAATTCAGATTGAAATAAATTATTTGAGCAGAAAATCTATTTTTTTTAACTTACTTTGTTTGTGTATGATGGGGCAGTGCACACATGCCATGGCACACATGTCAAAGTCAGATAAAAACTTTGTGGAGTTCTCTCCTACCACTTTATGTGGGATTCAGGAATCTAAGTCAAGCCATGAGGCTTGCACAGTAAGCACCTTTACCTGCTGAGCCATCTCACTGACCCCTCAAAAATCTATTTTCAGTGACATTTACCATGCATTTTCTGAGGAACCACGGAGACATAATGTCTCCTTCCTTACAGGGCAGAAGGGTAATGAAGACTCCAACTATAGCTATGTTAGTCTTTAGGAGGTCCACATGGGGGCAGATGCCCACCATCCACCTGCACAGGAGCTCAGGGAGGCCCCGGACACAATGCTGGTCAGTAGAAGGGGCAGCAGGAGCCCCAGGAGAGGCAAGGTTCCGCATGGAACAACACAAAGGCAGGAGGAAGGGTTAGGACAGTATCATGAGCATGTCCATGTTCATGGGGGAAAGTGAAAGAGATGAGAAACATCTTTGGGATCTGGAACCACAGGACTAAAAGACCACAAAACCATAAATGCCTGAACCAAGACAAGACCAGAGAAAGAAAAGGGAGAGGCAGGAGGGCTTCAGACAGACTTGGGCTGAGGATTTCTAAGAGGAACATCCATGGCATCTGAAGAGTCCAAGGAGGGTGTGTGTATGAGGTGATAGTGGGATACAGCTCTCTCTGGAGTATCTTCTGGGAGCTGAGCTGGCTGGGAGGACTGCAGGGGCCCAGAGACAGGGAAGGCAAATGAGATGGAAGGCATGTCCTTCTGTGACCTTGCAGACAGGCAAAGTCTTTGCTAAGCACAAAAGGAAACTTCTGGGCTCTCTGGGCACAGGTGAGGAAAGATGGAGAATGGCCAGGTTCTGAGCAGGATGTAAGACCCCAGGGGCCAGGGCTTCCCAGAAACCAGACCCTAGCCTTGCTGTGGAAGACAGGCTGATGGGGCTCTGATCATAAAAGGCAGTGAGCCCACAGCCTGGGTTTCCTCTGCCTCACAGACTTAGGCTTGCAGATTCTGGAATTCCCTATGTCCAACTGTATGCTGCCGCACCCCTGCCAAACCCACAGGCTGTACTGTCTTTGAGGTCACCAAGTCCGATCTGTACTGAGACCGCTGTTCCACCTTCCTGAAGCCCATTCTGAGGTCTGGCCCAGCTCAGTGTGTCAGGAATTGAGAGCCATGGGAGCCCTGACAGGTTTGGCAACCAAAGATGTCTGTGACCTTTAAGGTCATGACCAGGACACAGTGGCCAAGAAGCCAGATTCCGGGGCCATATGGCTGCAGGAAAACCCAGGTTAAGACTGCTGCTTCAAAATTCATAAGCTATGGAAGGAAAAAGTCATTTGAGTTTGATTTTTAAAATGTTTTATTTTACTTTTATTATGTGTATGAGTATACTGCCTGCATGTATGTAAGGTGCACCTTTATCATGCAATAGCCACAGAGGTCAGAAGGTGTTAGATTCCCTGGAATTGGTATTACAGACGGTTGTTAGCTGCCATGTGGGTGCTGGGAATCAAACTCGGGTCTTCTGCAAGAGCAGCCAGTGCTCTTAACCACTGAGCCATCACCCCAGTCCGTGATTTGACTATGCTAAAAGAACCAAAAAGTATCAAGGGTGTGGCTCACTCGTATATCACATGCCTAGCAAGTGCAAAGTTTTTTTTTTTTCCATGATAAAAAGAGAAATAACACACTCATGTGCAGAGATAAACAAGACAGAACTACCACATTAAGAAAAACACATGGCAGTCCCAATGAAAACTCTTACATATAATTTTGAGGGATGAAATTTGATTCTAGAGTTTATATAGGCAAGGGGGGAAAAAGCCACAAGAATTAGAATTCTAGAAAAATAGAGCAAATGCATGCAGAGATACAGGCTCACTTTCTATCCCTGGGGGTGTAACTTCTAAGGGTGCCATTGCAAGAACAATTGAACCTAAAATGCAGACAACTGAGCTAGAGCCATACAGTGCTTGCCCAACACGCACAAGGCCCTGTGTTCTAATGCCAGCACTCTCTACTCTGCAAAATGTACATAACTTTTGAAATAGTTATTCTACTTTTAGGGATTTGTCTTTTAGACACAGGTCTCAAATGACATTAGAGGAAGGTTATTCATGGCAAAATTGCTGTAACATACATTTGGAAACATCTTTACTGTCTGTCTGTTGTAATGTGATTAAATAAATGGACTATTTAAAAAAAAAGAAAGAAAAAGAAAAATACATGTCAGGTAATACCAGTCAGCTCTCTGTCCTGTATGGGAAATAATAAGTTTCAATCTTACACCTATGCTGGATTCTTCTCTGAGATGAAAATTCCTTCAGAGACCACCTTTTAACTTCCAGACCATCAGTTTCATTGATAAGAGTGCTGTGACCCTGTGAAGAGATGAGTATTACAGAGTAAGAAGTCTGGGTCATAGTGACTTATTTATGGGCCTCTGACAGCTGAGTCTAGCGAAGCATTCCCATGTGACTGATACATGAGACTGGAAAGACCTCAGGTTCTTAAATCTTGAGTCTGGAAGTGCCTGAATCCTCTGGAGAACTGCCCACCTTTTTCGTTTGCTGCCTGACAGTTCCTGTCACACCCTACACACACACACACACACACACACACACACACACACACACACAGGGCTACTGCTAAGGCACTTATGCAGACTCTATCTTGAGAGGCCTACATCTACACTTGAGTGCCTACTAACTGTATGTGCTTAAATCTGTGTTAAAAATCAAAATAAACTCCAATTCTGCTTCATCCCACTCATCCAGAACTTCTAATCTGTGGCGACGTCAAAAATCGCACCTTCTCCTCAGTAAAGGTTGCTACATGTGGCAGCAATGGAACAGTCTTAAACCCTGGCCCCAGTGCCACTGACAGGTCGAGCACAGGACCCCGCTATTTGGTTGGGTTCAGGGAGAAAGCCACGAAAAGTGACACCCACACGGTTCGGCGGCCTAAGTAACCAGCGGAGGAAGGGGAGGGCAGCCCGCGGTCAGACGCAGCTTTAGGGAAGACTCGCCGAACAGCGCGTTCTCGGAACAAGCAGTGAGCATCCCTCGGCACCCGCCACACTAGCCCACCCGCTGCCTCCGCGCGACGCGGAACGAGCTCCACGGCCCTCAGCGCGAAGCGTCCTCCCCACCACGACTAGGAAGAGAAAGTCCACCACCTCCTCCGCGTCTCGCGAATCCCACACCTCCCTTCCGTCTTTTCCGACTTTCCAAGGGCCGATCAGGGAGGGAGTGCCCAGGGAAGGGGCGCGGCCAGGTGTTGACACGCCCCCAGGGGGGGCGGGACATGCAAATGTGCGAGGCCTCCCACCTGGGAACGCTGGGTCGACAGGGATGTGAAATTTCTTGCAGAAAGTGTGAGAAAAGAACGCGTGCCGAGGGCAAGAGAACGAGCCCGTGAGGCCGCCGGAGCCCGATGGAGAGCCGGGAGTCGGGGGCGCGGAGTTGTGAGGGGTGACCGCAATGTTAGTGTGGGGCGAGGGCGTAGGACAAGGCGCAGTGCGAAGAAGAAACTATCGCTTCTCGGCCTTTTGGCTAAGATCAAGTGTAGTATCTGTTCTTATCAGTTTAATATCTGATACGTCCTCTATCCGAGGACAATATATTAAATGGATTTTTGGAGCTAGGAGTTGGAATAGGAGCTTGCTCCGTCCACTCCACGCATCGACCTGGTATTGCAGTACTTCCAGGAACGGTGCACCCCCTCGGGGAATAATAGTGGTTTAACGTAAGAAGCTATAGTTATTCTTAGTTATGTTTAGTTATTTAGTGGTTGCTAAACCTATGAGGTTATTTTAAGTTTTGCTATAAATTACGTCTATGGTGACATAAACATGTGTGTTTGGGTCACTGTGTTTTGGTAGCAGGATATGTGTTTAATTCGCATCTAATACTTTGTTGAAGTACGAGAGAGTATCTGTGTTTTGCCACTACTGTGTGCTTTTTTTTTTTTTTGAGACAGCTCTCACAGATCAACCTCTCTCCCACTGTGCACACCTGGTCTACTAAATTCTTTTCACACTTGTTTGAAACAACTTTAAAATACCAACAGGCTTCAGTCTTCACACCCCATGCATTACCCTTAGCCAACGGGAGGCAGTGCACTTCTACTCCCTAAACCAACATCACTGGAGGTCCAGCCATTGCCACACATACCCAGTCTTGTCATTCCTGTCCTAGTGTTTCCTGCTTTCAAGTATCCACATACAAAGCAGGCAACCAAAAAGGCCTGTGCTATTAAAGATCCAAAATCATTGGCTTTTTTCATTTCATTCTTGTTGACTGTACCTGGGGCAATCAACAATGTATTGACTGAGGGATGAGGCCAATGACATGGACAGTTTTTACTCTTCATTGTGCTGTATTACTAACATTACAATTACTGGATTAAAACAACCTGATTCTTAATTTTAGTTTTCAAGAGGGGCAGAAACTTGGAGGACACTTGTTCCCCGAATGCTGCTGGAACTGTGTCCTCAAAGTCAGACCTCACTCTGTTTCTCCTCCTTCAATTGGGAAAGCACAAGTTTGGATCCACCCTTACACAACAGGTTGCGAGGTGCTTCACCAGAGAAGATCACTCAGTTTTGCTGAATGAAAGTCTTTGCTGGCCAGCAACTACACAAGGATGTCCAAAGAAACCCAAGTGCAGCCCTGAGCCGTCTCTAGGGTGAGCAATTATACAGAGAAACCATAACCAGGAATGAAGTTTAAGTTCCCAAGCTTACAGGTACAAAGGCCCCTTAACAAGTTCTATTCTATTAAGCAACAATTGCTATTTTGCAGAAGCAAGACAAGTATAACCCACAGAAGCCATAAATCTGGTTAGCAGTTGCATTCTGGAACACACTGACCTGTTCCCAAAACAACTGGGGTCCTGCTGATGTGTGTTCCCATAACCTGGGCCATCTGCCTGATAATTTGAGACTAGAGTCAGCCTATCTCACACACACAAAGTCAAGTGTACTTTCTCAGTCTTCCATGTCTTCAATGAGATGGGCACACTGTCTTTTTTGACATGTTAATTCTCAAAGATACATTCATTCATTCATTCTCTTTTGGGGGGATTAGCAAATAGCAGTTCCCAGGAAACAAGATCAGGTACTCAGGTCACAAGAGCACATGGTTCAGTGTGTTTGCCAAGGTTAATTAAAAGCCATTAGTCCAGACTATGTCCGTTTTATAAGACATTGCTATATTTTTTTGCTTTTTTGGGGGGCGGGGGTCTTTTTGAGACAGGGTTTCCCTGTAGCCCCAGCTGTCCTGGAACTCACTATGTAGACCAAGCTGGCCTTGAACTCACAGAGATCCACCTGCCTCTGCCTCCCAAGTGCTGGGATTAAAGGCCTGTGCCACCACACCCGGCTTTTTGCTTATTTTTATCTCCTTTTCAAATATATTTTATTTTATGTGTATGAGTATATTGCTTGCATGTATGTAAGTGCACGAGTGTCAATGCAATGCCTATGGAGGTCGTAAGAGGGTGTTGGATCCCTTGAACTGGAGTTACGGACAGCTGTTAGCTGCCATGTGGGTGCTAGGAATCAATCTCGGGTCCTCTGCAAGAGCAGCCAGTGTTCTTAACTGCTGAGCCATCTCTCCAGCCCCTATCGCCTTAATTTTTTTAGACAGTGTTTTGCTATGTAGCCCCTGGTTGGCTTAGTATCCACTGTGTAGCCCAGGCTGGTTTCCCACTATAGCCAATGCTCCTGCCTCCACCTCTTAAATAATGAGATTACAGGTATGTGTCACCACAACTCAAAGTTTTGTTCCAATTTTAAAGGAAAATTACTCTTGATTTGTAAAGCAGGATGAGGCTAATTTAAATAAAAGATTCCAGAGGAGGTTGGGCATGGATGGGGTTCCGTTTCCAGCACTCACATGGTGGCTAACAACTGTACATTAATCCCGTTCTAGGGGCTCTGACGCCTTCTTCTAACCTCAGACACTGCACCCATGAGGTACACTTAAATATGTGCAGACAAAACTTTCATACACATAAAATAGTAACCTTAAAATCTGAATCTTTTTTAAAAGTTCAGAAGTAGGTGCTCAGCAGGTAAGAGCACTGGCTGCTTTTGCGGATGCCTCAGTTCAATTCCCGGTACCTACATGGTAGCTAACAACCATCTGTAACTCCAGTTCCAGGGGAATCCGACGCCCTCTTCTGACCTCCATGGGCATTGCACGATAGTGGTGCACTCATACACATGCAGGCAAAACATTCATATACATAAAATGAAAATAGCAAAATATTTAAAAAATTCTGAATACTGGCTTTAGACACATTGGATGCAAACCCTAGAGAATAAAGTATTAGTTTTCTTTCTTCCTGGGCTCTGTAAGATTCTTTACATCATTTCCCCAAAGGCTACCTTGATTTAAATAAACTGATTGTGTTACAAGAAGGGAGACTGAATAGAAAGTGTTAAATGATCTCAAAACAAGATTGGTGCCACTCTGGGGCCCCAATAGCCTTGGAACATACATCGTTTCTGCTAGTGAATGCACAAAGGACAGCTCCTTCCCATTCAGCCAGCAGGCCTGGGCCTGATGCGTTGGCCTACAGTGGAACTAATGGTCATGTCCAGAAGGAGGGACTCTGTCTACTCAGTGGGTGGGAGTCTCATGGGCATCCATACAGTGCTCCAATGAAGAGGAACTGGGAAACAGGAAAAACCTGATCTTGGTGCAAGTTCAGGGACAGGACAGTTTTCTAAGGGAAAATCAGCTGTGAGCACAAGGGGCAGCTCTGGCATGGCCAACACATCCCAAACCCTCCACACTCATGCCTTTCCCATCTTCAACTACACTGTGTATGTAACTATACTCTATGGGAATGATTTTTCTGGAAATGCCTTCTACTACAAATGGAAATTTTACCTAACATTGTAACTAAAGCTGTATTTTAGATAGTTATATATGTAACTAAATCTTATATTTTGAGATCACTTAACACTATCTAGTCACTCTCCCTTCCTACTGTGGAATCAGCTTATATAAATCTAGCTAGTCTTTGGGGAAACAATGTGAACAATCTTACTAGGCCGCCAAGGAACAGCCAACCCTATGGTCCTGTTAGGCCTCAAATCTGTAGGAACTGTGCACAAGGCAAAGGAAACAATGTTGTTTGAAAAGTATGCATACTCTGTCAAATCCACCCCATCCCCTTACACAGCTGACTCTGATCACTTAAAACATATTCATTTCAACAAATAGTTATCAATTTATTGAGTATCTGCCCAGTATCTTATGGAATATAAAGATTAAAAACTATTCACCCTCAGAGAAAATGCACACAGATAAACATGTTATGAAACTCAAATGTCTGTATTTATCTGTGCCTTGAGGAACTCATGCTTCCTTTGGTGCAGTTTTTCCTTCCTTACCTCAGCCCCTTCTTTTCCACGTTTAAGTCTACTGAAGGAGCTAACCATAAGTCCACTGTCAACTACAGAGATGAGCACAAGATTCTTACTTTATTGTGCCCTCACAGAGAACTCCACCCTCACAACTTTCCTGCCATAACACTTTTCTAACACAGAGAACAATCAATGATCACAGGAGAGAGCTGGTTTCAAATCTCTTCCCACCTCTGCAAGGTTAGCCCCCTACAACACCAAGTATGCTCGCCAAGGTCTCCTCATGTTATACTTGACAAATATAAGCCTAAGCCTGCCTATCATGCTGTACCCTTTTCTAATTAAACTAGAAGCTAATGAAAATTCACTAAGCAGGTGATGGTTCCCAGGTGACATAAAGTCACATGCATCAGAAACAGGATGCACTAAGGTGTTCGTTATTAGAGGCTGCCAAAGACTTGGGACAACTCTAAGCCCAGAGATCCTACCAATCTGAGTGCTAACAGATAAACACATTTATGCCTATGACTTCTAATTACCTGTTTCCTTATATTTGGGGAGTTGCTTTGAGACAGGTTCTTACAAAGCTAAGGCTACACCTAAACTGCTGATTCTCCAGCTTGCACCTAACCAATTACTGGGACTACAGATGTACACTACCACATCCAGCTTTAGTCCTTTATTTCCCCACAGCACTCACAGAGATACAAGAACAGGCCAGAGTCTGTAGCTCTTCCACATAAGTTCCACATACAAGAAGGTACCAAGTAAACCTCCCTGTTCAGGGTTATATTGTAATCCTTTATGATTCTCCATTCTGTCACCTAGTGGCCTTTAACTGAAAATAAACTGAGGTTGCACAGATGGAGTTAAGGATCTGAAATAGAGGACTCCAAATGCAGCTCCATTTTGGGTGGAGTCGATCTAGAACAACCACAGCAATGTTGGTGACGTTTAACTTGACTCCAGACTAACCTCCCAAGCCTGTTAAGGGACCATAAATAGAGCAATGATGCAACCTTTCTTTTAGGTATCAAATCCTTTAAGAAAATATTTTATTATTTTTGTGTGTATGAGTGTATTGCCTGCATGTGTAAGTGCACCATGTCATGCAATGCCTGCAGAGGCCAGAAGAGAGTGTCGGATCCCCTGGAACTGGAGTTAGGGACGGGTGTTAGTCGTCATATGGGTGCTGGGAATCTAACATGGGTCCTCTGTAAGGGTAGCCAGTGATTTTTAACCACTGAATCATCTCTCTAGCCCTTAGGTATCAAATTTTGAGTCTTGCATTACTATTGCATTTGATGGTGCTACGCACTGGCATTTGATTAGCCCCCAAACTGTGAAAAAGTGCACAGGCATTATATATGTATTAATTTCAAATTTTCAATGAATAATATTGAGGGGTTTTTTTTTTCAATATATTTACTCTGGCTTTCTCTTTGTCTTAAAAAATATTTTATTTTTTAAGTCTTTTGGAGACAGCGTCTCTCTGCAGCCCTAGCTGGCCTGTAACTCACTATGTACACCAGGCTGGCCTTGAACTCAAGAGATCTGCCTGCCTCTGCTTTCCAAGTGCTGGGATTAAAGGCATGCCCCACACCTCGCTAAAATATTTTATTTTTATGTGTATGAGCGTCCTGTCTGCACTTTTGTAAGTGCACCCGTGTCATGCAATACCCTCTGGGCTCAGAAAAAGGCGTCAGAGTCCCCTGGAACTGGAGTTAAAAGACGGCTGCTAGCCACCACGTAGGCGCTGAGAACTGAACCCCAGGTACTCCGCAAGAGCAGCCAAAGTTCATAAGCCGCTGAGCCATGCCCCCCCCCCTTTTTCCTTTTGTCTTCTTGAAACAGGCTCCCTGTAGATGAAGCTATCCTGGAGCTCTCTAGCTAGACCAGGCTGGCTGACGCCGAACTCGCCATGTAGGCCAGGCTCTCCTTGAACTCAGAGATTCCCTGACCCCTGCCTCCCATGTGCTGGAATTAAAGGCGTGTAGCACGACAGGTCACGGGTTTTTCACCGGGAATGAGCTCCTCCGCGCCCTGCACACTCGCCCACCCGCCCGGCTCCCCACCCGACTCGGATAGAGCCCCGTTGTTGATGGCGCGAAGCCGTCTCCCCACCACGACCGGGAAGAGAAAGTCCGCCAGGTGGGCTGTGGCCTCCTCCGCAGCTCCGCAACCCAACCCCGGCTTCCATCCCTTCCTGCTAATCCACGACCAAACAGGAAGTACCCCGACCCGAACGCCGGGCGGAGGCTGCCGGGAGGGGCGAGGCCCAGGATCACCACGCCCCCAGGGAGGTGGGGCATGCAAATGAGATGAGGCCTCCCACCCGGGAACGCCGGGACAGCGTGATGTGTAATTTCTGGCGAAAGTGTGAGAAAAGGAAACGCGCGCTGAGGGGAAGAGGACGAGCCCGTGAGGCCGCCGGAGCCCGAGGGAGAGTGTGCGCGGTGACCGCAATGTTAGTGTGGGGCGAGGGCGTAGGACAAGGCGCAGTGCGGAGAAAAAGATATCGCTTCTCGGCCTTTTGGCTAAGATCAAGTGTAGTATCTGTTCTTATCAGTTTAATATCTGATACGTCCTCTATCCGAGGACAATATATTAAATGGATTTTTGGAACTAGGAGTTGGAATAGGAGCTTGCTCCGTCCACTCCACGCATCGACCTGGTATTGCAGTACTTCCGGGAACGGTGCCCCTCGGGGATTTATTGCTGTTTAATGTTAGGTTTAGTGTTTTGCTAAGGTTGTGGGCTTTTGCTTGTGTTCCGCGTTGCTCTCCTGGCTGATTACAATTTTAGTTGGTATTATCTACTTTAAAGCTTTGGATGTTGCAAT
>NW_008360326.1:2089611-2126628 GCF_000622305.1 Nannospalax galili
GTGCTTTACGTACATTTTGTAATTTTGCCTGTTTTCCATTGGCACTTTCTTAGGCAGTGTTCTATGTTTTCTTGTTTTTTGTTTTTTTGTTTTTTGTTTTCCAATACTAATTTAATGTGACGAGTGAAAGTCGTCTTTTCTCATGTCTTCATCGTTATTGTCCTGCCGTAAAACAGTAGTTCCCCGAGTTCTTGCACTCACTTCCCGTAGGACTCATTCCAGGAAGAAATTTGACTTCTAGGGTTTTCTCTGACAATCTAGGGTGTTCTGACTTCTGTCTGCACATACAAAAACACCACCCTCGCAGGCAGGTCAGTGTTATAAAAATCTATCTGGAACCCTCTTCAAAACCATGGGCTTTTTTTTCATTTCGTTTTGTGTGTATTGCAGAACTTCCAGGGATGGCGCATTCCCTTGGGAAATAGTGGGTTGATTAAAAAAAACATTTGTGCATCTACTACTAAATATGGCTTCAGGTGCTTTTGTTAACCTTGTGGTTTTACTATTTCTGCTTTCTTTGTTAAGTGTAAAGATTTATTCTTTTTTCTTTGTGTGTATACATATTTGTGTGTGCCACCAGTGTGGGGGTACCCAAGGAGGCCAGAAGAAAGTATCTGATCCCCTGGAGCTGGAGTTACAGGTTGTGGGCCCGCCTGACATGGATACTAGGAATCTAATTTAGGTTCTCTGGAAGAACAGCAAGTGCTCTTAACCACCCAGCCCTAGTATTTCTGTTTCTAATCTTAGTTTTCCAAGCATCTTTTCTATGAGTTTCTCAAGGTGATTATATTTTCATTATTTTTCTAAAATCTACCTTGTAAATTGATTTAATAGATGTGGATGAAAGCTGTGTCTTTCTATGTAGTCCTGGATGGCCTGGAAATCCAGGTAATCCTGTCTCTAGTCCCCAGATTCTAAGATTACAGATGTGTGTCCACCAAGAAGTTTTTGTTGCAATGTTAAAGAAAAACTTGCTACCTCTCAAAGAAGGTAAGACTGACTTGAATAAGACTCCAGAGGGGCCATAGTGATGCACTGAGCTCTGTAGGGGTGCAGAGGTGAAGAGATTGGACTCAAATGCTTCTAGGACAAGATTTATAGCCAAGGAGCAGAGTGGGGTCAATGGAGGGAAAGAGGAAATAGAGGGCTAAGGGTCAGGGCCAGCACATTTCTCTAATAGCAAGATAGTATTCCCAACACTCAGACTGAAATGATGTTATAAATTAGGACAGGCAGAAAAATTAAAAAACAACCAAAACCCAGCAGTATAACCCGAGATATCAACACTAAAAAGTGAACCTGGGGGGGGGGGCGGGAGAGGTGGCCTGGTGGTTAAGAACACTGTTCTTGCAGAAGACCCGGGTTCGAATCCCAGCACCCACATGGCAGCTAACAACTGTCTGTAACTCCATTCCCAGGGGATCCAACGGCCTCTTCTGTCCTCCTCAGGCATTGCGTGACACAGGTGTACTTACCTGCATGCAGGCAATACATGCATACACATAAAGTAAAAATAATAAAATATTTTTTAAAAAGTGAACCTGGGTAGAATCTTTAATAATACAAGAAGCAGGGAAGCACAGTAAACCAGGTATGTCATGGGGAAGTGAGGATCTTGTTCCAAAGATGGAGGCTGGACTATTTGGAATCTTTAAGATGAGATCAAAGGCATACAACACGGTTATGTATGGGAAGCTGTTGCAGGTTCTGTGTTGCCAGCTGTGAAGACCCTGACCTGGATCAGGTCCCCTGCTGATTGGGGGGGCAAGAGGTGCGGAGTCAACACACAGACACCGGGAGTCGGGTAGAAGCAAGTACTAGGCAGGTGCTCTGGGCTGTTTAATGCAGGAGGGGCCAGGCCTTATATTTCCCTTTTCTCCGCCCCCAAGTCCCTTTAGTCAGCGAATCGTTTTCTGATTGGTCCATGCCAGGCAGTCTGTCAGCAATCACTGGGCTCGCGAGCAGGGTACAGAGGCGCAGGCTCCTTTTGGTAGGCTTTTTGCGGACCAAGAAGTGAAGTGAATTCTCACTGAATCCCGGGGCTCTGGGTCCGTGCCATCTTTGGAGGCCTCCTGCTACAGGAAGCCAGTTTCTACTTCAGGGAAGCTGAATGCTATGGCTGTAATGTATTCCTTCGAAAGTTTCCACTGAGACACTGTCTCCAGTGTGACAGGACACGGGGCTTCAGGAAGGAGCTTGGGAAAAGGACCTTGTCTTAGTAACTAGTGCTCTTGTAAGGGACTGGAGGAAACAGCCTGGACTGTACTCCCAGCCCTCTGTTCCTCTTCTGGCTAGGACAGTTTTGTTTTCTTTGGAGGATACAGCTACAAGATACCATCTTCAAAGTGGGCACCAGGATCTCATGGGACACCAAACCTGCCACTTCTTCAGCTTAAATTTTCCAGTTTCTAGAACTGTGAAAAATCAGTTTCTGCTCTGTTGGAGACACCACTTTACCTAAATTCCACTGAAAGCTTGACCACATGCAATGGTGCCTCCAGTCAAGAACATCTACAAAGAAGGTATGTGTGCTGAGACAGGCAAAGGAAAGCAGTGCCCTCACCCCAAATTAGATAAGGAAGTAGCACTCGGATTGGTCACAATGCCCTATCATGCTTAGCTGGTCTTCACTGTAGTACACAGATTCTTTGCTTCAAAATAACATTCCTAGAAGTCTTGACGTTTTCTTAAGACTGCGCTCACTGAATAGAAGTCACACTGTTTGCTCTGCTCATGCAAATCGATGCAATGAAGATGAGCCTAGGGCCTCTGTCCCTTCAGCAGACAGCCTCCTGTTGTCCCTCCCCAGTGTTATGTCCTTCATGCTGCACCGTCAGTCTTCAAGAATTCTCTGAGCCCCTGCTGGGCTGGATGCAGCACTGCTGGGTTGTTTTTTAATATTTTATTATTTTTATTTTATGTGTATGAGTGTATTGCCTGCATGTATGTGAGTGCACCTGTGTTGTGCAATGCTCAGAGGTCAGAAGAGGGCTTCAGATTCCCCTGGAACTGGAGTTAAGGACAGTTCATAGCCGCCTTGTGGGTGCTGGGAATTGAACTCTGCAAGAGCAGTCAGTGCTCCTAACCACTGAGCCATCTCTCCAGTCCCAGCACTGCTGTTTATAAATGAGATTTACAGTATCTTTTTTATTAGGCCAAAGACAAATTTATGCTAGTTTTGTATCTTTTAATTACATTTTAATTTATTTTGTGTGCATGAATGCATGTGTATATGTATGTGATCACTTGAATGTCTTGGTGGCTAGAGGACAGCTTGTGGAAGTTGGTTCTCTCCCTCTACCAAGCAGGTCCCAGGGATTGAACTCAAACTGTTGGGTTTGGCAGCAAGTGCCTTTACCTGCTGAGCCATGTTGCTGTCCCTACACTACTGTACTGAGTTCTGTATCATGGTTGAAAAATTCACTATTAGTACCTAACTGAAAACAGGGTACTTTAAGCAATCTATTTTCATTTTCAGAAGAAAAATTTTCATCCTTAAAATGGATGAAGACTATTATTATTTAGAATATGATTAGTAGTAGTCAATGTCTCTGGAGCTTAACTATAATACAGTGATCCATGTCTCCCCTTTTGAGACGGGGCCTTGCTGAGTCCAAACTGGCACTGAACTCAAGATCCTCCTGCTTCAGCTCCTGAGTACTAAGGATTAGAGGTGTGCCACCATAACTAATCTTCCACTGATTTTTCTACATCTTTTTGCCATGTTGATTTACAATGACTATCTTGAAACCAGTATAAATATTTTATATTTGGCCATTTTCTAATCAGTAGAGTGTATTTGTTGCACACTAAGCCATACCCTTTTGCAAGATCATGCTAAATTTGAATAGGAAAGACCAAATGAACTAGGACAATTAAAATTTGCTTTAAAATTTTTAATCTTTTTGTACATCAGCCATGAATTCATAGGACCGGCTCGAGCCACTCAGGCCCCCTCTGCCAGTCTCCCTTTCTCCCTGGCTTTCTTTTTTTCTCATAATTTTTCTTCACCTATTTGAGGATGCTATCTTGGCTCTTAAGTGTATGTAACATGTTCAGTAAAAAACATTAATTCTCTTTGCAAGAATCTTAACTTGCTT
The DNA here is from genome assembly GCF_000622305.1 of Nannospalax galili. NCBI lineage: Eukaryota > Metazoa > Chordata > Mammalia > Rodentia > Spalacidae > Nannospalax > Nannospalax galili. The sequence continues at coordinate 2,093,712 of NW_008360326.1, forward strand.
CTTTCCAACAATGCCAACAGCATGTAGACATGCTGAGGGACAGTGTAGACTCTACTAGTCTTGCCATGGAGACATTTATGGGTGTTCCTTTTTGAACAGTCCCCATTCCCTTGTTGTCTACATCACTCTTCTTGTAGACTGCATAGATGTGGCCAAAGGAACAACTCCATATTGTCTAAAAGGCCTAGAGAACAGACAGTAGGGTACTTTTTCCCTTTGTCTCTCTGAGAATCCCTGGAAGATGGCAGCTCCAGCGGCAAGAAAGAAAAAGTGTGGTTGAGCCGCACTGACTGTGTGGGGTGCTTGTCAGAAGGCCAGGTTTATGGTGATGTTAGAATTTTTTGCCCTTCCTTCCACATTGCTCAGAGTCCCTAAATTCCAGGCCCTCCATGCTTCAACCACGTATTGCTTCAGCTGCAAGAGTTTGGGGTCCTGGTTATTATCTGGACCATACTGAGAAAGAAGGAAAAGGGGTGTGGTGATGCACACCTGTAATCTCGGAATTTGGGAGACTGGGCAATTGATCCCCATGCACTCAAACATCCAGAAGAAATTCTGGCTTCGGACACCACTGGACCCAAACCCTAGAGTATAAAGGGTCTGCTTTCATCCTGGGCTTTGAGTTGGTGCCACTCTCTGGCCTGAGTTGCCTTGGAGTGCACATCATTTCTGCTAGTAAACACAGCACCAAGAGAACAGTTCCTTCCCAGTCACTCAGCCAGCATGTCTTTCCCATGTTTAACTACACTGTATATCTAACTATACTGACATAGCTAGATTGATGCCCATAGCTGCTAACGCATAGACGCATAGGTTTGACTCTCTCTCTCTCTCTCTCTCTCTCTCTCTCTCTCTCTCTCTCTCTCTGTGTGTGTGTGTGTGTATGTGTGTGTGCAGTGTGTGTGTGTGTGTCTCCGTGTCTCCAAGGAGCTGCTGCATCTGCAGTGGACAGAAAGGATTGATCTCACAAGAAACGAGTTCACAGTCCTGTTAGACCCAAAACTCTATAGGAATCTTCTGCACTAGTGAGATAGGAAGCACTTGTTTTAATAAAATGTAAATACTTTTTCAGATCTCACTTCATCCCCTTGCACAGCCAAGGGTTACTGCCTAAAAGTATTCCATACAACTAAAGTTTATGGCCAACTCTGTAAATCTGGTTCTGTGTCCAATATCTCATGGAGTACAAAAGGTGAAAAGTAAACTATTCATCTGTAAAGAAGATGTAAGGAGCAATTGAAAAATCATGAAAATCCTGGCCTACATAGTGAGTTCTAGGTCAACTGGGCTACAGGGAAAGGAGCCAGGCATGGTGGTGCCTTTAGTCCCAGCACTTGGGAGGCAGAAGCAGGAGAATCTCTGTGAGTTCAAGGCCAGTCTGGTTTACATAGCATGTTTCAGGCCAGCTGGGGCTACAGGGAGACCCTGTCTCAAAAAAGACCAAAAAACAATTAAAAAACAAAAAACTAAAAAGAACCTCATGTGAGAGTGGGTAAAGTGTTTGATGTGTGAACGTTAAGGAGTGAGTTTGAGTTCTCAGAACTCACGGGAAGACGGTCCTGGTAGCATGCATCTATAATCTCAGCACTCCTCGGGTGAGATGGGAGGCTGACTGGAGAACCCCTAGAAGTTGGCTTATGAAGCAAAGGACAGCAAATAGGATGAAGGGGGAGGACACCCTAGGCTGTCCTCTAACCTTTACATGAACAATGTGGTATGCACAGATCCACATTTACATGAACATTCACATACACATACAAAGAAGATTAAAAAGAAAAACCACCACTTTGGGGCTGGAGAGAAGGCTCAGTGGTTAAAGGCACTTACTGCTCTCGCAGAGGACCTGAGTTTAGTTCCCAGCACCCATGTGAGGCACTCTCAACTGCCTGTAACTCCAGCTCCAGGAAATCCAAGCCTGGTTTCTGCTGGCATCTACACTCATGTACACATACCTGCACATATACCCACATACATACCATTTAAAAAATAAAAATAAGTCTTTAAAAAAAACCTTTATCTGTGCTTGGAGGCACCCATCATTTTGATTCCCACAGTGTGTCCTTCCTTACCTCAACCCCGTCTTTTCTCTTTTTTTAAAAAAATACTTTATTATTTTCATTTTATGTGTATGCGTGTATTGCCTGCATGTAGGTAAGTGCACTCATGTTGTGCAATGCCCGCAGAGGACAGAAGAGACTGTTGGATCCCCTGGAACTGGAGTTATGGACAGTTGTTAGCTGCCATGTGGGTTCTGGGATTCAAACCCGGGTCTTCTGCAAGAACAGTGAGTGTTCTTAACTGCTGCGCTCTCTCTCCAGCCCCAATAGTGCTTCATTTAATAGATTTAAATTGTGAAATTTTACACTTAGCTACCATGATCATCCTAAAATTATTTTTCCTTACCATACAGTTGAACTAGAATTACCCACATTTCCAGTGCTACAGGCAGTTCATGGCCACCGTGCTGGACAGCATAGGTCAGTGGAGCTGGGAATGACTGAAGTGGGGGACTATGGTGCAAATTAACAAAACCCTTAAGTAAACAAAATATCTGAGCTGGGCATGCTGGCACACGCCTGTAATCCCAGCACTCCGAGGCAGAGGCAGACACTTGTATGAGTTCAAGACCAGCCTGGTCTACATAGTGAATTCCAGGCCAGCTCAGGCTACAAAGAGACAGTGTCTCAAAAAGACCAAACCAAAACCCCACAAAATATCTGTAAGTCTGTATATATGGGGACCAATTAGTAATCAGGATATGTCAATTATCTTGATGATACATTGAGCTAAAATACTATTGCTTTATGTGGTGGCACATTTAATCCCAGCATTTGGGAGGCAGAAGCAGGAAGATCTGTGAGTTTGAGGCCAGCCTGGCGGGAGGGGGAAAACAAAGTCTTCATTACTAACACATTATCTATCTTGAGTCATGTCCTAGTTTGTTTCTCCATTGCTGTGACAAAACACTCTGACCACTACCAACTCAGGGAGGAAAGGGTTTATTCAGCTTACATTTCCCAGGTTGTAGTTCATCAGGGAGCCCAAGGTAGGAACTCAGGGCAGGAACCTGGAAGCAGGAGCTGGAGCACAGGCCATGGAGGAACGCTGCTTACTGGCTTGCTCCCCTGGCCCCTGCTCAGCCTGCTTTCTTATGCAACACAGGCCCACCTGCCCAGGGGTGGCACCACCCACAGTGGGCTGGGCCCTCCCACATCACTCATCAAGAATATGCCCTTCAGACATGGCCACAGGCCAGTCCAATAGAGGCAATTCCCCAATTGAGGCTCCTTCAACCCAGGTATGTCAAGTTGACACTAAAGCTATCCAGCACAAGTCAATTAAACATTTTAGTGGGCAATCCCTTAAATTCTGCCTTGGAGGACACCTGTAACCCTAATAATCCTGGGCCTAGATAATGCCCACTGACTGCTTAGGGCTGCTGAGTTAACTAGCAGTGCCTGAATAGGCTTGGACACTGGGAATCCAGGGTTGTTTCTACTTGCTGTCCCTGGTCATGCATCCATTCAGCTTTTTGTCCTGCAGAGGGAATAAATGCCTGAGTTTCAGTCTTAAAATATATGTTTCATCTGCATGTTTGCATGTAAGTGTACCATGTGCATGCAGTGCTGTGGAGACCAGAAGAGAGCATCGGATCCCCAGGAATTAAAATTACAAACAGTCGTCAGCCAACATGTAGGTGCTGGGAATCCAACTCTGGTCCTCTGCGAGAGCAGAAACTACTCTTAACTGCTGCTGAGCCATCTCTCCTGCCCCTTTCTAATTGTATGTGTGTGTACAAGAGTGCAAATGCCCACTGGAGGTCAGAGGCATTGGATCCCCCTGGGGCTGGACTTATATAGACAGAGTGTGCCTCCCAACATGGGTACTGGAAATCAAACTCAGGTCCTCTACAAGAACAGTGTATGCTCTATCCACTGAGCTATCGTTCCAGTACCCCTGAGGTTGCCTTACATCTATGATAGTTTTGATTTCCCGAGGGAAAGTTCCTGCAAAGAGACAACCTTTAAGCTTTCAGGCTGTTAAAAGTTTCATTGAGAATGTTGTGACTTCACTGAAGTATTCCAAACTAAGAAGCTGGTGTCATACTAGGCTAGTCAGGCCTAACAGCCAGTGAACACTAGCCTCTGGGTTTAGCTTCATGCATTTGTGTGACTGCTCCATGCAGTCATGACACAGTGTCAGGCTGACACCTCAGGATTTTCAGTCTTGAGGCTGAAGTGACCCTCCTGAAAGCCCTCAGCCTCACCAAAATCTTATAGATTTCCCCCTTTTCGTCTACCTGATGGTCCCTCCCTTTCCAATTTTTGAGAATTATGTACCTCTGGCTCTTTGATGGGTTCCTGGCTGAGGCTTACCATTAACACCTGAAAATGTCTTCAGCTCCCAAGTGCTGGAGTCATAGGCAATATGCCATATGGCTCCCTACTTTTTTTTTTACATTTATGTGTACAGGCATGTGCATGCCATTGCATTCATGTGGAGGTCGGCACATGTTTTGGAATCACTTCTCTCCTTCCATCATGTAGTTTCCAAGGGGATGGTTCAGGTGTCAGATTTGGCAGCAAGTGCCCTTAACCATTGAGCTCCCTTGCTGGCCTGCTTTCTTTTTGAGACATTAGAGACTGCAGTCTCTCTCTCTCTCTCTCTCTCTTTTGTCCTAAAGCATGTTTTTTTTGTTGTTGTTGTTGTTTTTTGTCTTTTTGAGACAGGGTCTCCCTGAAGCCCCAGCTGTCCTGGAACTATGTAGACCAGGCTAGCCTTGAACTCACAGAGATCAGCCTGCCTCCGCCTCCCAAGTGCTGGGATTAAAGGCCTGCCCCACCACGCCCAGCCCTGAACTGTCTCTTTACGTAGGGAACAATGCCTGTTAACATGCCTGTTAAATTTGTATTCAGAGGTCTGTTATTTGAGAGCTGGTTCAGTACAAAACACTTTAGCATTGGGATTTTTAAAAAATATATTTTACTTATTTTTTTTTGCGTGTATGAGTGTATTGCCTGCATGTAAATGCACCCTGGTCCTGCAAAACCCACAGAGGTCAGAGGCGCTGGATCTCCTGGAACTGGAGTTACAGACAGTTGTTACTCGCCATGTGGGTGCTGGAAATCGAACCCAGATTCTCTGCAAGAGTAGTCAGTTCTCTTAAACTGCTGAGTAATCTCTCCAGTCCCTCTTTTTTTCTTTTATTAAACCCAGTGTTGACATGAGTAATATAAAGTCCAACTAAACTGCAGTTCTGCAGTTAAAGAACGGGAAAGGTCAATGCTGTCACAGAAACTTTTTGCCACCGCTCAGCAAGCTTGACCCCAACACCTGCCTGCTGCTCTGCCATCACCAGCCACCTCGTCCTCCTTGCCCCCTGCCTTGGGCCAGGGTTTTCTAAACAATTTCTGATTCTGGGTGTGTGCACATTAACACACGTGGGTTAGTCATCCGACAAACGTCTCCTAAGCGCACAAGGGCCCAGAAGATACCACAGCGGACAACGGCCGGAGACAAGGCGTTACCCAAAGGACGATGAATAGTGAACTTACGACAAGCACCAGGGCGCCATAATATGTATAAGAAGGCCTCTGATCAGGCTTGGGGTGGGTGCGCGGGGGGGGGGTCTTGAGGAAGGCGACGCGAAGGAGGTGACACCCACGCGGTTCGGTGGCCTAGGTGACCAGGGGAGGAAGGGGAGAGCAGCCGGGGTCAGACGCAGCTTTAGAGTTCAGGAGCACCGGAGTTTCAGGCCCAGCGGCGAGAATCCCTCGGCGCCCACCACATTCGCCCACCCTCGGTCGATGGCGCGAAATGGCCTCTCCACCACAATCAGGAAGAGAAAGTCCGCCAGGTGGGCTCCGGCCTCCTCCGTAGCTCCGCAACCCAACCCCAGCTTCCATCCCTTCCTGCTAATCCATGACCAAACAGGAAGTACCCTGACCCGAACGCCGCGCGGAGGCTGCCGGGAGGGGCGAAGCCCAGGGTCACCACGCCCCCAGGCGGGCGGGACATGCAAATGAGACGAGGCCTCCCACCCGGGAACGCTGGGTCGACAGGGATGTGAAATTTCTTGCAGAAAGTGTGAGAAAAGAACGCGTGCCGAGGGCAAGAGAACGAGCCCGTGAGGCCGCCGGAGCCCGATGGAGAGCCGGGAGTCGGGAGCGCGGGGTTGTGAGGGGTGACCGCAATGTTAGTGTGGGGCGAGGGCGTAGGACAAGGCACAGTGCGGAGAAGAAACTATCGCTTCTCGGCCTTTTGGCTAAGATCAAGTGTAGTATCTGTTCTTATCAGTTTAATATCTGATACGTCCTCTATCCGAGGACAATATATTAAATGGATTTTTGGAGTTAGGAGTTGGAATAGGAGCTTGCTCCGTCCACTCCACGCATCGACCTGGTATTGCAGTACTTCCAGGAACGGTGCACCCCCTCGGGGAATAATGGTGATTCAAAAAAAGAATACTGTGTCAATGTCTAGGGTTTGAGTCTGTTCTCGCGAGTCATTAGTACTAGACGTGCATTCAAGCTCACTTGGTATTTAGTGTTCTCGTGATAGGAGGCTCCTTCTATTTCAACTTGGTTGCCCGGATGTTTTTTCCAGGTTTAGTGAAAGCAACTAAGGCTTTTAATTTGCAAGCCCTTTGGCCCTCCTACTTTCCCTGTTACTGATTCAGATCCCTCCTTTTGAAGTAACTTGAGGTGTTGTGTTGTGTTGATGGTTGGGAGTCTAGTCCAGTTTCCTCCTTTTTTCTGTTAGAGCGATCGATCTGACAGGAATCTGGAACTCAGTCCCACCCTTCGTGGCCCCTTCTGGTATCACGCGGAGGAACTCTGGCTTCTAGGCATTTCTGTAACACTAACAGTGTTTCCTATCTTTAGCACCATCACAGACAAGATGTGCCTGGAACCAGGGGGAGCATGCAGGTGCTCTCCCCTGTGTTTGGGCATGTGGTAGCTAGAGTTTGCTCCCCTCTTGTGTGTTGTTTTGTTGTTGTTTGAAATTGACACAAGGTCTCTTACCCAACCTAGAGTTCACTACCTCACCTACACTATCTGGCCAGTGAGTGTCTCAAAGCCCTCACAGAGCAAGTGGCAGAGTCTAGGAGTTGAACTCAGGCAGCTGGACATCACTGGACTCTAAACTTCGTAACTCGTGGAGAAAAGAGAATGAGAGAATGTGCATAGAGTTCTGCTGGGTTGACAGAAGAGCAGAAATGATCAATGGATGGGATTCCAGGAAGCAGTCAGCAGAAAGGTTGTTAGAACTCAGCATGTGTCCTCAATCAGAGGGGGAAACTCACAGTATTGAACTGATGACCTCAAGAAGGGCAAGTTTGTCCCCGACTGTGAACAGGAGCTGTGGTCTCCAACCACCAGCCCTGTGAGTCACGGTTCACATTCCTCTGGTGGTGGACTGATGGTGGAGCAGATTGGAGGAAGGAGGACTTCCCGTTATGATGCTGGGCATCTGTTTAGCCTTCTCTGAGTGGCTGCACTCCCCACAACCCCCTCCTCTGAGGTCCCAAGTTGTGCATGGCACTGGCTTTGCTGCTGCGTTGGGCTTATGCTGGGGATAGGGGAGGTTCTAGTGTTGGGAGGATTCTCAAGAATGGACTTCCCACTTCTCTTAATGGACAGAAATGGTCTTGATTCCACACGGTCCTGGGCACCCAGATCTTGACATTGGGCCTTTGCCATTCCCAGGCACCAAGAGGTTTTCCATCATTTTTTATTACTCTTCCACAGTCCCAGTGTACCTTCACCTGTGCCCTACAGAAAGCAGAAAACACCTAATTGAGCTTCTCAGTCTGGGAAGTTAAAAACAATAAGTAATAATAATTAAAAAAAAAAATAAAAAGGGCAAGTTTGGAGGCCACAGGTGGAAACAGGTGGTAGAACCCAGTTAGATCAAGGAGTGCGAACTTCTCCCTGGAAAGCAATGTCGACACTGACAGCTTGGGTACTAGAAGGGTCTAGCCAGTCTGACTGCCATGAACAGTGTGCAGGAATGTGTTCATTTGACCCAGCTGTGCTGCTCAAGGCTGACACTAACCTACAGAGCACCTTACAAGAAGAAACAATCTTGCCCACAAGACAACCACTGCCACCAAGCCAGATTCCCAACTAGTATGCCTATCTTGTCTGTGTTTGGTTTAGACTTTGTAAACAAGGGGTGCAGAAGAAATATGAAAAGAAAAAACTTCAAGTTGAAGCTTTGCAGTTGTGTTTTAGAATTCCAAGATGGCACTGCACAGACTGGTGTTCTTCAGTGCACCACAAGATGGCATTTTTAAACACTCCCCCCCGACTACCCCAGCCATAGTAACAATATATGCAAATATATGTTTTTTAAAAATATTTTGTTACTATGTGTATGAGTGTATTGCCTGCATGTATGTGAGTGCACCCGTGTCGTGCAATGCCACAGAGGTCAGAAGAGGGCTTTGGATTCCCCTGGAACTGGAGTTAAGGATGGTTTGCAGCCTCCAGGTGGGTGCTGAGAATCAAACCCAGGTCCTCTGCAAGAACAGTCAGTGGTCTTAACTGCTGAGCCACCTCTCCAGCTCCACAAAGATGTTTTATGGTTACAGGATGGAGCTACTTGGCAGCTGTGGAAATGCGCCCCCCTTCTGGTCAGCTATTAAGAACGTTACTGATGATTGTCAGCCCAGCTGCTAATGATCAGTCAGTATCCTCTGCTGCATTCACTGTTGGGTTCCTTCTCAAAATGCCTACCTCAGCCAGGCTGCTTATTTAGGTGTGTATTACCTGGAGACCTGGAGCTGCTCTAATGGATGGCTCTGGTTTTGAGGCTTCCAATCAACTTAGTCCTTTCTTCAGATTCTTCCTACCCAATCCACCTTTCTTGCCTCTCTCTGTCACAGCTGTCAGAACTTACTCATAGCCTCAGTCAGAGGTAATCAGAAAACTTTTCTAATGGGAAATCTGCAAATAGAACAACTGGTATTTATACAGGACAGAAAGCAACCTGAGGGCAGAGTGTGTATACACTCCTGAGCAGTGGCCCACAACAGCTGATTAGTTAGCTAGGAAAGGAGGAGACTGGGGTAGGCTTAAGGGGGGAACACAGAAGAGTGGGCACCAAGTATTACTTTTGTATTCCCCCTCAACCCTCCTGCACCAGGCATCTATCGTGGACTAGGCCAGCACAGCCACTTAAGATAACTCAGTGTTTGCCCTACCCTAGAGCTAGTCCTGTGGACACAGCAATGGAGAGAAGTGGGGTTCAATAGCATGGGTTCCTACTTACACAAGGCTGGTGGAGGTGTGGCTGTACAGGGTCAAGCTCATTATATGGTGGAGGATGACTCTGAACTTCTGATCTTCCTGCCTTCACCTCCTGAGCCTTGGGATTACAGGCCTGGATTATGCAATGCTGGGGATCGAACCAGGATTTCATGTATGCTATAGAAGCATTCTACCAATTAAGCTACATCCCCAGTCCATGTTATACAGATTTATTATTTGTCAGTCTTGTGAAAATAGAACTGGGCCCTTTAAGCGGTTTTTCCTTTACCAGCTGGGCCTGAGGCTTTGTCAGCAGAGGGCAATGGAGAAACACTGTAGGAGGCAGCAGGTTTCCCTTTTCAGTGCAGCAATGCAGATGACTCCCACATAGCCAACAATGCCAGGTGAGACATCTTCTATGCACAGATGTCCCTGGCACCCTAAAGTGGAGTTCTAGCAAGTTCTATCTGCAGTACAGCACAAGGACTTCTCTGCCTTACATGGAGCCATAGCAGTGACCACTACACTAGAGCTGGGTGTCTGGGCCTGGGGAAGAGCCCTTCTTTGGATGCCCCACCTCCGACCTCCGTGGTAGTTCTGGCTGGTCTTTCCATCTGTTCTCACCACATTCTCTAAAGCTTTCTTTATTTCTGGCAAATCCCCCATTACACCAATTCCTTGCCATCCTTAGTAATTCTTTATTTTCAAGTCCTATTATTGAAGTTGCAGTGTAAAGTCTGACACTTAAAAGCTAAAGATACCTATTCAAGGCAAGTCTGTCCCTGTCTACAGGGAACCAGCACCGTCACTGTCTGGGGGCTGAAAGAAAGCCTCATGGGTATAGCATCCTGTGGGACATAGCATCCCACCTGGGAACCACTCCCTCACCAGGAAGAAGCAGGAGCGCTGTCTGATATGGAACCACTGATTGCATCCTATGCCACACATTTCACAGGCAGCGGCTTAAGGTGCATACATCTTTGAGTTTATGAACAAAAGGAACTACAAATTGATAATTACCATAGAGCTTTATTGATCCAAAAGTATCTACCACCAAAAATAAGTCAGCATATAACTCTAGTTGTAATAATCATAATTATGCCACAAAATGTCCCCATTTTTGTAATTCAATCATAAAGCCCTTTGAGATTTTTGATCTTGCTATGCAGATGACCTTGAATTCCTAATCTCCTGCCTCCACCTCCTGAGTGCTAAGAATAAAGGCTTGTCCCACCACACCCAGCTGTGATCCTTAGTAGTTTTCAGTTATTTCAATTTTTTCAAATATCTCTCTTGGAAATAAGAATAGTCATTTAAATACATTAATCTCTGCTCTTTACAAAAAAAATTACAAGTTAAAAGATATTGGTTTGGACATAAAGCTGCACTTATTTGGGGAGTAGTTTTTGCATAGATCTAACTGATAACATTAAAAATGATTTTTGACCTGCACAGAAATTGTAAGCTCTTGTGAAGCACAGAAGAACATTCCAAAGATGTCAAGGCACTCAGGAACAAGACAGGTGGTTGTTTCCTTGGCTTAGAGGTTGGCCTTCTGTTTAAAAGATTCCTTCATCCTCCTGACAATAGAAGAGTCTCCGACTCCCACAGGCCAGTTGTCATGATCTGTTTAGTTGGTGGGAAAAAACCTCGTGTCACTTGAAAATCTGTTAACCTGACTGTCTTAGTTTCTACTCAAGCCTTGAGGTTTTTTTTCTAGCTTCCTTAGGCAAGGAGAAAGAATCCTGAGGATTAATGGTTTTGTAAAAATCCGTGCATGTGCCGGGCGTGGTGGCGCATGCCTTTAATCCCAGCACTCGGGAGGCAGAGGCAGGCAGATCTCTGTGAGTTCAAGGCCAGCTTGGTCTACATAGTGAGTTCCAGGTTAGCTGGGGCGACAGGGAGTCCCTGTCTCAAAAAGACCAAAAAGAAGAAAAAAAAAATCCCTACATGCAAATCCCAGGTCTGCCACTCACCAGCTTTTCTCAGTTTGGGGAAACTACTCTTTAGGAGCCTCAGTCTTCCTGTGTACTGAAGGGAGTAATGATTAAATTAAATTGGGGAGAGTTAAATGTGACAACATCTAGACGGCCCATAGCATACTGCATTCAACAGTGGAGCTTCTCAATAATATTGAAATGATGTATTAACTTTGCACCAGGCATGGAAAGATGCCTCCTGGCATCCCATCCCCATTTCCTCTCTCCAATAGCCTGGGTTTCCATGGGAGAATCTATGAGGGTCAGGGAAGTAAGGGCTTTGGGGAGCCTGTGAGGTAAGCTGTCAGTGCCTCCCATCCCCCTGCTTGCGGTTATTGGTTGAGGATGAGCATCTATTTGAACCGGTCCGATACAGAGCAGACTTCAGAACTGTAACAAACGCTGAGACAAAGTCCTGTTCCTGTCCTGGCTGAATGTGGACAGAGTGAATCATATAGTCTTAAGCGTCAGGCTGCCATCTTGCAACCAGGAAAGCCAGGAAGGCTATTTAAGAGGAAGCTGGATTCATGGGAAAAAAAAAAAATAGGAAAGACAAGACTGTCTTTGACAAGACCCCACAGCTACCCAGACAAGTCTCACCTGCCTTCCTGTAATGAGCCAACAACTTCCTCTATGGAATTGCAGACAAGTAACCTATGCCAACCAGGGCTTGACATCAAGTGTAATCTACTTAAGGCTCCTGAAGGCCCAGGAAATGAATTCTTTCTGTGCCCTAGCATTACAGAAAACAGAGGCTTACACAAATTGCTTCCCTCAGTCATACCATGGAGAAGGGCAGAGCCAGGCTTCTGCCTCAGGCACCCTCCACAGTACACAATCATTTTTTCTCTTTTTTAAAAATTTACGTGTTTGTGTGTATTGCCTGCATGTAGGTAAGTGCGCCTGTGTCATGCAATGCCTGAGGAGGTCAGAAGAGGCTGTCGGATATCCTGGGACTAGAGTTATGGACAGTTGTTAGCTGCCATGTGGGTGCTGGGATTCAAACCCGGGTCTTCTGCAAGAACAACCAGTGTTCTTAACTGCTGAGCCATCTCTCCAGCCTGTTTTTTTGTTTTTTTTTAATGTGTATGAGTGTATTACCTGCATGTATAATGCACCCATGTTGTGCAGTATCATTGAAGGTCAGAAAAGGGTGTGACTGGAGTTATGGATGGTCGTTAGCTGCCATGTGGGTGCTGGGAATCGAACCTGGGTCCTCTGCAAGAGCAGCCAGTTCTCTTAACTGCTAAGCCATCTCTCCAGCCTCCCACCTTTTTTTTTTCTTTTTTGAGACAGGGTCTTACTCTGTAGCCCAGGCTGGCCTTGAACTCTTGATTCTTCTGCCTAAATCTTCTGAGTGCTTAGATGACAGGCATATACTAACTAGCATGCCTGGCCCTTAGAGCTGGTAATATTAAACACCACCTTGAAAGGCTGGAAACCACTGGCCAATATTTGGGGACCATGGTATTTTTATAAGGTAGATGTGGCTACTTTCCTCAAAAGCTTCAAGAGGCTCATCAGCTAAGTGTTTATTACAAAGCCTGATAACTTGAGTTTAATCCCTGGGACCTATATGATGGAAGGAGAAAATTCATTCCCATAAGTTGCCCTCTGACTTCCACATGCATGGTATGGCACATGTACACGCACACATGCACGCACACGCACGCACACACGCATGCACACTCACACATGAATACTAAATGTAATTAAAAAATATAAAAACCCTAAAAGAGTATTTTGTATGATCAGCATTGTATTAGTTACAGAACAAATTCATTTTACTGGAAACATGGAAAAATATTGATCCTGAATTTCTTCCTTCTCTTTCCCCCCTTTTTTTTGTCTTTTTGAGACAGGGTCTCCCTGTAGCCCCCACCTGGCCTAGAACTCACCATGTAGACAGGCAAACAGGCTGGCCTCGATCTCACAGAGATCCACCTGCCTCAGCCTCCTGAGTGCTGGGATTTTTTTCCCTTTTTAAAAAAAATATTTTATTTATTATTTTTATTTTATGTGTATGCATGTATTGCCTGCATGTAGGTAAGTGCACCTGTGTTGTACAATGCCCGCAGAGGACAGAGGAGGCTGTCAGTTATCTTGGAACTGGAGTTACAGACAATTGTTAGCTGCCATGTGGGTGCTGGGATTTGAACCCGGGTCTTCTGCAAGAACAGTTAGTGTTCTTAACCGTTGACCCATCTCTCCAGCCCCCGATTCTTTCCTTTTGAAAAAAGGAAAAGCAGTGCAACTTGCAGTAAACAATACTGACTCATAATGAGATGAAGGGAAAGGCTCTTTTCTTCATTATTTTCTTTTGAAACAATATTGCATGGCCAAGTAGGCATGCCTACTTGTCTTTGCAACTGAGGTCTTTATAGTAATGACATCTTAGAGATACCACCACAACAATGTTAGTAGATAGTCTACAAGATTGGGAAAATAAATAAAATTAAGATTCTATACTAATCATTAGTTCAGGGGAAGCCTTTCACTTTGGCCAGACTGTTGGCACAGAAATAGGTTGAAGTTGGGATCTTTATATAAAATTCAAATGTACAAATGGGAGTTTTGTGAATCACACATTAATTTACTAGTAGCCACTTAGTAACTGTCTTTAGAAAGAGGTCAAGCATATTTGTGTTTATGTTTTCTGTTTGTTTGTTTTTTTTACATTATTTATTTATTTATTTATTATATATACTCAGGGTCTATGTATCCCAGGTTGCTCTCAAACTTGGTATGTAGCTGAGGGTGACCCTGCACTTTTGATCCTCCTCCTACTTCCCCCCGGAGTGCTAAGATTACAGGTATGCAACACCATTCCTAGTTTTATGGGGTGTTGTGGATTAATCCAGAGGTTTATGTATGCTAGACAAATACTCTACCAACTAAGCTACATGCTCAGAACTTGGCATACCTTTTAATTTCTGTAGACTTTGTTTGTCACTTGTAAAATTAGGACATTGGACTATCTGATTTTATAAGATCCTTCCAGCCTCAAAAGTCTTTGGTCTAGCCATGAGATAAACATTCACACACATTTGTGTATAATACTGTTACTGGGTTGAGCTTATAAAAGTGCTGTTTTCAAGCCAAGTGTTAATAGTGTTATAGGCACAGGCCTATAATCCTAGCACTCAGGAGGCTATGACCAGCCTGGGCTATATAATGAGATTGTCTCAAAATCAAAATCAAAAATGAAAATAAAAATACTGCTTTTATAAAGAAAAAAATTGGTTGTATAGAGAAGTTTCATATTATTTCACTCAACGTATATTTCAAAGAAAGGACAAGGCAGGACAACACACTACTCCATCCTACCTGGCAGAGCTGGTTATTCTTTCAGATATGCAAAACACTTATTGGGAGGAAAGAGGAATGAAATCTTTGACCCTTAAATATTCAGCAAGCTTTTGCCTCTATCAGTCTTTTTTTTAAATATTCTATTTATTATTTTTATTTTATGTGTATGACTGTATTGCCTGCATGTACGTGAGTGCACCCATGTCATGCAATGCCACGGAAGTCAGAAGACTTCAGATTTCCCTGGAACTGGAGCTAAGGACGGTTCATAGCCACCATGTGGGTGCTTGGAATTGAACTGGGGTCTTCTGCAAGAGTGGTCAGGGCTCTTAACTGCTAAGCCATCTCTCCAGCCTCCCAGTCTTTTTAATCAACAATTTAGATATTTTCTGCAACTGAGAACATTTTCTTTAAAACCGTATCATGAATATAAACATTTCACACTTTTTGATGTCCTGTAAGAGAAAACCTCCACCTCTGAAGGAGCCACTTTAGAAACTGAACATGAACAGGTCAAAAGCTAGTGATGCTTCAATTGCTGGCTGCTTACCTGGTATGTGGTATGAATGAGTGTACAGAGACTGGCCCCCATCCACGTTCACCAACTGCCCAGTGATGAAGGAAGCAGCAGGGGACAGTAGGAAGCACACGAGGGAGGAGACCTGGAGACACATGCCCAAGAGAAAGGCTAAAATAAGTGAGTAAATAAAAAATTTTTTATTTATTATTTTTATTTATTGTGTATGCGTGTAAGTGCGCCCGTGTTGTGCAATGCCCTTGGAAGTCAGAAGAGGGCATTGGATCCCCTGGAACTGGAGTTATGAACGGTTAGCCAACATGTGGGTGCTGGGAACTAAACCCAGGTCCTCTGCAAGAACAGCCAGTGCTCTTAACCGCTGAGCCATCTCTCCAGCCCTGTGAGTAAAATTTTAAGAGGAACAATTTAAAATTTTTAAGAGTCCATTCCTGTGACTGCACATTCCGGAATCACCACATCTCAAACTACAGAACTGTGTTGTGAATCCTACATCCATTCCATGTGAGCCATGTACAGACAATGGCCTCTTACTATTCTGGCAACATTGAAGTCTGGTAAGTTATTAGGGTACAGGTGGCAAGAAGGTGGTGAAGAAGCCTTAGAAAATGTCAGTCAAGCAGCACCATGTGCAGAAGCCCAAAGCAAACACAGTACAAGTCTCAAGTCTCAGCACTTTCCCACTTCAACAGTCTTCTCCCTTCCATAGCTCCTGCTTGTCTGCCACAACCACATCTGTCATCCTGGGCATCTTACATCTTGGTTCCAGATATAGTCCGTGTGCCTGTGTAGCAACGCATTGGCATTCTGATTGGTTCAGTCCATCATCTTGTCAGGTCAAAGACACAGCAGGGCAGATCACAGCAGCTTTTCACAAGAGGGACTTCAGAGTCCCACCACATTCCTAAAAACTTAGTTACCTGCTGAGGTTTTTGAGAACATCTCCCTAAACCAGGCAGAATTCATTCCACTGGTCATAAAGAAACAGAAGCAGAGTTTGACAAAGGGTGATGATCCTGAACACATGACCTCTTGGCTCTCCCACCAGGGACTGACACTTAAGTGAAAAAACTCATTGATAGGCTGGCAGCATGGCTCATCTGGTAAAAGTGCTTTGCTATGCAAGTCTGACTTGACACTCATCAGATCCCACGGTGGAAGGAGAGAACCCACTCTGGAGGTTGTCCTCTATCCTCCACACCGTAGCACATACACATCTGCATTGACCCCCCCCACACACAACATAAACAAACAGGCCAGCAGTCTCACCTGGCTTGTAGACCCAGCTATAATCGGCCATAAAGTTCCCCTCATTGTGTATCTTGTTGTAGCTACCATTTTCTCTCCTTCCAAAGTCTTTAAAGGATCACCTACATCAGGAGTTGTCAAAGTGTGATTGGCTGTACACCTAAGACCTTTTCAGGGGATTTTAAAGGTCAAAACTATTTTCATAGGAATATTAAATCCTAACTTGTCTTGTTCACTGTGTTGACATTTTATTTATGGTGCCAAAGCAATGATGGGGGAGGTAGGCATGGTAGCGCAGGCCTTTAATCCCAGCTCTCAGGAGGCAGAGGCAGGTGGATCTCTGTGAGTTCAAGGCCAGCCTGGTCTACATAGTGAATTCTAGGTCAGATGGGGCTACAGGAAGACCCTGTCTCAAAAAAAAAAAAAAAAAAAAAAGATGGTAGAAACTGATGGAGCCTCAGTGTGAGTCACAGCAAGAATACAAAACGGGCCAGTGAGATGGCTCAGCTGGCCAAGTGCCTGTGGCTGAGTCTGATGAATGACCTGTCACTGATTTCCAGACACCACATGGTACAAGGAGAGGACCAACTCCTGAGAGTTAGCCTCTGACTTCCATACCTCCATACTTGAGCCCTGTCACACATACACACCCCCTCTCCAAAAAATAGTGCAAAAAATATTTTTAAGAGTATAAAACTGTATTAGTCAAGGTACCAGAAGCCACAATCTTCTGGCCCACAGATACTCATGGGAGTAGGGGCGGGGCAGTTTCACTTTGGCATGTCTTTGATGAAGCAGTAAAGATTTTTTTTTTTTTTTTTTGGTCTTTTTGAGTCAGGGTCTCCCTGTAGCCCCAGCTGTCCTGGAACTCACTATGTAGACCAGGCTGGCCTTGAACTCACAGATATCTGCCTGCCTCTGCCTCTCGAGGGCTGGGACTAAAGGTGTACATCACCATACCTGGCTGTATTTTTTATTTTTGTGTGTATGTATGTGTGGGTATGTGCACATGTGAGTACAGGAGCCCAGAGTCCAGAAGAGGACATTAGATCCCTAGAGATGGTGTTACAGATGGTTGTGAGGTGCTCAATATGGGTACTGGGAACCAAACTTGGGTCCTCTGCAAGAACAGTATGTGCTTTTAATCACTGAGCCCCCAATTTTACTCGATGTCCTAGTTTGTTTCTCCATTGCTGTGACAAAACAGTCTGACCAACACCAACATGGGGAGGAAAGGGTTTATTCAGCTTACATCTCCCAGGTCACACAGTTCATCAGGGAGCCCAAGGTAGGAACTTAGGGCAGGAAGCTAGAGGCAGGAGCTGGAGCACAGGCCATGGAGGAATGCTGCTTACTGGCTTGCTCCCCTGGCCCCTGCGCAACCTGCTTTCCTATACAATAAAGAACAACCTGCCCAGGGGTGGCACCACCCACAGTGGGCTGGGCCCTCCCACATCACTCAAAAATCAGGAAGATGCCACACAGACATGGCCACAGGCCAGTCCAATGGAGGCAATTCCTGAATTGAGGCTCCCTCAACCCAGGTGTGTCAAGCTGACACTAAGGCTATCCAGCACACTTGACATTCTAAAATGACTGGATGCAGTTAAATGGTTTTTAGCAAGTTTTTTTTTTCATGAATTCATTTAGATTAAAAAAAATTATGTGTGTATGAGTGTATTGCCTGCATGTATGTAAGTACACCTGTGTTGTGCAATGCCCAGGGAGGTCAGAGGAGGGTGTTAGATCCCCTGGAACTGGAGTTAGGGATGGGTGTTAGCTGCCATGTGAGTGCTGGGAATCGAACCTGGGTCCTCAGTAACAGCATCCAGTACTCTTAACCCCTGAGCCACCACTCCAGCCATACAGTTTTATTTGATAATTTCATACATGTATATAATGAATTTTGGTCTCTTCCCCCATTACCCTCTCATTTCCCTCTTACTCCTGGCTAAACCCCCTCTTCTTCCCAACAAGCCCCGCCACCCCAAGCAGGCATATTTAAAAAAATGAAGAGAGTAAGACTATCACTTCAAAGGAAAACAACTGACAGTATTTATTGCCAATGATAAAAATTAAGCTTTCAAGTAAAAATACAATTTGGAAAGCTTGTACTTGTAAGCTTATCAGGTTGCTAATACTCAAAGACTTAAAGCTGGATGGAAATATTAAGAAATGTGATCTTTTGATATGGCACAATGAATTATGTTTCACCACTTGATTCTGCATGTTTCAGTGACCTAGTATTTTCCAAAAGACCAATGCCTGATATTACAAAATTATATATATATATATATATATATATATATATAATATGAGTTCAAGTAACAGTGTACAGAAAGTTAACTGATAGGGTGTCAGATTTCACACTACAATTAATTTTAAAGACACTCAGGGCTAGGGCTGTAGCTCAGCTGGTGGACTGCTTGCGTAGCATATGCAAAGCCCTGGGTTCAATCCCCACAATCAAATAAACCAGGTATGGTGACATATGCAATCCCAACACTCAGGAGATGGAGACAGGAGGATCAGAAGTTCAGGGTCATCCTTAGCTACATAACAAATCAGGGCCAGTCTGGGATACATGAGACCTTGTCACAAAACCAACCAACAACAAAACAACACAAACCATATCATTTATTGAGTATTAAAAAAGGATAGCACATTATCGGGAAAGGCTATCAAGATATTCTCTTTTCCAGCTTCTGTAGGAAGCCAGATTTTCGTCCTATGCTTTAGCCAAAATAACAGATTATAACAGAGTAAACAAGAAGCAAATGAGAACCAGAGGGGCTGGAGAGATGGCTCAGCAGTTAAGAGCACTGGCTGCTCTTGCAGAAGACCTGGGTTCAGATCTCAGCACCCACATGGTGGCTAACAACCTTCTGTAACTCAAGCTCCTGGTGAATTAACGCCCTCTTCTGGACTCTATGGGCATTGCAGGGATGCAGTGCACTTACATACAAGCAGGCAAAACATTCATAAACATAAGAGAAACATACATAATTAAAAATATATATTAAATTTATAGATTAATTTAGGAAAACAGACTTTCATTTTTAAATTTAAAAAAATGGGGCTAGAGAGATTGCTCAATGGTTAGGAACATGTACTGCCCTCACACAAGACCTGAGCTCAGTTCCCAGCACCCACATCAAGTAGCTTACAGCCACCTGTAACTACAACTCCAGGGGATCTGATACTCTCTTCTGGCTTCCACAGGCACTGTATTCATGGACACAAGCCCACCTACATACACACACATATGTACATGATTAAAAATTAAAAATAAAATCTTTAAGTTTTAAGATTTTTTTATGTGGGGGTAGATGGGTGTGTGTGCCATGGTGTGTATGTGGAAGTCAGAAGATAACTTGTGGAAGTTGATTCTGTCTAATATGTGGGTTTCACGGATCAATCCTTTGCCCCCTGAGCCATCTTGCCAGCCCCTGAAACTTTGAAACTTGACTTTTTAATAAAATTGAATCCACTGAGGAATTTCTCTGTTCACTGTGGTCTTAAGCTATCTCACCCCAATTAGAGCCACTGAAAAAGCTATGATTTTTACGTACTTCAATCCTATATGGTCACTCATTTGTCCATAATTATCTGCCTTGCTTAGGGTTTTAGGTACCAGACATTGCACGTGATAGAATAATGTAGCTGAAAAGTAACGTGAAGCAACAGAATATGATGTTTTTGATTCTCACTGCCTTCATTCCTGAATAAATTCTGCTATTAGTAGTCAAAGCAACTGAGATATTCCCCAGAGCAGAAAGTACAGGAAGACGTGGCCTGGTGGCAATGGAAAAGTAATCTCTACTAGCCAAGCAGGCCACGAGGCCAGGCGCCAGAGGTTACACATTTTTGAAGTCATTCGCATCAACACTAGAAATATACATCACCTCTTCAGGAACTCCAAGTCGTTTAGCTGGGATATTCTCAAAGGCACCTTCAAACATGCTTTGTCCCATATCACCATAGTTGTCAGCAGCAGTCTGGGAATAAATGGTTCCCTATGTTAGAAAATAAGAGAGGAAGAAGATAAAGTGGATAAAGTTAAAATTAAATCATAAAGATACCAAGGGCTGAGCTCCATTCCTAGCACCAAAACAGCAAACAAGACACCTAGGTAGTTCACTGACCAAGAACAAAAACTGAATGTCTTAACATTTCTAAATCAATTTTTCTCTAGCCTGTCAAAGGGGTCTAGTTAACTACTATCCACAAGCGAACCATTTGAATGAGGCTCAGCACCGCATACAACTAGGTGAGGCAGATGCTTCTGCAACCTTAGCACTGGGGTGGAGATAGGCAGATCCCTGGAGCTTGATGACTGGCCTGTCTAGCCAAATTGGTGAGCTCCAGGTTCAACAGAGATTCTAAGAACTAAGGTAGAGAGTGACTAAGGAAGACACTCCACATTGACCTCTGGCCTCCATCCACATGTACACACAAACACATACACCACATGCACAAAACAAGAAGAAAGTTAATTTTGAAGATGCCTATATTGTACGTACAGTATGACATCAAAACACAGAGAAATTTTCTTTTGACTTGTGGTTGATCTTTAACTGGGATTTTCCCTCTGAACTCTAAGATTCAGCTTCTTCCCTAATAAAGGACAACCAAGAAAAAACCAAAATCACAGGAAAAAAATTCATCTTTGAAGTACTGTTTCTTTTGTGTACATATTGTATGTGAGTGTGTACATGTGTGGGAGTGTGCTCAACAATACATGCACGTGTAGAGACAAGAGGTCAATGTTGGAGGTCTTTCCCTATAGCTCTCCTTATTTTGTTTTAATTTATTTATCTTACGTATATGAGAATTTGCCTGCCTGAATGTACATCCCCACCACATTGAATGCATGGTGCCTGTGGAAGCCCAAAGAGAGTGTTGGACCCCTGGAACTAGAGTGACAAGAGAGTAGTGAACCCCCAAGTGCATGTTGGGAACCAAACCTGGGTCCTCTGTAAGAGTAGCAAGTACAGCAGGGGATGTAATGCACGCTGTTAATCCCAGCAGTAAGGAAGCAGAGGCAAGTGGATCTCTGTGAGTTCCAGGCCAGCCAGAGCTACATAGTGAGACTCTGCCTAAAAAATTGTTTTAAAGTTGTTGTAGGTTCTCCTCAGGCCAGCTGTGAAGACCCTGACCTAGACTGATTGGGTCCCCTTCTGATTAGGGGGGACAAGAGGCGCAGAGTCAACACACAGACCCCAGGAGTCGGGTAGAAGCAAGCACTAGGCGAGGTGCTGCAAGCTCGTTTAATGCAGGAGAGGGCATTAAAGGGGCATTTCCCTTTTCTCCGCCCCAAGTCCCTTTAGTCAGAGTATCGTTTTCTGATTGGTCTGCACCACGCAGTCTGTCACCAGTCACTGGGCTCGCTAGCAGGGTACTACGGAGGCGTGGGCTCCTAAGTAACAAGTGCTCTTAACCACTGAGCCATCTTTTCAGTCCCCACATCCTATTTATATTTGTTTAGTTGGTCAGTTTGGAGACAGCACTCCTCATTGAACCTGGAGCTTGTTATGGCTAGGCTGGCTGGCTGGCCAGGGATCTCCCTCAGTGCTGGAGTTACAGGCATATGCCACTGTGTCCAACCTTTTTTGTGTGTGCTGGGGATCTATACTCAGGTCTTCAGTCATGAACAGCAAGCACTTGACCCACTGAGCCATCTCTCCAGCCCCCAAAGCACTATTTCTTAACCTCACTCTGTAATGGAATTTTCTGGACTGCTTTTTAAAATGAAAGTACATACAATCCATAATTTAAAGTTTATATATCATTATTATTTCGCACATAATATATTAAGGTATAGTCACGACTGAGAATTGCTATCTCATTAACAATCAAAGAATACTACTAAAATGCATAATTGACTTTCTAATTAATCTAAAAGTCAATCTTTTTTATTTTATTTTTTGGTCTTTTTGAGATAGGGTCTCCCAGTAGCCTCAGCTGGCCTGGAACTCACTATATAGACCAGGCTGGCCTAGATCTCACAGAAATCTGCCTGCCTCTGCCTCCCAAATGCTGAGATCAAAGGTGTGAGCCACCATGCCCGCTTTAAAAGTCAATCTTTTATATTATATTTACATATTAGTTAATATGTTCTACTTATCTTGTCATCAATGACACAGTTATCAGCAAATGGAATCAGAACCCAATTTGTCAACAGAGTTCACAGATAACATTACTTACTGGAGCAACACAATTGATCCTCACTCCACTGCTGGCCCAAGCCAAAGCCATGGATTTGGTGAGGTTGTAAACACCTTCTCTTGCAGCTCCACTATGCCTTTAAAGACAAAATAGAAACATTATAATTAGCTTCTGTTGAGTACTTTTCTCTTTAACAAAGTTAACAAGTGCACCAATGATCTAAGAACTTCACAAAAATAATTCTTGTTATGAGTCTCTGTCATGTTGAACCTCTGTCTAAAAATCTGGAGCTGGAGAGATGGCTCAGTGGTTAAGAGCACCAGGTGGCTCTTGCAGAGGACCTGGGTTCAATTCCCAGCACTCACATGGCAGCTAATAATAGTTCATAACTCCAGTTCCAGGGGAATCTGACACCCTCTTCTGACCTCCATGGGCATTGCATGACATGGGTGCACTTATATACATGCAGGCAATACACTCATATACATAAAAATAAAAATAATAAATATTTTGGGGGCTGGAGAGATGGCTTAGTGGTTAAGAACACTGGTTGTTCTTGCAAAAGACCTGGGTTCAAATCCCAGCACCCACATGGCAGCTAACAACTTTCTGTAACTCCAGTTCCAGGGGATCTGACAGCCTCTTCTGTCCACCAAGGCACTGCACAACACGGATGCACTTACCTACACGCAGGCAATACACATATACACATAAAATAAAAATAATAAAAAATATTTTAAAAAATCTGGGTCCTTCAATGTCAAAGTCAATCCACAGTTATCAAACACATCCCACATGGCATAAGCTGTGCCCCCCAAATCACCGTATGCACGAGAGGAATATGCTGACGAATCTTTTATTATAGGAAAAAACAAATTGATAATTTTTTTAGACTTATTTATCTGATGCATGTGTGTTGGGGGATAGTGCACACATGCAGCAGTAAATGTGTGGAGGTCGAGGACAACTTGCAGGAGTCAGTTCTCTTCTTCCACCATGTGAGCTCCAGGAATCGAACTTGCCATCGGGCTTGGTGGCAAGTGTCTTTACCTGTTGAGCCATCTTGCTGGCCCCAAACTAGTAATTTTATTTATTTTTAATATTTTATTTATTGTTTTTATTTTATGTGTATGAGTATTTTGCCTGCATGTATGTAAATGTACCCATGTCGTGCAATGCCCACAGAGGTCAGGAGAGGGCACTGGATTCCCTGGAACTGGAGTTACAGATGGTTGTTAACTGCCATGTGGGTACTGAGACTTGAATTTGGGTCCTCTGCAAAAGCGGCCAGTGCTCTTGACTGCTGAGCCACCTCCCTAGCCCCAAGCTGGTAATTAAAAATATATATATTATTTTATTTTATGTGTATGAGTGTTAGGCCTGCATGTAGGTAAGTGCACTCATGTCGTGCAATGCCGGCAGAGGACAGAAGAGGCCATCGGATCCCCTGGAACTGGAGATACAGACAGTTGTTAGCTGTAAACCAGGTTTGCCTCAAACTCAGAGATCCACCTGCCTCTATCTCCTGAGTGCTGAAATTAAAGGCATGTGTACCATACCCAGTCTTTATCTTTTTATTATTTTTAAATTATGTGAGTGTGTGTGTGTGTGTGTGTGTGTGTGTGTGTGTGTGTGTGTGAGTGTAGATGCCCATGGAGGCCAGAAGTGTTAGATCCTTGAGGAATTGGAGTTACATGGATGCTGGGAACCAAACTTGGGTCCTCTACAAGAGCAAGCGATATGTGAGTTCTTAACTGCTGAGCCATCTCTCCCACTCCTAGAAATATTATCAATAGAATTTCTAGACATATCAAAATTTAAGTGAATTCTACTCTATTCCAAATAAAAGTTTCAAAAGATTTAGTCTACATCTGTTCAGAGTCTCATGGCAAGGTAGAGGTGGGCCGGAGGTGTAGCTCAGTTGGTACTTCCTAGCATGCACAAAGTCCGGGGTTCTATCCCCAGCATCACATAAAATCCAGTATGGTGGTGCATGGTGGGATGGCCATCAGCTACATGGCAAGTTAATGCTGTCTCAAAACAAACAGACAATGCGGTGGAGATGCCGTAATGTGGCAGTGCCTGAACAAAGACAGGAGTCTTTTAAAACCAAGGGTGAGCCCAATCTAGTCTCAAAACGTGTTCCTTCTGATTTGTATGGAACCTTCTTCATTTAAACAGTACATCCAGCATGACAAGAGAAAGAAATGAGGAATCTTGCCTCATCCTTTTGGACCCCGCTACTGATCCATAACAGCATAAAAAAACCACAAACAGATATTATCAATCTATTCCAACCTGTTGTTTGCAACATAAACTGGGGATAGGGTTTGTTGATTTCAACATTGCTGCTTTCAGTAATGGTATTTTCATCACACATACACACATACACACACACACACACACACACACACACACACACACACACACACACAGAGTTCTGGACCAGGGGCACAGAAGGGTCATGAGGGAGAAATAGGGAACATAACCTAAGATTAAAGCTATTTGATTAGCTTAGTTTACAAACTTGGTTACAGTCCTCACCCAAGGCCTAATAAGATTGTTCACATTGTTTTCCCAAAGGCTACCTAGATTTACATAAGCTAATTCTACAGCAGGAAGGCAGAATGAATTGAATAGACAGTGTTAGGTGATTTCAAAACCTAAGATTAACTTTGGCTATAAGGTTAGGTAAGACAGGAGGCATGCCCAGAAAAACCATTCCCACACACACACACACACAAAACAAACAAAAAGAAACATAGAGACAATGTGACTCGGACTGTCTGTGTACAGGATCTTCAGAACCAAGTACAGGATGGTTTAATGTGGAAAAATTAACAAACAGAGCTAAGAAAACAACCTATCCAAAAGCACCCGAAATTAGCCAGGCAAAGACAGATTTGGTAATAAATGCTTCCTGTAGGATTTACTTTGACTTTTAGCCCTGCATGTCAGATGATGAATTCTTTCTAAGTGAAAAAAATTTTATTTCATCTTTTTTCCCTCCTTCAATAGATATTTCACTGAATAACGAATTCCAGGCTGGCAAGTTGTTTTCCATCAGTACTTAGCCAGGTTACTCCAAGCCAGGCATGGTGAGTCATGTACGTAACCCCAGAGTTTAGGGTGAAGTGGGAGGATTGCTGTGAGGCCAACTGGAATACATAGAGTTCCAGGCTAGCCTAGTCTACAGAGTGAGACTCTGTGTCAAATGTTTATTTCATGTTTCCTACTTTGCATTACTTCCCACAGAAATCTGCTTCTGTGCAGACTGTCTTTTCCCTCTGGCTGCTTTAAGATTTTTCTATTCATCAACATGACTTATGATACATCTTGAGTGTGTTCCTTCGTGTTTCTATACGTGATGTCTGCTCAGCTTCTTAGAGCCATAGATTTACAGTCTTCATCAAATGTTGTGGTATTGTTTTTGCACATTTCTACACATTTAACTATTTCCATTGAATTAAAAAAAAAAGAATGGGGGCTGGAGAGATGGCTCAGTGGTTAAGAACACTGGCTATTCTTGCAGAAGTCCCAGGTTCGAATCCCAGCACCCACATGGCAGCTAACAACTGTCTGTAACTCCAGTACCAGGGGATCCAACAGCCTCTTCTGTCTTCTGCAGGCATTGCACGACACGGGTGCACTTACCTACATGCAGGCAATACATGCATACACATAAAATAAAAAGAATTGAATTATGTTATTTCCTGAAAAATGGATGCAACTGAAGGTCATCATATTAAGCTAAATAAGCCAAATTCAAGAAGACAAATTTAGGGGAATGGAAATTTTGTTCAGCGGTTAACTGCACTGGCTGCTCTTGCAGAGGATGTGGGTTCAGCTCCCAGTACCCACATGGCAGCTCACAACTATCCTTAACTCCAGTTCCAGAGGCTCCGATGCCCTCTTCTGGCCTCTGCGGGCATTGCATGCATGTGGTGCACATATGGACATACAGGCAAAACATACACATAAAAGAAAAATTAATTAAAAAATAGTGGACTATGTGAATAGGAAATGCCAGAAAGAACCCACAACCTAAAGTGACTGCTTCTTTCCAGACCCCAGGAAAGGTAAATAGAGAAGAAAAATGGGCAAGAAAAGGCAGGCCATTTGCCTACATTCTTTGCTCCATTTCTGGTACAATCACCTTATGTCCACTTGAGGACCACCACTTGTACATTTTCAGTCCGTATCAAGTGGTGTGAACCCTAGTTCTCAGTCCGAAGGCTGACCTCAGTGGTTCTGTGTGGACCCACATCCAGGGGCTTGTGCATACGTCCTGCTGGCTCTGTTCCTAACATGACAGCTCAGGTGGAGCAGGAGAATGTGCAGTTCTGACAGGCTCCAGGTGAGTCTGATATGGCTGGCCAAGAAACAGCATTTCAGAGAAACACTGAATGAGTCTGAATTTTCTTTCTATCTCATATGCAGCAGGTAATTTTGCTTGTCAGCTTGACTGGGTTAATAAACACCTGGGGAGTAGTGAGGCTTACCTCAGGGTATGCTGTGAGGATGTTTCCTGAGAGAATTCACAGGGCAGAAGGAGGGGGAAAACTATCCCTAAGTATGGGTAGAACCATCCCATGAAGATTAAGAAAAAAGAAAACCCCAGCTGAGAATCAGCATGCCCATTTCTCTGCTTCCTGGGTTGCTGTAATGGCGAACCCCCTGAAACCATGAGCCAAAACAAATCCTCCTCTAAGTTGTTTCTGTCAGGCATTTTGGTTACACAAACAAAAAGTAACCAATATACTATACAATTGAGGGAGTCCTGAATAATAATAGGAGGCGAGCATGGCATTAAAATCTCCATAGAGGAAGCAAAATCTCTACGTTATGTGTACAACGGCTATTTAGAAGTACAATCCCTCAGAAATTTTGGGTAAAAACTCAGTTTCTGCCAGGCATGGTGGCGCACACCTTTAATCCCAGCACTTGGAAGGCAGAGGCAGGTGGATCTCTGTGAGTTCAAAAAGACAAAAAATCCAAACAGACAAACAAAAAACCTCAGTTTCTGTTGAGTCACAGTTTAGCAGTCCTAAAATCAAATAGGTATATTTATGGTATTCAAATCTAAATTAATCCAGATGAATTTAACAGCCACAATTTAACAAAAAAGCATTTCCCACAGCAATGGTCAGTTTAGTAACAGAAAAGATACAGGTGTTCCAGCTATCATGAATTTCAGATAAATGAACGAGTGTGCCTCCATGCAATATTTAGGACCTACATACAGTAAAAATTACTAACTGAGCATCCTGGTTTTTTTCATTCCTCAGTAAATGTGACAACTTTAATATGAGTAAGCATGCTTTAGAAATACATTTTTTAAGGGCTGGAGAGATGGCTCAGTGGGAAAAGTGCTTGCTGCACAGGTTTGAAGACCTGGGTTCAGATCTCCAGCATGCCTGTGGCCCCAGCACTGGGGAGACAGAGACAGGAGAATTCCTGGGACTCGCTAGCTAGGGCAGCCTAACCAAATCAGGTTCAGTGAGACACCTTGTCTCAAAAAATAAGGTGGAGAGTGATTGCAAAAGATACCTGGCCTCCACATACGTGCACACACAAATTCTTAAAAAGAAGTACATTTTAAAAGTTCAAATAAAAGGAAATACTAATGATTGGGATCACAATTTATTAAAGGGATGAGTCATTGATGTAAGACATTTTCTTTGGTCATTATCTCTCAATTCAGAGGACAAACTCCAAAGGCACAGGAAGAAAAAATATATAAAATACATACGCAGCTAATGTAAATCCATTATTAATGAGGACAATGATGTTGACAATGGAGCCTCCATGCTCTTTCATCCAGGAATTGTAAACTGGGAACACAAACAACAATCACGTTAAACAGTGCCCTGCATCTTCTCCAATATCCTGCTCCAGCACACTGCATATTTCATATTTTCCATTTTATCTTAATTTTTGTTGTTATTTGAGATAGGGTCTCATGTAGCCCAGGTTGACCTCAAATTTTCAGTATGGTGTAGGATGACCCTGAACTTCTGGTATTTCTGTCTTTACTTTTTGAGTGTTAGGATTACAGGCATGTACACCAGGCTCTGTAACACATTTTTTTTTTTTTTTGGTTTTTTTTTGAGACAGGGTCTCCTTGTAGCCCCAGCTGTCCTGGAACTCACTATGTAGACCAGGCTGGCCTTGAACTCACAAAGATCCACCTGCCTCTGCTTCCCAAGTGCTGGGATTAAAGGCATGTGCCACCACGCTTGGCTAACACATTTCTTTTTTTTTTTCGGAAAGCCTGGTTGTGGTAAAATTTAGTCATTACAACTTCGCCAACTTGAAATGTGCAATTTAATAATTTTTAAAAACTATTTTTCTGGCCAGGCATGGTAGTGCATGCCTTTAATCCCAGCACTCAGGAGCCAGAGGCAGTGGCAGGTGGATCTTTATTGAGTCTACAGTCTTTTTGACTCAAAAAGACCAAAAAAAAGTGCTGGGCATGGTAGCACATGCCTTTAATCCCAGCACTCAGGAGGTAGAGGCAGGCAGATCTCTGTGAGTTCCAGGCCAGTTGGGACTATGGGGAGACCCTGTCTCAAAAAAAAAAAAGAAAAAAAAAAAGAAAAGAAAGAAAAATAAAAGTCACGTAACATGGTCTTTTGTTGCATTGGGCTTCTACTTAGAATAATGTCTGTGAGGTTCATCCACACACAGTCAGTTAACAGTTCCTTCTTACTGCTGAGTTAGTATTCCACTGTATGGCTATGGCAGATAACGCCTGAGCTGTTTCCTAGGGTATTACTATGCCAACATTGGGATAATTACCTGAACAACTAAAAGCCCAAGTCTTAAATTTAGTTTTCAAGAGTAGGCCTGAACTTGTCTGTTTCCTGGTACTGTGCCAATGGAATTGTCCTGCTGGGACTCTGTCCCTGGAATTGTGTCCTGAGTCTGGTCCCACACAGAATTTTATTCAAAATGGTTTCTCCAGCTTCAAAGGGGAAAGTACAAGCTTGGCTCCACCCTAATCTGAACAGACCATCTGGCCTTTTCATCCATGGGTTGAGATGGGGCAACAGTCTCTTGGTGCTTTGAAATGTTAATTCTCAAGCACACCCACATTCATTCATTCATTCATTCATTCGTTCATTCATTCATATCTTTTTGGATGGAGTACCAAATTGAGGTTGCTCATAAATGAAATCAGGTGCTTAGGTCACAAGACACAAGAGCACATGGTTTTGCTATGGTTAATTAAAAGTTCGACAGACATGATGTCGCACCCCTTTAATCCCAGCACTTGGGAGGCAGAGGCAGGCAGATTTCTGTGAGTTTGAGGCCAGCGTGGTCTACACAGTGAGTTCCAGGCCAGCTGGAGTTACAGGGAGACCCTTTCTCAAAAAGACCCAAAAAAAAAAAAAAAAAGTCATTAGTCCATTGTGTCCATTAATAAAAGTCATTCCCACAGTTCCCACTTTAGGGTGATTATGAATTTTTTATGAATATAAATCTGTATATGGACATGTTTGTTTTTATTTCTCTTGGGTACATAAATATAAGTGAAATTAGGGGGACACTGGTAACTATGTTTAAGTTAAACATTTTTTTACATTATTTATTTTATGTATTTGGCATGCATGGAATTAGTTCTGTCTTTCCACCATGTGGGTACTGGGATCAAACTTAAATGATCAGTTTTGGTGGCAAGCACCCATACATGCTGAGTCATCTCCTTGGCCTACTATGTTTAACTTTTTTAAGAAACTGGCACACTGTTTTCCAAACTGGGTTCACTACGTTTTATTCTGACCAGGAATGCATGGAGGCTCCTTTTGATTATAGATGTTTGAGTGGGTATGCAGTATCTTGCTGGGATGCTGACATGGATTTCACTGATGACTAATGATGTTGATCCAGCCTTTTGCCAGAACCACCCTGCCTTAAGATCATGAAGTGGCTTTGAAATCAAGAAGAGCAAACCCAAAACTGTTGTGACTCTTCTGAGTCCTTTGCCTTTCCACACATATTTTATGGTCAGCTTGTCATTTTTTGCAGAAATTGAAAGGCTTACACTAAATGTACAGATCAATTTGCACAGAGAACCATTGTCTTAATACCAAGTCTTCAAATCATGTAATATCTTTAAGCATGGAATATCTTTATATTGTTTAAATCTCCTTGAATTTCTCTTCCCAGTACTTTGTAATCTTTAGGAGACAGTCTTATGTTTCTTTTGTTAACTTTATTCTTAGACAATTTATTCTGGCACTGGGGAGAAGGCTCAGTGGATAGAGGACTTAATGCCCAATCTTGAGGACTGGAGTTCAGATCTCCAACATCTACACAAAAGCCAGGTGGATGTGATGGCCCACCTGTAAACCCAGGACTCAGGAAGTGAATATAGGGGATCCCCAGGGCAAGCTGACTAGCTAGGATAGCTGAATCATAGAGCTCCAGGTTCAGTGAGAGATCATGCATCAAGAAATTAAGTGAAGAGTAATCAAGGAAGACACGCGATATTCATAGCTGGCCTCCACATGCACACATATACACGTACATGCATGTGTACCCTCACAAACATGAACACACATGTGAATATTCATATACACATAACATACACACAAAAATATTTTTAAACATTTATTTTGTGTGTGTATGTGTGTATTTATATGTGGGTTAGCAGGTGCTACAGAGCACAGGTGGAAGTCAGAGGACAACTTGCAGGAGCTGTTTCTCTCTTTCCACCATGTGAGATCTGGGGATCAGACTTGTTGGGATGTGCCTTTACCCAATGAGCCATCTCACTAGCCCAGTGCTTTTTAAAAATATAATTTTATTTGCTTTATGTGTGTGTACATGATGGGGAGGGTGCATGTGTGCCAAGGCATGTGTCCAGAGGTCAGAGGGACGAGTACAGTTTTGTGGAGTCAGTTCTCTCCTTCCATCAGAAGACTCAATATTGTTAAGATGGTGATTTTCCCCAATTTCATTAAGATGAAAACCACAGTAAATCACTTTTAGATGGTCACCTTCAAGATAAGAACAAAACAAAAACCTTTTCACTGTGGGAAAAGTTCACAAAACTCCCCACGACATAGCATAGTAAAAACATTAAATGTACAGAACAAAGAGAGAATACTGAAACCAGTAAAAGAAAAACAAGTCACATACAAAGGAAAGCCCATCAGAATTACAGCTGACTTATCAGTGCAAACTATGAAAGCCAGAAGATCCTGGACCAAGGTATTTCCAGTTCTACATGACAATAGATGCCAGCCCAGAATACTTTATCCAGCAAAAATGTCTATTATAGTTGAGGGGGAAAGAAAAATCTTCCATGACATGAAAAGCCTGAAAGAATATTTGTCCACAAAACCAGCCCTCCAATGAATACTTGAAGCAATACAGACAGTAGAGAGAGAAACAACTATACCCCAGGGGCAACAAAATAAATAAATAAAGGTATAATCTAGGAAACAAAAAATTATACAAAGAACACAAACAGCAATCAAAATGATGTCAACCAATACACATCTTTCAATAATAACCTTAAATGTCAATGGACTGAACTTCCCAATCAAAAGACACAGGCTAAGTGAATGGATTAAGAAACAAAATCCATCTCTTTGCTGTCTGCAAGAAACCCATCTCACCTTCAGGGACAGGCACTACCTTAAGATAAAAGGATAGAAAAGAATATTCCAAGCAAATGTCACAAAGAAACAAGCAGGGGTTGCAATTCTAATATCTGACAAAATAGACGTCAAAGTAAAACTAATCAGAAGAGATAGGAGGGTCATTTCATTCTGATCAAAGGAACAGTTAACCAAGAAGATATTACAACCCTTAACATATATATGCACCAAACTCATGCACCAAACTCTAGTGCACACGAATTCATAAAAACAACACTACAGGATTTTAAGACACAGATTAAGCCCAACTCAGTAATAGTAGGGGACTTAATACCCCCCTGTCTCCATTAGACAGGTCAACTGGACAAAGAATAAACAAAGAGACGTCTGAATTAAATGATACCATACATCATACGGAAACAAAAAATAAATGTCAGACATCTTTCAAATATTCCACCCAAGCACCAAAGAATACACTTTCTACTCAGCACCCCATGGAACTTTTTCAAAAACTGATAACATACTGAGCCACAAAACAAACCTCAATAAATACAAAAATACTGAAATAATCCCATGCATTCTATCAGACTACAATGCAATAAAGCTCAAAATCAACACTGGACAAAGCCCTAGTCACTACACGAACTTGTGGTGATTGAACAACACACTGCTAAACAATGAGTGGGTCAAAGGAGAAATTAAGAAAGAAAGAAAAGAATTCCTGGAATTCAATGAAAAGAACAGTACAACACAACAAAACCCCTGGGACACTTTAAAAGCAGTCCTAAGAGGGAAGTTCATAGCTCTAAGTGC
>NW_008360326.1:2126655-2127274 GCF_000622305.1 Nannospalax galili
AAAAAGTCAGAAATAGCACAAATAAATGACTTAGTGCAACTCAACACTCTGAAAAGACAAGAAAAAAATAAAGCCAACACCAGCAGAAGAGAAGAAATAACAAAAATCAGAAATTAATGAAATAGAAACAAAGAAAACAATACAAAGAATCAATGCATCTAAGAGCTGGTTCTTTGAAAAGCTAAACAAGATAGACAGACCCTTATCCCAGTTAACCAAAAGAAAGAAAGAGCAAATCCAAATCAACGAAATCAGAGCTGAAAGGGGAAACATCACAACAGGCACCTAAAAGATCCAGACCATTATAAGGGATTATTTAAAAAAAAAAACCTATACACTACCAAATTTGAAAATCTAAAAGAAATGGATGGCTATCTGAAATCATGGTTAAACCAAAGTTAAACCAAGAAGAGATCAATAGTTTAAATAGACCCATACATATGCAGAAATTGAAACAGTAATACAAAGCCTCCCAACTAAAAAAAGCCCAGGCTCAGATGGATTTACAGCAGAATTATACCAGACATTTAAAGAAGACCTCCAACCAATACCACTTAAAATATTCAAAATGACAGAAACAGAGGGAGAACTCCCAAACTCCTTCTATGAAGCCAGGATC
>NW_008360326.1:2127765-2130934 GCF_000622305.1 Nannospalax galili
TAACACGTTCAGTAATGACAGGTTACAAAATTAACCTAAAAAGTCTGTGGCCTTTCTATATACCAATAATAAGCAATCAGAGAAAGAGCACATGGAAACACTCCTCTTCACAATAGCTGCAAAAAAAAATATCTTGGAATAAACCTGACCAAAGGCATTAAAGAGCTATACAATAAAAATTTTAAATCGTTAAAGAAAGAGATTGATGCCAGGTGTGGTGGCGCATGCCTGTAGTCCCAGCACTTGGGAGGCAGAGGCAGGTGGATCTCTGTGAGTTCAAGGCCAGCCTGGTCTACATAGTGAGTTCCAGGACAGCTGGGGCTACAGGGAGACAGGGAGACCCTGCTTCAAAAAGGCAAAATAATAAAGAGATTGAGGAAGACACCAGGGGATAGAAGGACCTCCCATGTTCATGGATTGGAAGAATTAATATTGTGAAAATGACCATCCTACCAAAAGCAATATATAGATCCAATGTAATCCCAATCAAAATCCCCATGACGTACTTCACAGAATTAGAAAAAAAATCCTTAAATTCATATGGAAGCACAAAAGACCCTGGATAGCCAAAGCAACCCTGAGCACAAGGAGCAACACTGGGGGGATTACTATACCAGATCACAAAGTATACTACAGAGCTATAGTCTTAAAAAGAGCATGGTACTGGTGCGAAAATAGACACATAGATCAATGGAACATCATTGTAGATCCAAACCTGAGTACATGCAATTTCAGCCACCTGATATTTGACAAAGGTGCCAAGAACACACCATGGAGGAAAGACAGCATCTTCAACAAATGGTGCTGGCAAAACTGGATCTCCACCTGTAGAAGAATGAAACTAGATCCTTATCTTTCGCCTTGCACAAAAGTCAACTCCAAATGGATCAAAGACCTCAATGTGAAACTGGAAACCCTGAAACTATTAGAAGAAATTATTGGCAGTGACTTACAAGATAAAGGTGTAGGAAAGGATTTTCTAAATCAGACAGCAGTTGCTCCAGAATTAAGGTCAGCAAACAACAAGTGGGAAATCATTAAACTAAAAAGCTTCTGTACAGCAAAAGAAAAAATAAAAAAAGTAAAGAGAAAACCAACAGAATGGGAAAAAAATCTTCACCAGTGACACATCTGACAGGGTTTAACATCCA
The DNA here is from genome assembly GCF_000622305.1 of Nannospalax galili. NCBI lineage: Eukaryota > Metazoa > Chordata > Mammalia > Rodentia > Spalacidae > Nannospalax > Nannospalax galili. The sequence continues at coordinate 2,128,917 of NW_008360326.1, forward strand.
GAATATACAAAGAACTCAAAAAACAAAGAATCAAGAAACCAAATGACCCAATTAAAAGATGGGCTAAAGATCTAAACAGAGAGTTCTCAAAGGAAGAAATAAAGATGGCTAAGACACATCTCAAAAAGTGTTCAACATTGTTAGTAATTAGGGAAATGAAAATTAAAACTACCCTAAGGTATCACCTTACCCCAATCAGACTGGCTAGGATCAAGAGAACCAATGATACCAAATTCTGGAGAGGATGTGGAGAAAGGGGACTGCTCGTTTGCTGCTAGTGGGATTGCAAACCTGTGCAACCTTTATGGAAAACAGTGTGGCGAACTCTTTAAAAATGAACCTACCATATGACCTGGTTATACTGCTCCTTGACATATACCCAAAGGACTCATCCTATTGTACAGACACTTGTACAACCATGTTTGTTGCTGCTCTTTTCACAATAGTTAAGAGATGGAAGCAACCTAAGTGCCCCTCAACTGACGAGTGGTTAACAAAAATGTGGTATATTTATACAATGGAGTTTTATTTAGCAGTAAAGAAAAATGAAATAATGAAATTTGCAGGTAAATGGATGGATCTAGAAACTGTTATACTAAGTGAAGTAATACAGACTCAGAAAAACAAACGACATATGTTCTCCCTCATATGTAGATCCTAGCACTAAATCCTTTTAAATTCCAGGTTCTTTTAATAAGTTGATGCTATACAGCAGTCCCTTCTGCATGAAATAACTACCATCGTCATGACTTCAGCTGAGCCTGATCGCTAAATATCGTCACAATTGGGCCTGTTGAGGGTTGTCCTCATTCATTAAAGGAGGGCCAAGCAGGGTCACTGGACCTCAACACATTATCCAGCCACCCTTCCCAGCCAACTGAAAGTAATTTGACCCTAAACACACATGGCCTCTGTATTTGGGGAGGGCTAAAGTATACAATCTGGGGAAGGCTAGGAAGAGAAGGCATGACCCATACTGGGTAAAGGCTTTCCAGTGTGCATACCCTCAGGTCATACATACACCTCAGCAAAACCTCAGTTATCTCAGTACGTAAGCTCAATAAATTCATTGGTTCCCCAGCAAAACTTTAATCAAACATTGGCTTGACACTAGAACCTTGAAAGGGAATAAGCATTGCTTAGCATCCCCAGGAAAAGAAGCCTCACAACAGATGGAAAATTTATTTGTTAATGGTATTGTGTCTCATAATTATTTTTTAAAAAAAGAAAACGGGAATGTAAAAGATGCTAAAAGGATATGGGGATGGAGATATTTTCTAAAATAGAAAAAAATGAGAAAGCCTCAGCACGTGATGAAGGTCTATTTAGGTATATGATGATACATAAAGGATGAGACAAAAATAATATACACATAATCTCAAAATGTCTACAGTCAAGAGGACAGGTGACCCACCACAATTACAGGACATTTTGAGAGATGCTCATAGTTCCCTGGAATTAGTCGACTTAGGAGGGAAAGGAGCAAAAACTGTCCTTTATGTCCCTCTGACCAAATTAGTATAGGCCTCAAAGTACGGCTGTTAGACATCCAAGAAGGTTAGTTCTACAAGTTTGGTACTTTTAATTACTGTGTGCTATGTAGATAAATCTTGGGCAAAGACCAATTGTTCTCAGATAAACCTTACCTAGACATATATTTCTTGATCTGGTATGTATAATTTGTCAGTAGGTTGTTGGAGTACTATGGTTCCCTCTGGTTTTTAAAAACTAGCTAGGCATTATTTATCTCTCCCATGGTCTTACCCCTCCATCAGGAGACCCCATGAGATGGACTTGAACCAGTGTCCAGTCCACAAAGAGGAGAGTCAATACAGAGGAATCATTTCCTCCATGCTTCCAAGCGAAGCCAGCCATGGTCAAGCAGGACCTTTGACTTATCTTCATATAGGCGGAACTGGTAAAAGAAAGGAGCCAGGGGCTCCTCCCAAGCCCACATGACCCCTGAGGAACAGATCCTCAAATGACCTTAAGAATAAAAATAAATTGGTTTATCTGGG
>NW_008360326.1:2131338-2132247 GCF_000622305.1 Nannospalax galili
TAGTGGGGGGAGGGATGCTATGGGTGGGTGCCATCTGGGAAGTGGGTGTATAGTTGAATACAATGGTTTGGGATGTTCTTTATGATACACACATACACAAATCAACAAATTTTTAAAAATGTATTATATTTGAGGACGAAGCATGGAAATTTACATCATGCTAAATCTACCTGATGACTTCATAGACATACACAGGCGCCTAGGATCCAAGTGCAACCGATTATGACTAGCATTAATCAAGGATCCAAGTGCAACTGATTATGATGAGTAACAATCAGATACATACAGATTAGAGATGCATGTTCCAACATCTCAGTGTTAGTAGCAAAAATAATGAGCCTTTCTGCAAGGAACAATGTATTCTAAAATGAAATGGAGATTTTTTTTTTAAAGGTTAAAAACTCAGCCGGGCATGGTGGTGTACACCTTTAATCCCAGCACTTGGGAAGCAGAGGTAGGCAGATGGATCTCTGTGAGGTCTACATAATGAGTTCCAGGACAGCTGGGGCTACAGGGAGACCCTTTCTCAAAAAGACCAAAAAAAAAAAAAAAAAGTTAAAAACTCATTCAATTTTATGTCTTACAGGGCTTATACTGAGTTAAATATTGTATAACGGTATTAAATCAACTGTGAGCCTAGAAACTTAGAGCCACTTGTGAAAATGATGTACTCTTGCTCTGGAGTGTGTTACTGAATATGTTAAAGCTGTAATGAAATGTTTCTTCTAATCATGTAGTTATTAAAAACTTTTAAACATGTCTATGGTTATAGTTTAGTCAACTAGTTTAAGGAACAAAATATATATCTAATTGAAGTTTATTTGAGAATATTTGGTTTTTTACCCAAGCTTTATCTACATAGCACATGGTAATTAAAAGTACCAGACTGGTGGAACTAACCTTATTGGA
>NW_008360326.1:2132957-2200930 GCF_000622305.1 Nannospalax galili
ACCACTCAAACATGGAATGGGAAGAATCAAGGAAACTCTTAGTATACTAGGTTTGAATTGAGATAGCAACATACATGCATATTTTTTCTTTGTGCCATCAAAACTCAAAATATATACAAAAACAGATGGACTGCCACATTAAACCCCAGATTTTTAAAAAATATCTTATTATTTTTATTTTACATGTATGCATGTATTGCCTGCATGTAGGTAAGTGCACCCGCATCATGCAATGCCCATGGAGGACAGAAGAGGCTGTCAGATCCCCTGGAACTGGAGTTATGAATAGCTGTTAGCTGCCATGTGGGTGCTGGGATTCGAACACTGTCTTCTGCAAGAACAGTGTTCTTAACGGCTGAGCAATCTCTCCAGCCCTAAACCCAAGATTTTAATCATTCTGATTCAACATGATCAAGTCATAGTCAGGCTTGTTTGGTCAATAAGCCCATTCATTTATCCACTTCTTAGATAATTCCAGAAACTACTATAAGAAATAATACCATTTCACCTACAAGTATTTTTATATCTTTGAATAAGGAAAACATTTTCACAATATAATTGTAACACCATTAATACTCTTAATTAACAGTAACTTCTAAATATCATCAAATATCTACTCAGCGTTCACATTTCCCTGAGCGTGTAATAATTTAACAGCATATTTGTAGGAGTTACACTGCACTTGAGGCCCACGTTGCACAGCTTCATGTTTCCTTCTCATTTTAAAGACAGTTCCCTTTCAACTCTTCTCTCTCACCCAGTTGTAGTTTATTTGTTGAAGGTGCTGTGTTGTCTCTATTCACAGTCCAGATTTTCCCAGCTGCAACCTATGGTGCCATTCAACCAATGTTCTGCCCTCTGTGTTTCCTAAAAAATGGCAGATTCCCCTTTAAAGAGCCCCAGGTTCATTCAGAGGCCGAAATACACAAGACAGGAGTTCTTACTGAACTGAATTACTGAATTACCAGTCCCTCTGGTTCTGATTTCAGTGGCCAAGTTAGGAAATACGTATTTCAATGAAAAATTCTTATCATGAATCCATACTAGGACTTCTGATTTAATTCAGGAATAAAGGGTAATCCACTTAAGTTCATCCATCTACATTAATCTTTTCTTTCTCCTGTGCCAAACATCCTGGTTCTCACTTTTTACAAAAATGTTTTATTTTTAAATTTTATTTATTATTTTTTTGTGTATGACGTGTATTGCCTGCATGTAAGTGCACCTGTGTGGTGCAATGCCCATGGAGGTCAGAAGAGGGCATCAGATTGCCCTGGAACTGGAGTTACAATTGGTTGTTAGCTGCCATGTGGATGGTGGGAATTGAACCAAGATCCTCTGAAAGAGCAGTCAGTGCTCTTAACTGCTGAGTCATCTTGCCAGTCCCTCTGGTTCTGATTTTTATTAACATTATTTATTTTTTACCACACATACTACATGACACAACAGTCCTAGAACAGGACCACCAACACTCCCACAAAAAAATACGAATACCCAAAGTAATTTAAGTTCACTTTAAGTTCCTCCCTCCCTTCCTTTCTCTCTTCTTTTTAAAATCTTATTTATTATTTTTATTCTTATGTGTATGAGTGTATTGCCTGCATGTATGTTAGTATATCTGTGTAGTGCAATGCCTGCAGAGGTCAGAAGAGGGACTTGGATTCCCCTGGAACTGGAGTTACAGATGGTTGTTAGATACCATGTGGGTGCTAGGAATCAAACCCAGGTTCTCTGCAAGAGCAGCCAATGCTCTTAACTGCTGAGCCATTCCCAGGCCCTCTTTCTTTTTAATTTTTTGTCTTGTATACATACCACTAAGAATATTTAGTAAAAGTACAGTACTCTAGAGTCACTTGAAATAATTACTTTCTCTGTAGTTATGCCATCAAGTGAGTATATATTTATGTTTAATTTCATATGTGATTTTTTTTAATTTTAATTTTTGAGACAGGGTCTCTCTGTAGGCCCAGCTGGCCTGGAACTTGCTATGTAGACCAGGCTAGCCTCAAACTCACAGAGATCTGCCTGCCTCTGCCTCCTGAGTACTGGGATTAAAGGCATGTGCCACCACACCCAGCCTTCATATGTGATTTTTTAAAATATATTTTACTTATTATATCTATTTTTTATGTGTATGCATGTGTTGCCTGCATGTATATAAGTGCACCAGTGTCATGCAATGCCCACAGAGAACAGAAGAGGGGGTTGTATCCTCTGGAATTGGAGCTAGGGACAGCTGTTAGCTGCCATGTGGGTGCTGGGACTCAAACCTGGGTCTTCTGCAAGAACAGCCCATGCTCTTAACTGCTGACATCTCTCCAGCCCCCATATGTGATTTTTAAAAAATATTTTATTTATTTATTTTTTTTATGTGTATGAGTGTATTGCCTGAATGTAAGTTTACTCAGGACATGCAATGCCCATAGAGGTCAGAAGAGGATGTCAGGTCCCCTGGAATTGGCATTAGGGACAGTTATTAGATGCCATGTGGGTATTGGGAACCAAACCCGGGTCCTCTGCAAAAGCAATCGGTCCTTTTAATGGCTGAGTCATCTCTCCAGCCTCTTTATGTGATTTTTTTAAAAAGATTTATTTTTTAAAAAATTTTTATTTATTATTTTTATTTTATGTGTATACATGTATTGCCTGCATGTAGGTAAGTACACCCTTGTCGTGCAATGCCTGTGGAGGTCAGAAGAGGCTGTCAGATCCCCTGGGACTGGAGTTACAGACAGTTGTTAGCTGCCACGTGGGTGCTGGGATTCGAACCCAGGTTCCCTGGAACTGGAGTTACAGACAGTCACTAGCTGCCATGTGGGCGCTGGGATTCGAACCTGGGTCTTCTGCAAGAACAAACAGTGTTCTTAACTGCTGAGCCATCTCTCTAGCCCCCTATCTTTTTATTTTTAATTATGTGTATGTGTGTGGGTATGTGCACATTGAGTGTAAGTGCCTGTGGAGGCTATTGGATTTCCTGGAGCTAGAGTTACAAGTGGTTGTGAGCCACTTAATGTGGGTGTTGAGAATTTAACTCAAGTCCTCTGCAAGAATGTGCTCTTAACTACCAAGCCCTCACGCCAGTCTTTTATATGTGATTTTTAAGGATTGCATTTCAGTTTAATTTTGTTTTGACAATTATCTAACATAGTCACTGTGCTGGTTAGCTTTGGTGTCAACCTGGGTTGAGGAGCCTCAATTGGGGAATTGCCTTCATTGGACTGTTGAGTGATGTGGGAGGGCCCAGCCCACTGTGGGTGGTGCCACCCCTCAGAGGGTTGGCCTGTGTTGCATAAGAAATCGGGCTGAGCAGGGGCCAGGGGAGCAAGCCAGTAAGCAGCATTCCTCCATGGCCTGTGCTCCAGCTCCTGTATCCAGGTTCCTGCCCTGAGTTCCTATCTTGGGCTCCCTGATGAACTGTGACTCGGGATATGTACGCTAAACATTTCCTCCCCAGAGTTGGTATTGGTCAGAGTGTTTTGTCACAGCAATGGAGAAACAAACTAGGGCAGTCACAGTATTTTTTTGCGGGGGGGAGGGTTCTTTTTGAGACAGGGTCTCCCTACAGCCCCAGCTGGCCTGCAACTTGCAATGTAGACCAGGCTGGCCTTGAACTCACAGAGATCCACCTGCCTCTGCCTCCTGAGTGCTGGAATTAAAAGTGTGTACCACCACACCTGGCAGTCAGAGTATTTTAAATAAGTGATCAAATTTAGTAACAATCAACAATAATAAAACAACCTTAACTATAGGCCTCCACATGTAATAAGTATCACTAAAAGGTGGGGTCTTTAAACTGAATCTAGTCATCCCCAGGACCAGAGGAATCCAAAATCTGAGACAGTCTATAAATCATGCTATGACAGAATGTATATATGTGCAGTGTATACATGCAGTGCCTGCCAAAGCCACAAAGAGGCATTGGATCCTTTGGAACTGGAATTAGAGACTGATTATGAGCCACCATGTGGGTGCTGGGAGCTGAATCCAGATCCTCTGTAAGAGCAGCAAGTCCTCTTAACCATTGAGTCATGTCTCCAGCCCCATGACAGGTATTTAGAGAATTAAAAAGCACGGATTTTTAAAAAAGATTCAGACAAAACTAAAGAGATATAAAATCAGAAATGCAATATATGAATTTTGTTTGTTTGCGACAGGTTCTCCCTCTAGCCACAGCATGCCTGGCGCTCACACTGTAGACCAGGGTAGCCTCAATCTCACAAAGATCTACCTGCCTCTGCCTCCTGAGTGCTGGGATTTAAAGGCATGCACTACCATGCCCAGCACAATACATGAACTTTGGTAAGATATCAGATAAAAATAAATAGGGGTGAATGTTAATGACATGAGGCCTCTGAGCTCCTAGAAGATCCTTGTTCATCATTCCCTGTGATTTTGCACTAAGAACCCACTGATCTTTGTGGCTATAGTGACACTTGCCTGCTTTGCACATGTAGAAAGTGCCTGTCAGGTTGGTTTCGATGACAGCATGCCATCCCTTTGCACTGATGTGCTCAACAGGAGACAGGAACTGGCCTCCTCCATTGTTTACCAAGAAATTGATCTTACCATGCAAAGCTAAGGTAGATTTGACCAAATTATTCACCTAAAGAAAAACACAAAAAGTAAGTTTAGTGACCTAACTTATTACTTGGCTCAGTCGCTTGTTTAGAAGTGAACACAGTTTGTCATGCCTTAAAGTAAACAGTGACTTTCAACACTATAACCAATGAACAGAAAGTCACCAATAAATAACTCCACCAATAAAAAAATCCTACAGAATGGACAAAATTCATAAATCACAAAGGTGAAACTGATAACAAAATATAGACAAGGGCCTGTATCACCCCTGAATACAACAGGCCTCGGTAGTATTAATTTATAAGTACCAACCTTAACTAACAGTGATGAAAACTTGTCAAAATGACACTAAGAAATGCCTTAAAGAGTAAAAAGACAAGGGACTGGAGAGATGGCTAAGTGATTAAGAACACTGGTTGCCCTTGTAGAGGACCAGGGTTCTGATCCCAGTGTCCATAACTGTCTGTGTCCGTAACTCCAGTTCAAGGGAATCCAACCCCCTCTTCTGACCTCCACAGGCATTGCATGACACAGGTGCACCTACACATATGCAGGCAATACACTTATATACATAAAATAAAAATAAAAATAAAAAATTTTTCAAAGAAAGAGTAAAAGATGAAAATGCCGGGCAGTGGAGAGTGTATCCTTGCTTAGCTCCCTGTCTTGCTCTCTGTCCCCACTCTGCTTTTCCTAAAGTCACCAGCTCAGTAAATCAGGAGTACAAGAGTCTCCTTACAGGCTCAGCTTTCTAGTGAGCCTCATCACCCTGATGTAAGGCCAAGCTTCAAAACCCATACTACAGATAAAAATAAACAAATACATGACCTCAGCATCTTTGTATTACCTCATTTTCGTTCCGGATGTTGCACTGTATGGCACTGATCTGGGCCTGGCTGGAGGACGACAAGGTGGCTCTCAGTTCATTTACAGTAGAGTTTAGTCTGTCAAGCTTCCGGGAAGCAATAACCACATTACACCCTAAGGAGAAAAAAGCCAGAGAAAGCAAACAAGGGTTGTTCAAATTCTGACAGTAATAATGTATAGAAAATATTTCATGTGTTCCTATAAAAAAGAGGGGAAAAAAAGAGGAATTGGGACTTTTGGGACTTCTGCTTTTGGATAAGATGGAGAATAGGAACCAAATTAACCCTCTAGCCTGATACAAGTAAGAAACTGGACAATATTTATGGAACACTGGTTTGGGGACACTGGCCATCAAGTACCATGAGGCTAAAATGAGAAGTCATTTCTGAGAGAGTAAAGCAGCTTACCACCTGGACAGAGCTTCCCACTGCAGCACAGGACAGATGCACTCCCAGCTTAGAAGTCTGAGAAGTGGAAGAGGTGAAACTGGGATTCTTAGGATGTTATCGTAGCTGCAGGGTTACAGGGAGCTAAGAGATGATGAGATCTGCAGAGTCCCCCTTGAATCTCTTCCAGTGCAGATCAGTACATATAAGAACAGGGACAGGTGAGGGAAAGAACCCCCAAAATGAGCAAAGGAGGGTACCCCACACTCAGCACCAGGAATGAATAATGTGCTGAGCAGGGGAAAAAAAAAACAAAACACAACTCTCACTGGGTAAAGGGTATATATCACCTCAGCAGTGAAGCAAAATTAACCACAGACTAAAGGCTTCCAGGACCAACTCTTAATCTTTTTTCTTTTTTTTAAACTTTAAAAAAATTTATTTTATTTTATGTGTATGCGTGTATTGCCTGCATGGAGGTAAGTGCACCCATGTCGTGCAATGCCCGCAGAGGTCAGAAGAGGCTGTCAGATCCCCTGGGACTGAAGTTACAGACAGCTGTTAGCTGCCATGTGGGTGCTAGGATTTGAACCTGGGTCTTCTGCAAGAACAACCAGTGTCCTTAACTGCTGAGCCATCTCTCCAGCCCCCCAACTCTTAATCTTAAAACATTCAAAGTATCAAAGTAACTTAGCTGCATCCCAGAAGCCACTAACCCTCAGTAGCAACTCAGCTAGGGGTGAGGGTTCCTGAGTCCATCCCCCTCCATGCTGTCTGACTTGATCTTGTGCAGGCAAACACAGCTGCTGCGAGGGGACCTCTGGCTCTAACAATTTTTCCTTCCCACTATTCTGCAATGGTCCCGAGCCTTGGGGAGCAGACTACTCTGGATAAGATTTCCATAAAGAAAAAAGCTGGGTGTGGTGGCGCATACCTTTAGTCCCAGCACTCGGGAGGCAGAGGCAGCCAGATCTCTGTGAGTTCGAGGCCAGCCTGGTCTACATAGTGAATCCAGGCCAACTGGGGCTACAGGGATACCATGTCTCAAAAAGTTTTTTAAAATATTTTTATTTGTGTATGGTGGGCACATGTAGGGAGGTCAAAGGACAACTTGTGGGAGTCCATCCTCTCATCTCATCATGTGGGTCCCAGGGATCAAACTCAGGTCATTGCAGAGAACCCAGGTTTGATTCCCAGCACCCACATGGCAACTAACAATCATCTGTACCTCCAGTTCTAGGGGAATCCAACACCCTCTTCTGACCTCTTTGGGCATTGAACGACATGGGTGCACTTACATACATGCAGGCAATACACTCATACGCATAAAATAAAAACAAAATCTTTTTAAGAATTTTATTCATTAAGGAAAGGTTTTGCCTAAACTCCCTATGTAGCCCAGGCTAGCCTAAAACTCATGCTCCTCCTGTCTCGTTCTCCCAACTGCTAGGATTACAGGCAAGCACCACCAAGATGCTTTTTTCTTTTTTTGTCTTTTTGGGACAGAGTCTCCCTGTAGCCCCAGCTGGCCTGAACGCACTATGTAGACCATGCTGGTCTTGAACTCACAGAGATCCACCTGCCTCTGCTCCCCGCGACCCCCCCCCCCATGCTGGGATTAAAGGTGTGCATCACCACACCGGCTCCACCAAGTTTATTATTTTTTTATTTTTTTGTTTTGTTTTTGATCTTTTTGAGACAGGGTCTCCCTGTAGCCCCAGCTGTCCTGGAACTCACTATGTAGACCAGGCTGGCCTCGAACTCACAGAGATCCTCCTGCCTCTGCTTCCTAAGAGCTGGGATTAAAGGCGTGCACCACCATGCCTGGCATCACCACCACCAAGTTTATTTTTAATTGACAAGTGATTGTACATTTATGGAGTTCATTATGATGTTTTAATATTTGTATACACTGTGGAATGATCAAATCAGACTACTTAAAAAATCTTTTTCCATACTTACTACTTCTTTGTGGTAAGGACATTTCTAGAAACTGTTATGCTAAGTGAAGTAAGACAGACTTAGAAAAACAAGACATATGTTCGCCCTCATTTGTGGATTCTATACCAAATCCTTATAAATGAGTGCCTATCCTGATGCAACTGTAGGAACCAGGAATATGGAAGGGAACTAGGGAGGTAAAGGGAAAGAAGGAACCCAAGAGAGAATAGTAGGAGAAAGGTGTTACTAAGGGAGAAATATGCAAAAAGAGTGTAGTTAAAAGGGAAGGGGGGAAGCTCATACAAAGAACTATGGGAATAAAGGGGAGAAAATTCTCCTGATACACTATAAAGAAGAAAAAGCCTTAAGCACAGAAGGAACTCTGTGAGGATGGAAGAAAGCCCTACCAGAAGCCATACAGTTATTAAATGGAAATCCCAGTGCCAGAGATGGGTTGCCCCCCTATGAGCTGTTGGCCAGACGGGCCCTAGAGGCCCCCAAAACAATAAAGGCCATTGCCGAAGAGGACCGTAAAACCCTATTGCTGAAGACACTGTATGATGTGAACTCAGGAGAGGGAGAAATCAAGCCTGGACTAAGCTGGAAACTCCTGCCACTGGATGGGTGGCTTTCATAGTGCAGAAGGCAACATGCACATGGCTGGGTGAGAACTATCCCCAATAATTCTGTTCAACGATAATGCAGTGTGCTGCATTATCAACATGCCAAACAAGATGTTCCAGCTGGTACGAGAGTGGTGCTGTCTAGTGTATGTACAACCAGAAAATTTTCTGTTGATATAATGCCCCTCTGAGAGGTGGAACACACATCTGGTACTGTAGACCTGGCCAGACCCCAGGGGGCAGGGGAGGATACAGGTCCCAGTGGGGGAGCCACTGCAATTGTTTTGTTAAATGGATGTGATGCACCTGCTAAAGTACCATCCAAGCATTTGTGTTTATGCCCATAGGTTAAGTTGAAAGTCTATTTTTTTTTAACTTTAAAAAAAAATTATTATTTTTATTTTATGTGTATGCAAGTATTGCCTGCATGTAGGTAAGTGCACCCATGTTGTGCAATGCCCGCGGAGGTCAGAAGAGGCTGTCGGATCCCCTGGGACTGGAGTTACGGACAGTTGTTAGCTGCCATGTGGGTGCTGGGATGCAAACCCAGGTCTTCTGCAAAAGCAACCAGTGTTCTTAAACCACTGAGCCATCTCTCCAGCCCCTGAAAGTCTATTCTTAAACTGAGGCTGAGTGGTACAAGCCTGTAATGCCAGCTACTTAGGAGAGTAAAGCAGGAGGATAAGAAGTTCAAGGCCTTCATAGGCAACTTAATGAGATCATCTCAAAATAAAAAATTAAAAAAAAAAAGAGGTATGTAGCTTAGGGTAGAGAGCTTGCTGAACATGCACCAAGCTGTAGGTGCAATTCTCAGTACTAAATCAAAAACCAGACAGGTGGGCATGGTGGTGTATGCCTTTAGTCCCAGCACTCAGGAGGCAGATCTCTGTGAGATGGAGGCTAGCCTGGTTTATATAGCAAGTTCCAGGCCAGCTTGGGCTACAGGGAGACTCTGTCTCAAAAAGCAAAACCAAACCAAACACAAACACCCATAACAGGGCTAGTAAGATGGCTCAACAGTAAAGGTACTTGTTGCCAAGCCTGATGACCTGAGCTTGACCCCTGGGACTTACATGGTAGAAGGAGAAAACCAACTCCCACAAGTTCTCTGACCTTCACACACTGTGGCTGGTGTGTGTATATGCACACACACACACACACACACACACACACACACACACACAAACAAAACAAATACAATAAAAAAAAAAATTAAAACCCACCTAAGGGGCTGGAGAGATGGCTTAGCAATTAAGAGCACTGGCTGCTCTAACAGAGGACTCGGGTTTGATTCCCAGTAGCCACACGGTGGGTAATAACTGTAACTCTAGTTCCTGAGGATCTGATGCTCTCTTCTGACTTCCACCGGCATTGCACAACATGGGTGCACTTATACACATGCAGGAAATACACGCATACGCAAAAATTAAAAATAAATATTAAAATCTACTCAAAACAAAAATTACTCTTTTAACAATTTTGAAACATACAGTATATTAACTGTAGTCACCATGCTATGTTATAGATCACCAGAATTTATTCTTCCTATTTAACTGAAATTCTGTACCCTTTGATCAACATCTCTCCAGTAAACTGTACTGGTCTCATTTTACTACTGAATTTTTTTTTTTTTTTTTTTGGTCTTTTTGAGACAGGGTCTCCCTGTAGCCCCAGCTGTCCTGGAACTCACTATGTAGATCAGGCTGGCCTTGAACTCACAGAGATCTACCTGCCCCTGCCTCCCATCTCATTATATAACTATCAGAAAAAGAATTTCTAATGTTTCAAACAAAAAAAAATTAAAGGTAAGGGAGTATTTATAATTCTTGATTATCATGTCTGCTTTGCATATCAGCCCAGTTGTTGCTGTGTTCCCACAGTGCTGTGCAATGCCAGGACTACAGCAATAACTGCTAAGTCATTCTTATATTTTACATAGCACTGAAAGGCAGACTATGACATGTTTAATATGTATACTATCAGTTGTTGACAGAGGCAAGTTCCTGATCTTTGCCTCAAATAGTTACTGATTTACTTTCTTATGGATTTTTCCCTCCAAGGGTCAGATTTTCATGGTGACAAACAGGTTAGCAGTAATAGTATTTTATTTTGCAATTTATTGATGATAAAGTTGATTATTTTCTCATATACCTATAGCCTATGTGTAACTTAACTTGTCTTTTGGAATCCTTGGGCCACATCACTGCCCATTTCCCCTTGTAATGTTGGGTCTTTTATATTTTTTGTTTATTCTACTTTTAAAATTTTTTATGTATGAGTGTTTTGCCTGAAAAATATGGAATGCTTCGTGAATTTGCCTGCCATCCTTGTGCTGTCATTCCAATTTTAACATGTGTGCGGTGGAAGACAGCATTTGGCTCTTTTCTTTACTTGCAAAGCTCTTTATATAATAAAACTGTCTTGTTGCAAATATTTTTTTCCATATGCCTTTAAACTTCATATTGATTTTTAAATTATTTTTTATTCTACATGTATAAGTGCATTGCTTGCAAGTGTGTAAGTGCACCCATGTCGTGCAGTGCTTATGGAGGTCAGAAGAAGTGTCGGATCCCCTGGAACTGGAGTTACAGACAGTTGTTTAGCTGCCATGTGGGTGCTGGGAATCGAACCCCAATCTTCTGCAAGAGCAGTTAGTGCTCTTAACCACTGAGCCATCTCTCCAGCCCCTCATATTGCTTTTCCTTTTTTTTTTTTTTTTTTGTCTTTTTGAGACAGGGTCTCCCTGTAGCCGCAGCTGGCCTGGATTCGCTATGGAGACCAGGCTGGCATCAAACTCACAGATATCTGCCTGCCTCTGCCTCCCGAGGGCTGGGATTAAAGGCGTGCGCCACCACGCCCGGCTCATACCGCTTTTCAAACTCAACAAAGCCGGACATCTTCACATATTTAAATTTCACTTTTCCTTCCTTGTGTATGTGTAACCTACACTTCTAAGTTTCATCTTCACTACATTTTCTTGCTGTGTTTATGACAAGGCATGTAAGAAGAAAATAAAATTGAAGCCTCTCTGTAGGTTAACCTTTGGCCTACTGAAGTCTCCCAAGTTACCTAATCTGTAGAATCAGGAAACATTTCAAATGGACTAACTTTACACACAAAAACACAATTCCAGCCGGGTGAGGTGGTGCATGGCTTTAATCCTAGCACTCAAGAGGCAGAGGCAGGCGGATCTCTGGCCAGCCTGGTCTACATGGTGAGTTCCAGGCCAGTTGGGGCTACAGGGAGATCCTGCCGCAAAAGACCCAAACAAAACAAAAAGCACCCTCCCCCCACACACATACACAGTTCCACAGCGTTTTCACAGTCCTGCTTATTGCCTACTTCTGGCACGGTAATCTTTGGCTCTAAACCCTTTTACGCCATACCTAGTGGCTCACCTACCAACTTCGATTTGTTAGGAAGAACGCTTTTCCACCCCTCACTGTGAGTTTCGCTCAGCTCCGCAGCCCTTAGCTTTGCAACCTCTCCCCAGCCCCTCCAGAGCCCCGCCTCTGCACCCAGGTTACCCAAGCTGGACCTCTGCGGGCCCTGCTCCGGGTGCCCATCCCAGAGCCTGCTCTCGTACCGAGGTGCAGGAGTTCCTTGGCGATGGCCTTTCCGATGCCCGTGGCTCCGCCGGTGACCACCGCCACTTGGTTCTGCAGCAGGCCGGCCGCCAGGCAGCTCTGAATCTTCTGCGTACAAGATCCCATTGCCACCGAGCGTCCAACCCTAGGTAGCCCGCAGGCCGCGGCGCGCAGGAGGCCGGTGCCCACGTGACTGGAAGGCCTCGCCCCGAGGTCGCGTGGCCCCGCCCCAGACCCCACCTCCGCGCGCTCCGCATCTTTCCCAGCTGGACCACTCTCCGCAGCCGCCTCTCCGGGTCTGGCATCCTCCGCCGGCGTTGGTCCCAAGGCATACGTGGGTGAGACACCTTCTTTTTTTTCATATTTATTTTTTAATTTCGATGTCATTGGAGAGAGAGAGAGAGAGAGAGAGAGAGAGAGAGAGAGAGAGAGAGAGAGAAAAAAAAAGGGGGTGGGGGGGGGTTTTTTTAGAAAAGGCGTGGATGTGGGCTGTTTTATTTCAAATCCTCGGGGCCATAGCTCCTACGGTTAATTAAAATTAAATCTCTAGGGCATCTGGAGAAAGACTGCAGAGCTCTGGGCCCTCACTGCGCCCACCCGCGACAGACGCCCGGCTGTTTGGGCTCTAGGTGCTGTGTGCGGCTGGCTGGGAAAGGGGAGAAGGGGCAGCTTAGCTGAAAGGAAGAAATCCAGGTTCCAGATCCCTTCATCGTCAAGGAGGGAGCCCAGGGAAGGGAGCAAGGCAGGAGAGGGCAAACAATTGCAGTTATTCACAGAGCCTAGATATAAATAATTAAAAAAAAATTAGCTCAGGCCCACTCTCCTCTTGTTCCCTGCGCCCCACCCAGGAATGAAAGAAAGATGCGACCTTTACTAGGTCTGAAATCTGATCCCGTTCATCCGGTCTGTATAAAAGCAAGAGGGTCTTCATTGGAGGGTGCATGATTCCTGCAAGATTCATCTCTAGGAGTATATGTGAGAACCTGCCTTCTAGTTCATTTCTTATGCAAAAAAAACTTGACCCTGCTGGTGGGGGTGTGGGGGTATGTGGGGGGTGGGAGATGGGGCTTGTCTCCGCTATGAGTTGGTGCCCAAGAACAATTTGTTACATTCTGCTTTTAAGAAACTATTAAAAATTACACTTACCAGCTGGGAGTGGTGGCGCACGCTTTTAATCCCAGCACTTGGGAGGCAGAGGCAGGTGGATCTCTGTGAATTCAAGGCCCGCCTGGTCTACGTAGTGAGTTCCAGGACAGCTGGGGCTACGGGGAGACCCTATCTCAAAAAGACCAAAAAAAAATTACACTTATTTGTGTGTGTGTGTGTGTGTGTGTGTGTGTACATGTGTGCAAGTGCCACGATGAAGGTGCGGTGGTCAGAGAACAACTTGCAGAAAAGTTGGTTCTCTCCTTCCACCATGTAGGTCCAGGGGCTCAACTCAGGTTGTCAGGCTTGGCAGCAAACACCTTTACCCACTGAGCCATCTTGCAGGTCCTCTGCTCCTTATTTTTGCCTTAAGAACTTGGCAAATCTAGGGAATATGTTAGGTGCAATGGTTTTAATTCAGATAGAATGCTATTTCCAATTCTATTAGTGCTCTAATTTCTCTTACCAAGTGTTAATGTAATAGCCAACAAATGCCATTTTTTGCTGCTGTTGTTGCAGGGAGGAGGTTGGTTCTACCACTTAAAATTCACAGAAAAAATTAAGAATGGATCTAGACAGACAGCACTTTCCCCATGGAGTCCCTCCCACCAGCAAAATTGCAGTTCTAGAAGAGCCTGGTTCCCTTCTGTCCCTCCATCCCTGTCCTCCTCTCACCTCTTTTTAGAAACACTTTCCTTTTAGAAACTCAGCTGCTGATGAATCTCAATCTATATTCATAAAAGGAAGTAATAAAGTGTGCTGTAGTTGTCTTTGGCTAGGTGGCTGAGCAAGAAATCAGTGAATCTCTGTGAGTTCAAAGCCAGCCTGGTCTACATAGTGAATTACAGACCAGTTGGGGCTACAGGGAGACCCATTCCCAAAAAACCTAAGCCAAAGCCAAAACCAAGCAAACAAATGGCAATACCCACCACCATAGCTCCCGCCCCCTCTTTTTGTGACAGGGTCTCAGTATACAGCCCTGGCTGGCCTGGAACTTGTTATGTAGACCAGGCTGAACTTCAGCTTATAGAGATCTGCCTACCTCCACAGCCCAAGTGCTGAGACTGAATTCCTGTTACTATGCCCAGCTTTTTTTTTTTTTCATAACCACTTCTTAAAAATAAATTGTGTGGAGAGGGACTTTGTGTGTGTGCCCACCCATGCAGAGGCTGGAGGAGGATTTCTGGTATCCTCTCTTGCTCTTCATTTTTCCCTTGAGACAGGGTCTCTCACTGAACCTGGAGCTTACTCTTTTTCAGCTGGTGGCCAACAAGCCCCAGCAATCCTTGTATCTCTGCCCCACACCCCTTAGCCCTGGGGTTACAAGCCAAGCCCAGCTTTCTATGTGAGTGTTAGATCAGAACTCAGGTCTTCAGAGCAAGTACCCTTACCTGCTGAGCCTTTTTCCCAGTTCCCTAAGAATAAATTTAAACAGAGAAGTTTGAAATATTGTAGAAAAATATAATTCCTGGTACTTTGATCCCAGTGACAAAATGGCTGTATGTTGTTTGTTCTTTTGTGATGCTGAGGACTCAACTCAGGACCTTGTACATGCTGGATAAGTACTATGCCACTGAGCTAAACCTCCAGCCCACAAAGCATACTTAAAAAAAATTTATGTATTATTATTATATGTGTATTCATGTATTGCCTGCATGTAGGTAAGTGCACTTATGTCGTGCAGTGCCCACGGAAGACAGAAGAGGTTGTCAGATCCCCTGGAACTGGAGTTATGGACAGTTGTTAGCTGCCATGTGGGTCCTGGGATTCGAACCCTTTGTCTTCTGCAAGAACAGTCAGTGCTCTTAACTGCTGCACCATCTCTCCAGCCCCTGCAAAGCATACTTTTTAATTAAAAATAAAAAATACTAGCTCAATTCTGAGAGGGTACTTTATTCTAGAAAATTCCAGGCTTTCTTTTCTGGGCTGTAGGAGTTCTTTAAATTCCCTTTAAAGATAATTTTATTGAAAATGCAATTTAAGGGGCTGGAGAGATGGCTCAGTGGTTAAGAGCACTGACTGCTCTTGTAGAGGACCTGGGTTCGATTCCCAGCACCCACATGGAGGCTACGAACCATCCTTAACTCTGGTTCCAGGGGAATCCAAAGCCCTCTTCTGATCTCCGTGGCATTGTATGACATGGGTGTACTCACATACACACAGGCAATACACTCATACACATAAAATAAAAATAATAAAAAAAAAGAAAATGCAATTTAGGGGCTGGAGAGATAGCTCAGCAGTTAAGAACACTGTTTCTTGCAGAAGCCCCAGGTTCGAATCCCAACACCCACATGGCAGCTAACAACTCCATAACTCCAGTCCCAGGGGATACGACAGCCTCTTCTGACTTCCTCCGGTATTGCATGACATGGGTGCACTTACCTACATGCAGGCAATACACACATATACATAAAATAACAATAATAAATAAAATATTAAAAAAAGAAAAGAAAATGGAATTTAATGTGCTCTGTAGCCTGGTCTGTAGCATATCTCAAGGATGAGTCAGGGTGGGTCATCGTGGGCCTGGTTATACCACAGCCTCTGTGTGGCCACTGAGTGGGCTGAGATGGAGATTCCAGTGAGAAGGTGACTGAAGAAGACACAGTGCCATCTGTCAACTGAAAGGAAGTTGTAGGCTGAGCAGTCAGCACTCTCTTTTTGCCATCCAGGTGGAAACTGTAATTCAGAAGTATGGGAGCTCTTCAAGGGCTCTTTTGTTAAAAATAAGGAGGCATGGTCTCTTTATTTGACTCTGACCTCAGGGTTCCAGAGTCAGCAACCTCCTGCAAGTCAGCATGCACAGCTATTCCATTTAGAAGCCCTTTGTTTTCCAATTTTAATTCTGGCCCCTACTGGAGCCATCCTCTTCCCGAGACCACTACACCACTTTCTGTGATCTGCACCACGGTCCCCTTTATCCTGGGAAAAGGCATATGCTGTCAACATGATCCTCCCACAGCCCCTGTTCTATCATACTCCATTAGCAGTAACTACCTTCTTTTTCTGAGATGCTCTTGCTGCCCACCCAGTTACCTGCCCCTCCCCAACCCCAACTTCATTTCCTCCCATCCACAAAGCCGCTCCTGACTCAGAGTAACAGGCACTTGCCGAATTCTCAAGATGCAGACTCACAGAATCTCTATGAAGGAATACCAATAAGGCATCTAACCCTGCCTATGCCTTGAAGCAAGACTCCTTGTGAGCCAGCTCACATGAGTAAGACTCTCAATATTCACAACATTCAGTCAATGTTTATTGGACACCTGTATACCAGGTACTTCCCTAGGCATGGGAAATACAGTGTAGCCAATGAGACACTTAGGTTTTCTGTCCTGGCACAGTCTGTGTTCTAGCATGTAGGAATGACAGGAGTAGAAGGTAGAAGGGGTA
Organism: Nannospalax galili; assembly: GCF_000622305.1. Classification (NCBI taxonomy): domain Eukaryota; kingdom Metazoa; phylum Chordata; class Mammalia; order Rodentia; family Spalacidae; genus Nannospalax; species Nannospalax galili. The sequence goes on from NW_008360326.1 coordinate 2,149,482, forward strand.
TGCACTACAGTATGGTAGGACACTAACCAAATGAAAGACCAAACAGTAAGGAGAGGCTCAAGGTCTTTGTAACCGTCTGCTTTTGCTATTAGGAATGGTTTCCTCTGCACACAAATGCTACTGTATCTGCCTCAGTGTTATAATGAAACCAGCATTTTTTTTTCTTACTGGAGATTGAACCTGTTAGATTTAGGAGGGCAGAAAAAGGAAGGAGTTTAAAGTTTAGAAATAAGAGTCAGAGCCAGACCTGCAACAGGCAAGGAATGTGCTCCCTGGATTCAGGAAGTCCAGCAAAGGCCTGGTAGCTCTTCCTCGAGGAATGATTCTCAGTGCATTGAAGAGGGAGCAGTCTGGTCTTATATAGGAACTCTGCTGCACAGCTGCAAGAGTTAATTCCGTGCAGAGTCTGGTGTCCTTGAGGGTCTCTTTTCTGAAGATTATTTGCTCAGGCAGGTGGGTGAGTTATCTGTAGCCCTAAAGGAGACAGGCGGGCTCTACAGACAGTCTGTCTCAATCCAGGGAGTGACCAGTTGATAAGGCTCAAGCAATGCCAGATTGAGCAAGGCCAGGCTGCCAATTTAGGGCCAGTTAGCCACTCTAAGGTATTTATGCTTTTATGGCCTCCTCTAATGAAGCTTATGGCTCTCCTGAAATTCATATATTCTATCAGAACCTACAGACTTGTGCATGCTGCATGCTGGGTAAACACTCTACCACTGAACTCTATCCCCAGCCCTCTTATTTTATTTCTTTCTCTCTTTTTTTTTAAATTGAGACAGGGTCTCACATAGTGGCTCAGGGTGCCCTTGATCTCACCCTGTAGTTCAGGCAGGCTTTCAACATGCAATTTTTCTGCCATAGTCTCTAAGATAGAGGCCCACACCACCAGGCCCACACCACCAGGCTGGGCTATCAACTTCTTACATTTGCCACTCAAAAAGTCAGTGACTAGGGTAGGTTGCTGGGAAAGGAAGATTTATATGGAAAACCAATAAATCAAAGGAAATGGCAGGGGATTATCATCCCTTAAGCTCCATTTTTGGGAAAAGGCTTTTATAAGAAAGGGAAGGAGGAGCAGGTGGGTAGTGGGCAGGGAGGCACAGATGTTGAGCAGGTCTCTGGCCTGGATTTTCTTCTATTCTGCTGTAATAACCTTGAGATAACATTGAATTTTATTTGTGAGGCCATTAGAGATTATGCTTTAGTTGAGTACATTGTTTTCCTATAAATTAAACATTTAACTTTGGAGGTTAGAGAGATAGTTCAGCAGTTAAGAACACTTGCTGTTCTTCCAAAAGACCTTAGTTAGGTTCCCAGCACCCATGTTGGGTTGCTCACAACCATTTGTAATGCTGGCTGGATCTGTCACCCCCCCCCACTATGTCCTTCAAGGGCACTGACATAAATGTACTGTACATATTCATACACACATACATACAAAAATTAATTTTTAAAAATTTAATTTTGTGTGTGTGTGTGTGTGTGTGTGTGTGCGCACATATGTACAAGGCCAGAGGACATTTATGATGTCATTCCTTAGGAACCACCAACCATGTTTTTTTAAGACAAGGTCTGTCACTGGCCTTGGACTTGCAAGTAGACTACATTAGCTGACAAACAAGCACCAAGAATCTGCCTATCTCTATTTTCCCAGTGCTGGGATTAAAAGCATGTATGTGCCACTATCCCTGGCTTTCTGGGATTGAACTCAAACCCTCATGCTTATATGCCCAGTACTTCATTGACTATCTATCCCATTATTTAACTTTTAAAAAGTATTTCATTTATTATTTTTAAAATTTTATGTGCATGGGTTTATCTCATGCATGTATGTAAGTGCACCTGTGTCATGCAGTGCCCATGGAGGCCAGAAAAGGGTGTCGGATTCCCTGGAACTGGAGTTACGGATGATTGTTAGCTGCCATGTGGGAATTCAACCTGGGTCCCTGCAAGAGTAGACAGTGCTCTTAACCACTAGCCATCTCTCCAGTCCCCCCATTATTTAACTTTAAATTAAAGGACAAGATTAACAAATCTTTGGCCAACATTTTAATATTATCTGAAGACCAGCAAATCTGAAAAGAAACTTTCCCTGGAGAAAAATTGTTGATTGATAAATTTTACCTCTTTTTAGTACCTTTCCCCAGGAATACCAAACCTTCCAGTTAATCATTAAGATGCAGAAGGCATCTCTGGCTGGAAAACAAAAAAAGAATAAGAGCTGAAGAGTGTTAACGTGCTAGGTTGCTTCAGTCGGAGGTATCATCATCTACACAAAATAAATGTAATAAAAATTTAAAAATAAAAGCAAGTGAAGTTATAGGGTCTGTTCAGGTTTTATCCTGGTTATGAGAGAATCAGAAGGAAACAAGCTGCAGCTTGACTGTGTTCACGGCCAGTTCACAGCAATTGGCTAGAGACTGTGAAGTTGTAGATGTTACTCTACCTCAGTTCCAAACACTCAACACTAGCCTGAGTTGAAATCCCTTCCACCTGAGGCTCTTTGAGAGGGGTTAATAACTTTAAGTGACAGAATCATAAACACTTTATTTCCTAGTTGATTGCAAACCTCATGGTGGTAAGATGTAATCAGAAGTTTCTGGCTGTGGGTCTCTCCCTTCCCTCGTGGGTCGTTGGCCACTGATCCTCGAGAGCAAAGGGAGCAGATGTGATGAACAGGGTCAGGACAGCTGTGAGTATGACGGAAAAACCTTTCGGGAGTCAGCTTCAGTAAGACAGCTCATATATTCAGGGGGGTTGGGGGAACATGTAGGGTGAAGACGGCAGCCAAATCTTCACCTGATAGGTGTTCATAGTATGCTTTATTTGTATGTGGTAGGAGGACCCTATCATGTAGAAAGGGAAGGTGGGATGGAGTGGCTGTAGTACAATGCCTAATTATCATACAGGAAAAAAACTAGGGGGCAGCTCTTGCAGGTAACTATGCCAAAGGTCATATTCCAAATAAGGCCAGGCATCTATGCTTGGAGACACTTTCCAAATAAGGTCAGGCAGAGAGTAGGAAGCCCCTGCTGAAAAAGGGAGTCCTCCATTTCGCCCCAGCTCAGGGGAGCTATCCAGACATGGTGGACTGTGACCTTAAACAGCAGGGTTCCCCAACATCTGGCCACCCCAGACAGGTGATGCATGGCCTGTTGAATGACAGATACACAAATCAGGGAAGAGGGGAAGATACAACAGGATCCAGGCAAGGTCGCTGTAGTGGTGGTAAGTAGTGGTAAGCTGACTTAGGAAAGATGATCTTCCACATTTAGCCACAGTAGTTCAGCTTCAATGTGGAAAAGATACAAAATGTCAACTCCTAATGTTCTGGACCACCTTGAATTAGAAACTGTCCTCAATCAATGATGGCAAGCTGTAGTCCATATATGTTTTGTTTGGGGGTTTGTCCACAGGATAATTTATTTTAAATTAGGTCAATCACTCAAATTCAAATCAGAAACTTTCATGTGAAATTTCATATAACTCATTCCAGGTAGATCTGCCTTTCTCTATGAAAGCAGTTGACTGGGCAGTGGGTCTGGTGGGTGGAGGAGAGAAAAACTAACTTCCTAGTTTAGACGAAGCCAAACTCTTGTGTTTCTCACAACCCTCACCACTTACATGTCCAGCCTTACTGTCCAAGGCTTGGTGTCATTGTCTTTATTAGGATATTCCAGCCAAATCTCAACCCCACACATTTGTTGGTTGCTGCCCTGCAGTGAGCATGAAAACAAAGGCTTCTAAGATTCCTGGTTTTAGCAGCCACCAAATCTGTAATTTAGGCTGAATTAACTGGATGGGTAGGAGAGTATACTGGTTTAATTCTGCTCCAGTGGCCACTTGGGAGCAGAGAGATGGCGTGAAAAGACTGGAGGAAAGCACACTTGATATTGAGGTGTCAATGAAAGTTTAGCAAACCACTTTACAGGTTTAGCATGGAGATAGAATAGTGACCTAGTGATTGATCGGATAGTATCTGGCCAGCAGGAACCAATACCCAGGCTTCTTGTTGATGGCTCAGTCCTACAAAGATGCTGTAGCTGGGTAGCCTTAGGCATTTTATGGGGTTGGAATGTGAGGGTCTTTTAGTGATGTCTAAGAACTGTTAGTTTCTTTTAAACAAAATTTCCTTTTGGTACACTGTTGGCCCTTTCATTACAAGCATCAAATTGTATCATATATTGGGCTACATTGAGCTCTCCACTAGATTTCTCTTGGAATCTGAGCCAGAATCATTGTGATATCCTTTGTACTTGGACAGCTGAGTTTCAGAATTTCTGGCCCATCCAGGAGAATCAAAACTGTTTGAATCATTGTTTATCAGGGATGATGCCCTTTTGTGCTCTAACTCCAAAATGCATCTTAAGATCTGTATATACCTCAGGGACATGGCAGAGGGGTAGAGATATGAAATAAACTTGGTTAATCCTAGTACACTAGTTAGCATTTCTATTTGGTTATATTCAGAGACTCAAAGAATTATGGATTATTACAAGACCTCCCCCATACATATAATTTGAGTCTAAAGGAAAAGAGTCTATAGCTTGTACAACAGCTTATACTTTTTCTGTCTCATTCTTTTGCTGTTCCTAGGGGGTTTCTTCTGTCTATATGAGCTGCTGTTGTTCCTCCAATTCATGTTCCTAAGAAAGTAAGAGAAGGAGAGGGGCAGATAGTAAAGTGGCATACTTATATCCCATTGTTCAAGCACTGGTCATTTGGTCACGTCTAGCTGCAAGGGATGCTGGGAAATGTTATCTTTGCCAAGGAAACTGTGTAACCAGCTAAAACCTTAAAAAGTAGAAAGTAGGGGGCTGGAGAGAGGGCTCAGAAGTTAAGAGCACTGACTTCTCTTACAGAGGATCTGGGTTTGATTCCCAGCACCCACATGGTGCCTAACAGTCATCCATAACTCCAGTTCCAGGGTTGGTCTGGGTACAAAGGATCAGGAAGCAGAGGGGTGTCTAGGCCATGAGGGTAGTTCAGAAAAATGGGGTGCCAAGAGAAGAAATGGGCCAGTGCCCACGCTAAAAGGAGAGATTGGGTGGGGGAGGTGGGAGGGTAAAAGAGGCTGGGGGAGTCAAGGTGCAGTGGGCAGCCGAACTTACCCAGGAAAGAAGCTGGCTCCAGGAAGCTGCTAGCTGTGCTGCCCAGAAATGCAAAGGTAGCAGGGCATGGTGGCATATGCCTTTAATCCCAGCACTTGGGAGGCAGAGGCAGGAGAATCTTTGTGAGTTCAAGGGCAGCCTAGTCTACATAGTGAGTTCCAGGACAGCTGGGGCTACAGGGAGACCCTGTCTCAAAAAGACAAAAAAAAAAAAAAAAAAAAAATGCAAAGGTGATGGGGGGAAGGGAACAGACCCTGAGGGCTCCTGGGGACTAGAGGGAGGAATTGGGTTGGTCTGGGTGCAAAGGATCAGGAAGCAGAGGGGAGCCTGGACCAAGAGGGTAGTCCAATGTTCTGGGGTGCCAAGAGATGAAATGGGCCAGTGCCAGAGCTAGGAGGAGAGACGCAGTGGTGGAGCTGGGAAGGTGAAAGAGGCTGGGGGAGTCAAGGCACAGTGGGCCTGGCAGACTTTACCTGGGAAAGATGATGACCCCAGGAAGCTGTGGGGTTGACCCAATCATGACCATTGTTTTTTGTTTTTTCACTCTTACCATAACAGTTGTTTTTTAGGAAGTCTATGAGTAGCTAGTCACCTAAATATGATGGCTGGATTGGACTAATTCATATCTCCAGAAACACTTAAAGTCAGAGTTGCCCTCTGAATGGCCAAAGCTCAGAAATGGATTGCAGTCTCCTAAATTCAACTGAAGTTAAGGATCAGAGCTCCTCTATCTTGATTCTTTTTTTTTGGGGGGGGGGTCTTTTTGAGACCGGGTCTCCTTCTAACCACAGCTGGCCTGGAACCCACTATGTAGGCCAGGCAGGCCTCAATCTCACAGAGATTCATCTGTCTCTGCTTCCTGAGTGCTGGGATTAAAGGCATGTGCTACCATGCCCGGCCTTTATTTTAATTTTCTGTGAGTGCCTTGACTTCCAAGTTCAAGTTCTAGATAAGGCTTCTTAGTTTTCTGTTAGAAAATCAATATTAGTCCAAAGTTATTTTGCAAACATAAGTAGTGTACCTACATTTTCTCTAAAAAATATTACATGGATTCCCCTCTCTTCTTTGCTGTTTACCTGCAGAACAAAAGAGAAGATGGAGTGTTTCAAGTGAGATTGCACCCTCCCTATGCCTCTCCCAGATTCCCGAGACTTTCTGAGGCACCTGTGTTTTTCCTAGGAGTCCAGGAGGTAGGTTTCCTTCACAGCAAGATAGATTGGGTTAACGGGTTAGTGATGTGCCACCAATCTTCACCCACTTGAGTATTGCTGGATGTATACTTGGTAGTCAGAAGTTCAAAGTACTGACCCCAGCCATGTCCATCTCTATCTATGATAAGAATAAGATTGGTTTTAACTCCTTGCTGTCTGTAGGGCTTCATCACCAACTTCCTCATGTTCTCCACTCCCTAATGGGACTGATGAGTTTCTCATAATGTCTTTATTTATATGAATGAAAAAATAATATTAAAATTTTATTCATCATCTATTCTTATAAGAGGATTTCCATGGACTCATGGACCCCTCTCTCCTCCACTGTTTCCTGAGTTCTCTCCAGCTTACCCTATTTGCTCCCTGCTGATGCTTTATTTTCCTGTCTTTCAGGTCATATGTATCCTTGGTTGGGGCATCTTTGCATAGTCCTTCCCAGGTAGAAGCTCTGTGCTGTATCGATCTTGAGTTTGCTCAGTCAAATCAGGCTCTTTCAAAGACACAGTTAGGTATCAGGTCTGGGATGGAAGAGTCAGCACCAGAAGAAGGCCAGGATCAGCTCCCAAGCCCCCATCAGGGCTCCCTGAGGAGGGCAATGGCCGCTGCCCTGGCCCTTGATGGTGAATCCACAGTGGGCCGCAGGAAGAAGAAGAGGAAAGAGTCTCGCCCAGAATCTATCATTGTCTACCGGTCAGATAATGAGAAAATGGATGAGGAGCCTGAAGATTCAGAAAGTGGAGAACAACCTAAGGAGGAGGAGGGAGAGGATTTCCTAGACTATCCTATGGATGATGGTGAGTCTTTCTAGAACCCCTTGTTCTAGCCAAAACAGGATCCCTTCCTCCAGGAGCCAGACAGGCACCTGCTCACCAGCCTTTTTCTTTTTGGTGATGCATTTCTTGGGGTGTGCAGTCTTCACTCATTAAATCGGCAGTATTTACTTAGTACCTGCTATGTTCTATTTAGGTGAGATGGAGATCCCCACCTTTTCAGAGCTCCTAGTATAATAGAAGCTGATTTATACCAAAATTAGTAACACAAGCTGGCCATACTAATTATTTAACGTATGTAAGATAAAGAAACAATAATTGTTACCTTTCATAATAACCAGGAAAATGCAGCCATGTATGGTGGCTTACACCTATAATCCCAGCTCTCAGGAGGCTAAGGCAGGAGGAACATGAGTTGGGGGCCATCCTGGACTAGATAGTGAAACCCTGTCTATCTCAAAAACAAACAAAAACAAACCAATGGAAAATAATCAAGAGGGGCTGGAGAGATGGCTCAGTGGTTAACAGCACTGGCTGCTCTTGCAGAGGACCTGGGTTCAGTTCCCGGCACCCATATGGTGGCTTGCAGCAATCCGTAACTCCAGTTCCGGGGGATACAATGCCCTCTTCTGGCCTCCATGGGCATTGTATGCATAGGTGTACTAACATATATGTGGTCAAATATATACATACACATACATAAAATAAAAGTTTAAAAAACAAGAAAATAAAAATTATGACATCGAGATATAGTATTCCTTCACATTCAAAAGTGTCAGAAATTAGCTAAAATATTATCACTCCATGTTAGAAAATGGATATTCTCTTGTAGACCTCAAGTACAAATGGAAATCACTTCAACTACTTTGTAGGTAATTGGTTAATATTTATTAAAATTCAAAGTATATAGGGCTGGGCATAGTGGCACATGCCTTTAATCTGAGTACTCGGGAGGCAGAAGCAGGCGGCTCTCTGTGAGTTCAAGGCCAGCCTGGTCTACATAGTGAGTTTTTCCCGATATTTTGATTTGTCCCTTTCATTAGACTTCCAAGAACTCATTTGTTTGTTTTTAATATTTTATTTATTTATTATTTTTATTTTGTTTGTATGAGTGTATTGCCTGCATGTATGTAAGTGTACCTGTCTCATGCAATGCCCTTGGAGGTCAGAAGAGAACTTCAGATTCCCCTGGAACTGGAGTTACGGATGGTTGTTAGTTACCATGTGGCTGCTGGGAATCATCCTCTGCAAGAGCAGCCATTGCTCTTAACTGCTGAGCCATCTCTCCAGCCCCTTAAAATTTTCAAATGTGAGGTTTATACTGTCATCTTTCTATGACTGATTTCTAGCTTTCAGAGGACATGAAATGAACAACTGTAAATTGAAACGATGAGGCTTTTTTTTATTCCTGAGATCAAGAGACAAAATAACACTACTTCTTTCAAAAGTATTCCTGTCAAGTAAAATTACCAAAGCACTCAGGGAAAGGATAAACTGGAGGTTCACTCTGGGTTAGAATGAGGGAAATGAGGTCCTGAGGCAGGTTAATGAAGCTACCCTGAGCCATCTAGTAAAACTCATTTCAAAAGCAAGCAGACAAAGAAAACAAGCTGGTGGGCCAGTGAGATGGTTTAAAGGGTAATTTACAAGCCTGACAACCTGAATTCAATCCCTGGGTCTACCCAAGCTATGTGAAGTGGCTTATGCCTGCAATCCCAGCATTCAGAAGGCTGAGACAGAAGGATCATTGTGAATAAAGGCCCAGCCTGGGCTACAGAGTAAGACCCTGTCTCAAAAAAAATCTAAGACCAGGCATGGTGGTACATGCCTTTAATCAAAGCATTCAGGAGGCAGAGGCAGATAGATCTTTATAAGTGTGAGGTCAGCCTGGTCTACACAGTGAGTTCCAGGCCAGCCAGGATTACATAGTAAGACTCTGTCTCGAAAGAAAGAAAGAAAGAAAGAAAGAAAGAGTGAGGTCAGCCTGGTCTACACAGTGAGTTCCAGGCCAGCCAGGGTTACATAGTAAGACTCTGTCTCGAAAGAAAGAAAGAAAGAAAGAAAGAAAGCAGAACCTGACCCAAGCTTTGAACACTTAGTGGAGGGCAATGAGGGTCTTAACTCTTGCCCCATCTGCACTTGGTCTCAGGCATGACGTAGGGCCAGTGAGATAGAGATAGCTCAGCGATTAAGAACACTAGTTGTAGGCCAGGCGTGGTGGTGCACGCCTTTAATCCCAGCACTTGGGAGGCAGAGGCAGGTGGATCTTTGTGAGTTCAAGGCCACTCTGGTCTACATAGTGAGTTCCAGGACAGCTGGGGCTACAAGGAGACCCTGTCTCAAAAAAGACAAAAAAAAAAAATTCAAACTATATGTACTTGATATTGCAGAAATTCTCAGCATCTCCCTCATGAAATTTGTGTCCTATGTTCTTCATGTGTAAGAATATTTTTTACTGCTAGTGTGCCTTTGGATTATCTATGTTAAGAATTATTGTGCAGCAATGGGTAAACCTATTTGTATAGAAGGAAAGATGTCTGGGACTCATGCCCGCAGTGAACAACACAGGCAGTGTCCTTGCTGTCATGAAGCTGACCTAGCCAGGGAAGACAAACAGTCAATATTATAACTTTGGGTACTGGTATTAGTTCCAAAGACGATAAAATCATAGCAATGGGAAGATGACACTGGCGGAGAACAGTGGGGGAAGAGATTGCATGGTCATGGAAGGCGTCTCTAAAGAAGTAACACTTATCTGAATGACATGAAAAAGCCAGACAAGAAAGAAGGGGAGCAGAGCATTGCAAGGAGGTGAACAGCAAGGGCAAAGGCCTTGAGGTGAGGGCCGCATTGGTCTATTGATAGAAAAGGGTATTTCTGTCAGATAGTAAAGGGAACCAGGGAAGGATGGTGAAAAGAGGTCAACAAGGGAATCCTTACCACCCATTCAGAGGCACAGTGCAGGGTTGGGAGTTTGTTGTAAGAGCCAGTGGGTCAGTGGAGGACTTTTAAGAAAGGGGGACACATTGTCTCATTCATATATATATATATATATATTTTTTTTTGGTCTTTTTGAGACAGGGTCTCCCTGTAGCCCCAGCTGTCCTGGAACTCACTATGTAGACCAGGCTGGCCTTGAACTCACAGAGATCCACCTGCCTCTACCTCCCAAGTGCTGGGACTACAAGTGTGCACCACCACGCCCGGCTCTTATTTAATCTCACTGACTTTCCTATAAAGAATGGATTGCAGAGAGTAGGAATGTAAGGTTAGGGGATGCTATCACATTTCTGTAGCCACAGTGGCAGTGGTGCAGAAGCTTTGACTACAAGATAGCAGGAGGAAAGCTAGAGAGGAGAGGCTGATCTAGAATACAGTGTGGAACTTGCTTATGGACTGCAGGTAGGGAGCAAGGGAGAGACACGAGTGGATAGTGACTTCCAGGTGTTTGACAGAGATGGTTTCATTGACTGAGGTGAAGGCATTGACTGACACTGAAGACATTGTGTCTCTGGATGGGAGTGGAACAGCACAAGCCTTCTCGTATGGAAATCAGAACCCCCTACCACTGTTCTGGAGTCTGATTTTAGGTAGCTACATTCTGTGTCTTTTCCAGCCATGGGGCAAGGAATCTTCCAGACACCGGGTTCAGAGGACATGTCTTACATTCCCTGTTGGTCTCTACATTTCTAGATTACATTTTACATATCAAAGACCACACACTTCTCTGTCTCAGTGTCTTCAACTCTTCGGACAGGGTAGCTAAAGGATGGCTGATGATGTACGTATGTGGTGTGTGTGTGTGTGTGTGTGTGTGTGTGTGCGTGTGTAAGGTGTGTATATATAGTAGGTGTATATATGATGTGTAAGGTATGGTATGCATGGCATGTGTGTGTGCATATGTGTTCTGTGTATATGCATGTAGTATGAGTGTAGGGTATATGGGGTGTTTGTATGTGGTGTCTATGAGCATGATGTGCTATATGTGTTGTGTATATGTAGTATGTATATGGTACACTGTATGTTGTATATATGTAGTATGTATATGGTACACTGTATGTTGTATATATGTAGCATGTATATGATGCACTGTATATGGTGTGTGGATGCATGTAGGTGTGATCTGGTGTAGTGTGTGGATGTGTTTTGCAATATAAGGGTGGTATTATTTATGGGGGTAGGAATAGGGATTGTAGTATATTGTGTCTATGTATGGTGTACACGTGTGTGTGTGTGTGTGTGTGTGTGTGTGTGTGTAGTGAATGGGTATTTAGAGCTTAGACATGAGAGTTGGGGTGTCTACAGGTATGAAAAAAATGCCCTTCTCTGGATACAGAGCTAGGCATGAAAAAGAGAGGGGTGGAATGCCCATCAACTTAGTATATACACACAGACATAGACACACACACACTCTTTATGCACTGATTAATACTCATAAATAATGAATATACACAGCACTTGTTAATTACAAATAGGACCATTATACAGGGGTGGCTGGAGTAAAGTTCCTTATCACTCTCCATGTTACAGAAACTATACCAAGGCTGAGGTCCAGAGAAATGGAGACATAACAGGAAAAACAAGTTAATCTTGCTCACAATTTTATCAGAGCCCACACATGTGGTGCGAGTAGTCACTGTGGGAGTAGTAATAGCAGAAATCACCCTGCAATGGAGACACATTTGGTCTGCTGCTGAATTACTGACCCCACTACTCATACCCAGCCTTAGCCTTAGGGTGGCACTGAAATGGAATGTCCACTCCTCAGATCTTGACTCACATGTCATTTGTGCCCTGCAGGTATGTGGAACATGCCTTTGGACAGCCGCTATGTCACACTAACTGGAACCATCACACGAGGGAAGAAAAAGGGTCAGATGGTGGACATCCATGTCACTTTGACAGAGAAGGAGCTGCAGGAACTGACCAAACCAAAGGGGCTGTCAAGGGAAACAACACCTGAGGGAAGAAAGGCCTGCCAGGTGGGGGCAGAACAGGGGCCCCATGTGGTCCTCTGGACACTGGTCTGCCTGCCTGTGGTTTTCGTCTTCTCTTTTGTTGTATCTTTTTACTACGGCACTATCACCTGGTACAATATCTTCCTTGTGTACAACGAGGAGAGGACTTTCTGGCATAAGATCTCCTACTGTCCTTGCCTCATTCTGTTCTATCCAGTGCTCATCATGGCCATGGCCTCTTCCCTGGGCCTCTATGCTGCTGTGGTCCAGCTCTCATGGTCCTGGGGGGCATGGTGGCAAGCTGCTCGGGACATGGAGAAAGGCTTCTATGGCTGGCTCTGCAGCAAGCTGGGTCTGGAGGACTGTTCTCCTTATAGCATTGTAGAGCTGCTTGAATCTGACAACATCTCAGGCAATCTTTCCAACAAGGACCCTGTCCAGGAAGTAGAAACCTCCACTGTCTAAACTGCCAACAGCTCCCTTCTCTGTCCTCAGAGTTGATACGTCATTTTAAAATTCTAGCAGGTTCTTCCTTTAAATTATCCCCTACCTTCTACAGTTCTGGAAAATCCTAGCTCACATTGGTCTGTTCTACCATCTTTGCTATTCCAAGGCCAGGAAACAGAAAAGTAACGTGCTAAAGCAGTTCTTCCGGTGGACAAACTCTTCTTCAGTCTCAGCCCTAAAAATGACCATTTATCTGAGTCAGGGAGCGCCACTGTGAATTCCTTTGGGAGCTTGAAGGTGTTTACTGGTGCTTGTAACCCAGGGCAGCGTGACTAAATATGATAGGAAGAAACAAGAGGCTTAGAGGCGACCAAATCTACCAAGAAAATAGAGACAGAGCAAAACATTTTTGGAAGTAGACTACTAGAGTGTGACAGAAAGTAAACTCTGTACACCACTTAGATTTAGGTAGAGTTACATATAATTAAAGCTCAAAACATCAGTGATCTAAACAAGTGAGACTCTCTTTTGTTTTTTTGGGTTTTTTTTGTTTGTTTGTTTTTTTTGTTTTTGGTCTTTTTTCCAGCTGGCCAGAAGTTGCCATGTAGACCAGGCAGGCCTTGAACTCACAGAGATTGTCCTGCCTCTGCCTCCCAAGTGCTGGGATTAAAGGTGTGTACCACCACACTGGGATGACTCTTTCTTACATTGAAGTCTGTCCTAGTGCTGACTACATCTCTCGCCATCATATCTATAGTTGTGGAAAAACAGGAAGAGCAAAGGAGAATACACTCTTCCTAGTCAAGGAAACTTCTCAGAATTTTTCATTCAGTATCTTTTGTATCTCATTGGCCAGATTGTAATCACATGACCTCACAATCAAAAGATGCTAGGAAATATACCTTTTGTGTGGGTAACCATATTCCCAGATAAATACTGGGATTAAGTGAATTTGAAAAAAAAAAGAGGAAGAATGGTTATTTTGGTAGGCAAGTAAGAATCACCATCTTAGAATAAGTATTTAAATGCATTTGGAATCCAAAACTATGAATGCCGCTTTATTCCTTTGCTCCTTTATTTATTTGACTTAATTCTAACATGGAGAATTTATACATAGATATGAGCTACATACACTATGGATATGCCTACAGAAAATAGCCTCTTATGTTCTGAACTTTTGTCATGTGGTTTCAGGTTTCTTTGGAAGGAAAGAGTAGATAGGAGAGTATACTTATATAATCATAGCATACAGGGGTTGGTAATATTTAATCTATAAAGACTGGGAAGAGAGAGATTGCATCTGTCAAACAGATTCTCTTATCTCTCAATCAGCAGAGATCAGTAGCTCAAAATACAAACAGATTTGACTTGAGGCTTGGTAAAACCGCAGTGTCTTATTCACTCAGAGCTTTCTAGCATTGAACCTTCTCTTACTGGACTAGGGTGTAGTACACCACATTAATCCAGATTAAAATATGTTGAATTGTTTTTTAAAAACCCTTCATTTCTAAAAACATCCCGATTTCAAAATACCATCCTGGGGTTGAAGAGGTGGCTCAGTGATTAACAGCACTGGCTGCTGTTACAGAGGACCTGGATTCAGTTCCCAGCACTCATATGGTGGCTCACGACCATCTGTAACTCCAGTTCCAGGGGTTCCAAAGCCCTCTTCTGACTTCTGAGGGCATTTCATGCATGTGATGCCCTTACAGCCATGCAGGTAAACACACATGCACATTAAATAAAAATAGATTTTAAAATTAAAAAACATTTTTTAATTTATCATTTTTATTTTATGTATATGAGTGTATTACCTGCATGTATGTGAGTGCACCCGTATCAAGCAATGCCCTAGGAGGTCAGACAAGGGTGTCAGATCCCCTGGATCTGGACTTACAGACAGTTGTTAGTGACCATGTGGATGCTGGGAATTCAACCTGGGTTCGATTAAGAGCCAGTACTCTTAACTGCTGAACCATCTCTCCAGCCTGATTTAAAAAATTTATCCTAAGAGGTCAAAAGGTTTTCAAGTTTGGGGTTCTTCCAAGAAAAGCTGACGATCATATTTATTCATGTCTTAGAAAGAAACTATTTAAAGGACTGCTATGAACTCAACCAGAGGAGTTGGCCAAGCTCCCCCACAGACAGCCAAGGACATTTATTTACTGTATGGTGCTGAACTCCACTTTAAGAGATTTTTTTTTTTTGATTAACCATTATTAGTTTGACCAGAAGGAGAAAAAAATATGTGCCCTGCAGTTTTGAGGATAACCTTGGTGCTTTCTGGTAGATTTCCAGAAATATGAATCACTTAAATGAAAATAAAGAAAATAAAATCTGATAAACATTTATGCTTTTTATTTTTATTTATTTAAAAAATTATTATTTTTATTTTATGTGCATGAGTGCATTGCCTGCATGTATGTAAATGTATCCATGGCATGCAATACCCACTGAGGTCAGAAGAGGACATTGGATTCCCTGGAACTGTAGTTACGGATGGTGGTTAGCCACCATGTGGGTGCTGAGAACTGAACCTGGGTCCTCTGCAAGAGCAACCAGTGCTCTTAACCACTGAGCCATCTCTCCAGCCCTATTAAAAATATTTTATTATTTTATTTTATGTGTATGAGTATATTGCCTGCATTTATGTAAGCACACCTGTGTTGTGCAATGCCTGAGGACATCAGAGAGGGTGTTGGATCCCCTGGAACTGGAGTTACGGAGGCATGCTAGCCTCCATGTGAACGCTGGGATTTGAGCCTGGGTCCTTTGCAAGATCAGCCAGTGCTCTTAATCACTGAGCCATCTCTCCAGCCCCTTCATTTTGTTTTTGAGGTTCTCCAAAATAGCTTTCAGTGCTACAGTTTTCAGAAGAAAGGTGAGCCTGTTGGCTGCCTTGTTGATGTGGGATGATCTTAGAATGGACCCTTATGTCTTGACTTTCTGTACTACTAATTTATGGGAATTCAGTTTAGGTGAACTGCCTCCACAAGTCACATTTTCCCCCCTAAGCCCTTATTAAAAAAATCCAACCACATTTGTTACATTTTTTTTCTGCCTGGCAAACCAATAATCAAGAACAAAAATAGTCATGATTAGGACAAGCCTGGGGGACACTGCCTTCAGGACATAGACCTCTTACGTTGAGTGGGGGTGCGGGTGAGAATACACTCAGGATACCTAGATGAAGTTGGCATTGCTGTCTACCTAGACCTAATAGAAAATAGAGGTACTTATCAACCAAATGATTTCAAAAGGGCTCTAGAGCCAGGCATGGTGGTGCACACCTCAAACCCAGGTGGAGCCAGAGGACCATGAGTTGGTGGCTAACTTGTGTACTTTGAGAGTTTTGTTCTGCCATTTTGCACTGGCCACACAGGGCTTAAGTTAACAGTATTACCAACATAAAAATGTTTCTCTTCCTCACCTCAATTAATTTAGTTACTAGCGTGTGGCTTTTGTTTTGTGTGTGGACTTTTGTTTTTGCTTTTTGAGGCCCCAATTGGCCTTGAACTCACTGTGTAAACCAGGCTGGCCTTGAACTCACAGAGATTCACCTGCCTCTGCCTCCCAAGTGCTGGGATTAAAGGCATGCCCAGCTAATATGAGGTTTTAAAAAAACTCCAGGGGGCTGGAGAGATGGATCACCAGTTAAGAGCACTGGCTGCTCTTGCACAGGACCCGGGTTTGATTCCCAGTACCCATGTGGTGGCTAACAACCATTTGTAACTCTTGGGCATTGCATGACAGGGGTGCACTTACACATATACAGGCAATGCACTCATACATATAAAATATACAATAATAAATAAAATATTTAAAACAACAGCAACAACAAACTTAAAAAAAAAAAAACCATGTCTCAAAAAAAAAGGGGGGCGGGGACCTCAGGCATGGTGGTGCATACCTTTAATCCCAGCACTTGGGAGGCATAGGCAGACTGTTCAAGGCCAGCCTGGCCTACATATTGAGTTCAAGGCCAGCTGGGGCTACAGGAAGCAATAGATAACTGAAATAACAGTTGAGAACCCTGTATCAAAGAAAGGAGGGACAGAGCTGGAAAGATGACTGAGTGGTAAAGAGCATTTACTGTTCCTGCAGAGGACCTTACACCCTCATGGCAGCTAACAACCCTCCATAACTCCAGTTACAGGGAATCCAATGACCCCTTCTGGCAGCCTCAGGCACTGTATGCACATGGTGCACTTACATACATGCAGGCAAAACTCTCACACACATAAAGGTAAATAAAATATTTTTTAAAATAAAAAAACCCCATGGATGTTTAAAAATAGTATTTGAGGCCGGGTGTGGTGGCACACGCCTTAAATCCCAGCACTCGGGAGGCAGAGGCAGGTGGATCTCTGTGAGTTCAAGGCCAGCCTGGTCTACATAGTAAGTTCCAGGACAGCTGGGGCTACAGGGAGACTTTGTCTCAAAAAGACCAAAAAAGAAAAAAAAATAGTATTTGATGAAAGTGGTGGAACATGGAACCATTCCTATCTCTACAACTGTTGTTGGGATTTTAAATAAATTTTCCATATTGCGCATATAATTGTCACAGCTCTCTTACAGAGCAGAAAGGCTGCACATCTTTGTTATAGGGTTCATGAAGTCACCACTTACGTAGTCCACACTCAGAGTGATAACAAGTCTAAACATTCCAGAAACTTAAATTGAGATTTCCATTTTTTTTTACTTTATTAACTACCCTGAAGAAAACACATGATCCCACAATACAGTGATAGGTCTTTCTTTAAACAAATGTTATTTCAGTTATCTGTTGCTTGTGTTAACACTTAAAATAGCAGTGATCGTATTTCTTTGCCCATAATTCTGCAATTTGGGCCCAGCTCGGTGGAGATGACTCAACTCTGTTCAATGTTTCTCATGTGGGGATGGATCCCTATGGGCTAGAGTATCTACTTCTGAGGTAGCTTCATTGACAGGGCTGCCAGCTGGGTGTTGGGTACCATCTAGATACAGCCCTGGGACTGTTGGTGCTCAGTATTTGTATTAGTCTGCTTAGGCTGTCACAAAATGCTATAGACTAAGCGAAGAAATTTATTCATTAAATTTACAGTTCATTAACAGTTCCAGAGGTTGGAAGTCTAAGATCATGGTCTCAACACCTGTAGTTTCTGCTGAGGGTTTTCCTATTGGGTTGCAATTAACTGCCTTCTTGATATGTGCTTGTACATCTTCTTGCTGTGAAAAGAGAAAGTGAGAGCATGAAAAGAGAGAGTGAGAGCACACACATGTAAGAGAGGGAGCAAGAGTGATCTTTGGTACTTCTTATAAGAGCTCTAGTGTGATTGAGGGCCCTGTTCTTGTGATTTATCTAAATCTAATCATTTACCAAAGGCCCAAACTCCAAATACTATCCCAATGAGGGCTAAGACTTCAACAAATGGATTCTGTGGAAAGTCAAACATTCTGTCCACAACAATCCTCCATGTGTCTCTGTTGGCCTTTTCCCGCACTGCAGTCTCCTGGTAATCAGTCTTCATATGAGGTGTGAGTTCATCAGATTGCATAAACAAAGCTGCCAGACATTCTGAAGGCTTTGGCCCAGAACTAACCCTAGTGTCACTTCTGCTACAATTTACTGGTGAAATCAGGTCACAAGGACAGATTCAAGAGGGGATGCTTGAAGGCATGACTCATGAGGGCTACAAAAATAAGCTCACAATTCCCCTTTTCCTTTCCTACCTATTTCCTTCATGTCACAGTGACATCTCCAGTACATACACATTCACTGTCACTAGCATAGCCCACCAGCCTCTTTTCTACCCCTTTACCCAGTTCTATATGATACACATCCAAGAAGACCTCACACTGGCAGGTAGAAATGGAACCAACAAAGCCAGAATCCTTTTGCTGTGGAGGTAAAGAGCTGCACACATTGTCACATTAATCATGTCTGCTCATTTTCTCTTGATGCAAGCTTTTTGTTAGAAGAATCAATGCTTAAAATCCATGCATCCATGGTCTCTTAACTACCTGGAAGTGGATGGTTCTAGAGACTTCTATAAAGATAGTGAACATGCCAACAAGGAGAGCAATAGAATCTATTTTTATTTCTCCTAGGAAATAGACTTGCATTGGGAGAGTGTGTGTATGTATGAAGAGGAAGAGCGGGAGGAGTGGGGGGGGGAGGAAGGGGGGCAGAAAGAGGGAGAGAGAGGAAGAGAGAACTTCTAGAGACTCCATGTAAGACAGAACCATGATATAGTTTGCAATGTCCTTGGCAGTGGCTCCAGTAATTCTACACACCAGTCATAGTGAAACTATTATTAAAAATAACACTTCAGCTTAGGAAGAACTTTAAATTTGAATAAAAATCCAGCAGAACCTCCTAGGTTTTGAAAGTATGTCTTGGTTTCAATGTTTTTAGCTTTAGTTTCTTCATGACTCCTTCTCATCAAGAATTCTCTAGTGGCTGGAGAGATGGCTCAACGGTTAAGAGCTCTGGCTGCTCTTGGAGAGGACAGCTTTGGTTCCCAGCACCCATATGGCGAATCCCTCTTGCAACTCCAGTTCCAGGGTATCCGATGCCCTGTTATGGCCTCTTCAGGCGTTGCATGCACATGGTACACTTAGATAAATGCAGGCAAAACACATACACATGTATTAAAAAGAGAATTACCTACATCATTTCATTCTTAGTTTCTGTTTTTTCCAAGTCCAGTTTTCAACAAGGAGAGAATATGATTGAACTTTATTTCCCAAGACTAGGTAAAGGTTTGAGATGCTTTGCAGGACTCTGGAAGATGTCCAATCATTTTGGTATAGAAAACAGCGCATATATGTGCAAGGATCCGCGGTAGGGAGAAAGTGGTACTGTTAGTCAGTTTCCTTGAAAAAAGCCATGAGCCTTCAATCACTATGATTGACAGTCACCATTTCTATAAAAATCTAACTTGTTAGATGTGCTCCTAAATTAAACTTCTTTCTCTGCCACAGCCACTCCAAACTATGAAGAGAATCTTACAGATAGGCGTCCGACTTTCAGGTGTTTATACTTTTCATTTTGCCTGCAAAGTCGAATGCTTTTCCTACTTTTGTTTCCTTGAAGAATTCACGCTCTTCGGCAGTTGGTCCTAAGTAATAGTATTTGTACAACTTTTCATTGGTACCTTTTTAAAAAGTAATAGTCTTTTAGAGGAGTTAAGAGACTTCCTGGATTCATACTCAGGGGAATCTAAATCCAGAGTACGGATGCAAAACGCTGGAGGGGTTACTGTCAATGAAAGCAAAGGGCAATGACTTTCACAAAGCGATCAGTATTAGTTCAGGACTAAGGATTTATTAATTTATTTATTTTAAAAATTATGTGTGTGTCTGTGTGTGGGTATGTGCTCAGAGTGCAGGGGCCTGTGGAGGCCAGAAGAGGGTGTGGGATCCCTTGGAACTGGAGTTACAGGTAGTTTTGACTAGCAGACTGTTGTGGGCAACTCTAGCTCTCTGCAGGCGCAGTACGTACTCTTAACTCCTGAGCCAACTCTCCAGCCCTTTATTATTTATTTTTCTCATTAATGTATACATTTATTGTGTTGCTATATGTGACACATGTGGAGGTCTCAGAGGACAGCTCACGGGAGTTGGTTCTCGCCTTCTACCACGGGGGTCCTGCGAATCAACCTCAGGTCTCCACGTTTGGCAGCCAGGGTCCTAATCTGCAGAACCATCCAGCAACAGGAGCACACACTATTTACTAGAGGCACGGAGGGAATTCTGCGCATGCTCAGAACTCCGGAGCAGGGTTTCCCGGCCCCTGGCAGGCTGAGTGGGAAGCGGCTGTTCTGCTGTGGGCCTGTGGGTCTGCCGGAACTGAGTTGCAGCACGGCAGGTTTCCGCCCGGGAGAAGCCACTAAAGCGCTAGCGGGCCGGCAACATGGCGTGGTCCGGGAATAAGGTACTGGGAGCCAGGTGTTTGGACTTACCCACGCGAGGGATCTGGAGATAGTGGTTTGATTGCCGGAATTGTGGGTTCATAGCCATGCCAAGGAACGTGGCGAGATAGTGATGCCTAGATCAGGAGGGTCGGCGCGGAAGGATGCCGTGAGCGAAAAGCTCGAGATATGGCGCTCTTCGCTTTTCCCCATATTGTGTTCCCTGCTCCTCGTCCTCCCTCCCTCTATTCCTTATTTCACTCCACCTGCTAACGCAGCCATCTCTAGTTGCTTCTGAACCCTCTTTGTAAAATCTACATAAGAATGGAAGTTAGCCAGCGTAATTGAGTACTATTCCGATTTGTAAAACTTCAGATTGGGATTTTGTGAATAAAATAACCAGAGATGTAAAGTGTCATTACCGTCATAATAATTTAGTATCTCGACTGTATTGAAAGCTTACTGTGTGGCTCAGATCGAAACCTTTTATTTCTTTTTCATTAAATCTTCACACCAACCCCCTGAAGTGAATACTGTTGCCCCCAGCTTGCAGGTAGGAAAACTGAGGCACAAAGAACTGAATCTATTGACTCACGAATTCTCTATCACTAGAGGGAGATGTAATTGCAACGATTCTGTCATTTATTCAACCACCCAATCATTTAATAGAGGCAAACAAGATGGGAGTTTGAACAACTGATCTCTGTTTTCCTTAACTTCCTTTTGAGAAACTTTGATCTAACTCATTAAAACTCCTAAGGGTGTTGCTTGCCTCCTTTGTTCTTCCTCTTTCAGTTACTGAAAACTTTGTAGTCTCAGTGGAGGAGAAATTTGTGGCAGATGTACTTGAAGTAAAATCCTAACAGACTAATTTCTTCAGTGTAGAAATGAAGAGTTGCTATACTGTTTCTCTAACATGGTTTTCTTACTGCCTCCAGAAAAGAATTTAAACAGTTATATTCTTCCAGACCAGAATTTTCATATTGTGAAACTTTGATGTCTTTCTCTGAATCTCTGATTCTTGGGAAAAAAGACCTTCAGTTCACTGGTTTTCTACTTTAAAATATTTTATTTTATTTTATTATTATTATTTTTTTAACTTGCATTTCCCCATGATTTTTTGGACATCTTTTCAGTACTTATTGATGAGTCTTAATTGTTAATTGCTCTCGAGTTGTTTTATTTTATTTTATTTTATTTTATTTTATGTGTATGAGTGTATTGCCTGCATGTATGTGAGTGAACCTGTGTTGTGCAATGCTGTGGAGGTCAGATGAGGGCTTCGGTTTCCCCTGGAACTGGAGTTAAGGACAGTTTGTAGTCGCCATGTGGCTGTTGGGAATTGAACCTGGGTCTTCTGCAAGAGCAGTCAGTGCTCTTAACCGCTGAGCCAATTCTCCAGCCTGGTTTTCTACTTTAAAGGTAGCTTTTGTAGACACATATTAAATTAATACAGCAGGGTATTTTGTGACTCGAGTTTTAAAAAGATTTTTTGTCCTCAGGGAATGACTATATGGTATAATTTAATTGCTCTCAGAGGTATTTTGTAGTTTGCTTCTACTTTTTTCCTCAAGTAAGTTGTCTTTACTCCAGAAATCTGTTAATATTAGTGCGTTATATCATATGGTTCTTTGCGAACTAGGGGAAAATAGTATTTCCTTTTGTTTGTTGTAAAAGGTCAACCAAATTTAGAGATCAGCTTCCCAGGATAGGCGCTCATCCAGGTTTTTCAAACATTTCTCGGGACAGATCTCTACTTCAGAAAATAGCGTTTCCCTTATCGATCACTTTAAAATGCTATTTTTACCCCTTAAATGGAGTCAAGCCAATCTCCCTGGAACTTCCATCTGTTGAACCTGTTACCTCTCCTGCAGTCCAATCATAACAGCTGTCAAATATTTAGAACAAGGAGAACTATCACATTACCCTTAATCTTCATATCTGTCTTGAATATCCTCCCAACTGTTCTTTATTTCACATATTTTCCAGATTCTGAACATTATATGTTCAGTTATTAATTCTTTTTTTCTTTTTGTCTTTTGGAGACAGGGCCTCCCTGTAGCCCCATTTGGCCTGGAACTTGATTTGTAGAACTCACAGTGATCCGCCTGCCTCTGCCTGCTGGGTGCACGCCTTTAATCCCAGCCCTTGAGAGACAGAGGCAGGCGGATCACTGTGAGTTCAAGGCCAGGGAGACTCTATCTCCAAAAGACAAAAAAAAAAAAAGAGAGCTGATACTCAGAATTGCGTACAGTTTGGTCAGTACAAAGCACAGATGAGGCTGGCAGGGTCAAGGAATGCTGATTCTGGAAACAAAGTTAGACCTCTGTTCCGAGTTTCCACCCAATTGAATCAACAGTGAAAATAAGGGACATCCCCAAGGACTCAGAGCTAATTAGTAGAGAAGGGACTAGAACTCAGGTTTCTTTATTGCTTGTCTGTGTGTCTTATCTATCATCTATAGTAGAGAAGGGACTAGAACTCAGGTTTCTTTATTGCTTGTCTGTGTGTCTTATCTATCATCTATCTATCTAGCATAAGACTCTTCTTTTCCTTTCTTAAATTCAATATGGTGTTGATAGAACCTCAACCTCAAGTATTTGTGAAACTGGAATGTTGAAGCCTTTTTTTTTTTGGTCTTTTTGAGATAGAGTCTCCCTGTAGCCCAAGCTGACCTGGAACTCACTATGTAGATCAGGCTGGCCTCGAACTCAGAGATCCACCTGCCTTTGCCTCCCAAAGGCTGGGATTAAAGGCATATGCCACCATGCCTGGCCTGAAGCCTTATCAACTTGTTGACTCAATCTATAGTAAATGCACCGTGTCATGCAGTACCTTCGAAGGTCAGAGAGGGTGTTGGATCCTTTGGAACTGGAGTTATGGACGATTGTTAGTTGCCATGTGGGTGCTGGAAATAGAACCTGGGTCCTCTATAAGAGCAGTCATCTCTTAACCACTGAGCCATCTCTCCAGTCCCAGAAGACCCATCTTAACAATGGATGGGACCATTCCCTGGTCAGGTGATTCTGGCTTTATAAAGTGGAGCAAGGTGAGCACTAATGTGCATGCATTCATTGCTCTCATCTGACTGTGGATGCAATGTGAGCAGCTGCTTCAAACTCCTGATGTCTTGACTTCCCCACCATGATGGGCTATACCATGGAACTATGAACTAAAGTAAATGCTTTCTTCCTTAAGTTGCTTTTGTCAAAGTATTTTATCACAGCAACAGGAAAAGAAACGAAGACAGTCCTCATTGTATGATTGCTATTTAATGACTTGGTGCATTGCTTATTTGGTTCTGTCTTGTTTCTAACTTCATTAGTCACATGATTGATTCCTCACTCTTTAAGACTCACCCAAGGATCAGACTTAAGAAGGCTTTTTCTGCCTCTTTATGCTCCTCTATCTCCTCCACTAGTGTTGAGTAGGTTGTTCCTTCTATGTCTCTTAGTGCCCATTGCAAAGCTTTGTCATGTCACATTGCCCTGACATTATTCATTATGTGTCTGTATCTTCTAGGATAGATTTGGTTTCTTACTAATGATTTTAGACCCATGGTTTATAAACATTTAAATTGTTGGAGTATACCATATTAGCATGTGTAAGTGGTCACCTGTTGCCACAAAATTGCTTCATGGCAAAGTGTACACCACTCAGTGATTTCTAACAAAAGCGTATGTTCTCAGACTTGTATATCATCAGATTGATTGCAGTTTGTTTAAAATGTGTTAGGCTGAGTTGGGCAGGACTTAAGTATGGCTGACAGGCTGGTTTCCAGATCTGCTTATCATGAGTTTGTTCTGGGGTTCAATCCAAAGGAGCAGTAGCTCCCTGGAGCATGCTCCTCTCCTGGAGATACTTTCTGGCTTTTATTGTACCATTCAGGGTTCTCCATAGTGAGACTTTATATGTCTTACATGCATTCTATATGTAGAAGATGCCCCCTTCCTTTATTATTCTTCCCTACATGTCAGTACAGGGACTATGAGAATGATAAATGGGACATATTTCAGAGTCTTTCATAATAACTTTCTATTTCATATACTCCTTGGAACTTTGTTTTTAGGCAGCTGTTGTGCTGTGTATGGATGTGGGGTTTGCCATGGGTAACTCCTTTCCTGGTGAAGAATCCCCGTTTGAACAAGCAAAGAAGGTGATGACCATGTTTATCCAGAGGCAGGTAAGTTTCAGATTAACCTTAAGCTTGTAACTTACGGTTTGACTCCTTGTTGTCTTCTCCAGCTGCTAATGTAAGACACCAGCCTCCTCATAATGCCCAGCCTGGGATTTTTTAGAGTCTGGAGAATTTTCTTTTTTCTTTTTCTTTTTTTAGATTTATTTATTTTTATTTTATATGAGTGGGCACAATGTGTGCCCTTTGCCCTCAGAAGCCAGAAAAGGGTATTGGCTCCCTTGGAGCTAGAGTTACAGGTGGTTGTGAGCCACCATGTGAGTACTGGGAACCCAACCCAGCCCTGGAGGGTTTTCTCACAGGTATTCAAGCCTGCCTACTACTAGAGCCTGCTATTGTTTGCTTGCTTTCTTATGACCCCTTCAGTTGATACTGCAGTTTTGTTTTTTTTTTATCAGAAACAAAAGGCAATATAGAATAATGTTTAAAAGCACAATCTGTAGAGCCAGATGACCTGGGTCCAAATCCTTGCTTTACCATGTCACTTACTAACCCTATGATCTTGAGCCAGACCTCCAATTTGCTTGTGCCTAGCCCAGTTGTTTATTTGTTTATTTATTTACTTATTTATTTTCCGTGTATACAAACTACCCTAAAACTTTTGTGTTAAGGCTGGGTGTGATGACACATGCCTTTAATACCAGCACTAGGGATGCAGAGGCAATCGGATCTCTGTGAGTTCAAGGCCAGCCTGGTCTACAAGTTAGTTCCAGGCAAGCTGGGGCTATGGGGAGACCCTGTCTCAAAAAGACCAAAAACAGAACAACAACAACAAAAAATTTATGTCTTAGGTGACTTTATAAAAAGAAGTTGCTGTTCATAGTTTGATGGGATGACGAGGTGGGCTCAGATGGGACTCTTTTCTACCCACCTTGCGTCAGTTACTTGTTGAAGGACAATGAAGAAGTATGCTTAGAACCTAGAAATTGTCGTTGAGAATAAAGCCCATGTTTCATTTGGCCTAGTATTCAATGAGTGCAGACGCCTACCGTAAGGATGTCCGCTCTCTGCAGGTCAGTTGTCCTGTTGCTTCCGGGTTGTTCTGATAGACGCTTCATCCTTCATATATTCTTTTCTAGGTATTTTCTGAAAGCAAGGATGAGATTGCTTTAGTTCTCTTTGGTACAGATAGCACAGAGAATGCCCTTGCTGGTGAGGACCAGTATCAAAACATCACAGTACATAGACACCTGATGCTACCAGATTTTGATTTGCTGGAGGACATTGAAAGCAGAATCCAACTAGGACCTCAACAAGCTGACTGTATCCTTTGAAGACAAGAAATTTCCTTTTTTTTAAATGTTGCAATCCATTTTGTGAGACTGTAGCAGAGTTTCAGCTCTGAACATCTGGCTATATTTTCCTCTGGGTAAAGAGAAGTGATTAATGTGGAATTACCAGCTTGGGTGCCTGGCTCCAGGTCTTCCAGTCACTTGTTCTTTCGTAGTAAGAGTGATATTGAGAGATTGGGAAGGGGAAAATACTAGGGAATATATGAGTACATTGACTATGAGGAGAGAGCTTGGTGGTATTTGGGGTTAGAATGTTTGGAGGTAGAGAAAGATGCTTTAGGGGATCATGGCACTAGTGTTCTTGACTTTTCTTGATGGAGGATGTTTTTATGCCAAAAATCAGGTTGAACAACAACTAAATAAATAAATAAATAAATAAATAATCTGGAAAAAATCATGTTAATGTCCAAACTGAGACCTCTGATTTCTTCCATAGGGGCCCTAATTTTAACAGCTTATTCTTAGTATTTTTCTAAACAGTAGTTCCATCCTTGGTCACTAGGAGGTGCTGCTGTGTTTGGAATGACTTGCAAATGATGCCTTATGGCTTACTTCATATTTAGTAATGGACTGTGATCCCCCAAGTGGGCTCTAGGTACTGTTAAATGGCATCATAAGTTTTGGTTAAACGTATTAGATGTGTTAAAACCCTTTTTCTTTTTTTTTTTTTTTCAATCTTTTTTTCCTTTTTTTGACTTTTTTTTTTTGAGATGGGCTTGTTATAGAGCTTTTGATGGCCTGGAACATGCTAAGAACAGGCTGGCTCAAACTCACAGAGATCCACCTGCCTCTGCCTCTCAAGTGCTGGGATTAAAGGCATGAGCCAGCACACCTGGCTTATTTTTTTTTACACTATATGTTTCAGGATATATACACTGTTACACAGCATTTGTGAATATATGTTAATAAAATTTGGAAGATGGGCACATGGGCAAGCCCTTTTAAGCCAGTGTCTATAATTTTCAGTACTGTGGGCTTCACTGGAAAAACATTGTGTGCTCATCGGATAAAGGGACTGTTGGTATTGTTCCTACCCTTAACTAGCAGAGTTCTGGATGCACTGATCGTGTGCATGGATTTGATTCAACGTGAAACCATGTAAGTGTCGAACCCAAAGAAAGCCAGAAATGAGGCTTTTTAGGAAAAAAAGTGTGGGTTGATGTGTTCAGTATGCCATGTGGTTTGATGTTAATCAAGTAGCATGTTAGTTTGGCAAAAAGAACATTTGACAATTCAGTGGCTTAACATTTCTGGTTTTTGAAAGATTAAAAGAAGGGCTACATTTGGTGGAGATGTCCCTGTGAGAAACAAGCATTTGGTATAGTGTTTTCGTTTTATTTGACTTAAACTAATTACCTAAATTTTTTTTTAAAGTACTAAGTGGTATGATCTATAAGTAATTGATATTATATCCACAATAACTCTAGCCAATTTCCTAACTCATTATTTACTTAATTACTGTGTCTTGAAAAGTATGACCATGAACATGCATGTATGCATGTTAGGAAAGACATTTTGTACCAATATCCCAGACTTGAGTCTGTTATCATTTCCTAGTCTCTGTACAACCTCTGAACAATCCTGCTGCTATCCCGTGTGTAGTGTCGGAGCAAGGTGCTTAGAAAGAACCTGCAAGGCTCAAGTTCTCTCACTGGGAGAGTACCATGTTTACATTCCTGAGCCCATGTGCAGTCCCAAAAGGAAACGTTTAAAATCAGAGTTAGGAATCCAGAAACATAATTTTTTTTTTTTTGTCTTTTTGAGACAGGGTCTCCCTGTAGCCCCAGCTGTTCTGGAACTCACAGAGTTCCCAGCTGGCCTTGAACTCACAGAGATCCACCTGCCTCTGCCTCCCAAGTGCTGGAATTAAAGGTGTGCGCCACCACGCCCGGCTTCAGAAATATAATATTTTATAATGCTGAGAAGTTTTGCCCACATCTTATTGTATGTATTGTGTGTATGTGCATGTGGGTATGTTTGTGCACACATGTGCGCACATGTGCACCAGGGTGTGTGGAGGTCAGGAAGATAACTTACAGGAGTTGGTTCTTTCCTTCCATGATGTGGGTCTTGGGAATTTGAACTCAGGTCCTCAGGCCTGGCAGTAACACCCAAGAAAATTTTTTTTTTTTTTTTTTTTTTTGGTCTTTTTGAGACAGGGTGTCCCTGTAGCCCCAGCTGTCCTGGAACTTACTATGTAGACCAGGCTGGCCTTGAACTCACAGAGATCCGCCTGCCTCTGCCTCCCAGGAGCTGGGATTAAAGGCGTGTGCCACCACGCCCAGCCTCCAAGAATAATTTTTAAAAAATTTATTCATTATTTATGTGTGTGTAGCATATGTGTGGTGGCTAGAGGGCAACTTCATGGAGTTGGCTCCCTCTTCCCATCTTCCCACCTCTATTTTTTTTTGAGACAGGGTTGCCCTGTAGCCCTAGTTGACCTGGCCTGGAATTCACTCTACAAACCAAGCTGGTCTTGATCTCAGAGAGCCACCTGATACCTGACTCTGCTGGACTTAAAGGCGTGCCTGGCTTTTTTTCAGTGTCTTTTGTTTGTTTGCCTGTTTGCCTCTTTCCACTGAGTGGGTTTTGGGGATTGAACTCAGGTCTCCAAGCTTGCAGAGAAAGCACCTTTACTCCCTGAGCCATCTTACTGGCCCTCAGAATGATTTCTTAATGCAATGATTCTGTCTTTTAGAGGAAAAAAGTTTGAGAGGAAGCATATTGAAGTGTTCACTGACCTCAGCAGTCCATTCAGCCAAGACCAACTGGATATTATAATTCATAACTTGAAGAAATCTGGCATCTCCCTGCAGTTCTTGTAAGATCCTAAGAGTAACCTATACAGACACATTTCATCATCTCTAATGTAGTAAGTGGGTCCCTTTGTGGAGTGGTTCACTGTAGTCTTCTCTTTTGGCTGAGTAGGATTCTGTGAGGTAACTGACTGGTTGCCTCATATATACTGATTATACTTTGTGCTGTGTAACTGTTGTGAGTTTTGGTGATAAAGAAATGAATGACACAGTGATAGAAACTGAGCTCAGTAGCAGGTCATTTGAATACTGTTTTTTTTTTTTTTATTTTTTTGGTCCTTTTGAGACAGGGTCTCCCTGTAGCTCCAGCCGGTCTGGAACTTGCTATGTAGACCAGACTGACCTTGAACTCACAGAGATCTACCTGCCTCTGCCTCTGCTGGGATTAAAGGCATTTGCCTGACTTGACTAGAACACTATTTTTAGAACCATTGTACTCAGTCAGTCTCCTGTTTGTGTAGAAGACATTGGCAGACTGATGATTTTTTTTTTTTTTTACGTGACTCAGAGAATGATGTTCTATAAGCATGTGATTTTGGGTAGACAAAACTGTTATATTAGGAATCATAACACATATAATGCCTTTCTCAGGATATATAATAAAATGTGATTTGCTGTTTGTATTTAGAGATGGGTGTAAAATTTGGGGAGAAGATGTATGTTTTATAGTCTATAAGAAAGAATCTTTCCTCTCACAGTAGCTAGAATTTCCCCTCCAGCATTTACTTTCTTTATCTTATATCCCACTAGAAAATTCTTTTCATTATACTAATCCTTTCTGCTGCATTTGAAACCTATTTCTTTCTTCTTGTCCTATTTTAGGCAGAGGGATGATATAGGATGTTGAATTATTAATCTTATCAGGGATGTTCATTTTTCAAATTGAGAGATGTACTAAGCGGTTTCCAGCTCAGAGTGGTAAGCCGTTGGCTTCTTAAATTGCCTGCCATGGGGAATTAAGAACCTCTCTTGCATGCATGTAGCTCTTAAGATGGCTGAGGGGCATCTTCCTTCTGTGGGACAGTAGGGAAGACTTCAGAATAGCCCATCAAACTGATACTTGTTAAGATGGTACTTCAGAGAGATTAAGTGCTTTTTAAGTGACACTTCTCATTGAGTTGAGTTGAGGGTTCTCATTATTTCAGAAGTCCTGCTCAGCTTCCGTTCCCTGTCCATGATCTCTGGATGCCTCCTCATGGCTGAAGCCTACCGTACCGCACTTCTGTTAATGTTCTTTAAAGAGCTGCCTTTTATCTTTTTCTTCTTTGAAAGGAGTAGCACAGTAGAGTGTGCAGGAGAATGTAGCCTTTTCTTCTGCTTGCTTGTTATTTGACTGGTTGCATGTTTTTCCCTTGGGTAAGATGGTTTCTTCACATGCTACAAACATCCAGCAGAGTTTATGGTTTTATTGTTTGGTATATTCTATGTAGGATCAATTGCTTTAGTTTCATTTAAAAGTTCTAACAGTACAAGCTGGGTATGGTGGTGCATGTCTGTAGTCCCAGCACTTGGGAGGCAGAGGCAGGCAGATAATCTGATTTTGAGGCCAGCCTGGTCTACATAGTGAGTTCCAGGGGCTACAGGGAGATGCTGTTTCAAAAATACCAAAAAAAAAAAAACCAAAAAAACAAAACC
Organism: Nannospalax galili; assembly: GCF_000622305.1. Classification (NCBI taxonomy): domain Eukaryota; kingdom Metazoa; phylum Chordata; class Mammalia; order Rodentia; family Spalacidae; genus Nannospalax; species Nannospalax galili. Next base: position 2,179,815 of record NW_008360326.1, read on the forward strand.
CCCAAAAAACGTTCTAGCAGTACAGTAGCACTGCATTCAGAATAGGCTTGTTCCCTGGGCAAATTTTTAGTTTCAACTATTAACTATTGAGAAGGCTTATTTCTAGTCAAATACAAAAATGAGGTGGATTGCAGAGACAGATAGTGAAAGGTTCTTGAGATGGCTGAAATTATCCTAATGCCATGTCTCACAGAGAATCCTGCTTTTCTGATTATTTGGTTATGTAAGCCAGTACATTTTCCCCTTTATACCAAATGAAGTTTTGGCTATTTAAAACTGAAATAATACTAAGGTAGATAAGTATCATTTGACAGATGAAAATTATGAAGCTGGGTAAGGTTGACTGACAGGCATCTTTTCCATAGGCAGTGACAGTCACAGGATTGGAATCCGGCTTATTATTTGGTATCAGAGCTTACCTTCTTTACTACTGATCTTTCCTGATAGTTTGCCTTTTCCACTTGGCAAGAATGATGAAACTGGGGACAGAGGAGATGGCAGCTTGGGCTTGGACCACCGTGGACCCTCCTTTCCTCAAAAAGGAATTACTGAGCAGCAAAAAGAAGGTGCTCGGATGGTGAAAAAGGTGATGATGTCTTTAGAAGGTGAAGAGGGACTGGATGAAATTTATTCCTTCAGGTAGGAAGTAAAGACACTGGTGACACTTTTCATCTTATCCATATGCATTTCCTTTGATCAGAGGTCTCCCTAATGCTTTGCTTTTTCTGAGCCATTCTTGAATTAGCAGTTGTTCTTTGTAAATATTCTGAATTTTATTAAAGAAATTGCACATCAGCCCTAATCCCCCCTTTATTAGTTTGTGTGGTTCACACAGGGTTCTCATTTATTTTGAGACCCATGTCACTGAAGTTGATGACCAGGCTGGCCTCATACTCACAGAGATCCACCTGCCTCTGCCTCCCAAGTGCTGGGATTAAAGGCATGCACCACCAACCTGGCCCGATTTTTAATTTTATGTGTATGAGAGTTTTGTGTATATGTTTGTAGGTACACCCATGTGTGCAATGCCCATAGAGGCCAGAAGAGGGCATCAGATCCCCTGGAACTGGAGATGGGAATAGATGTCATTAGAGATTTAACAGGTAGTTTATTAGGGTGAGTACCAGGTTTTGTCTTTATGCCAAGCTTGGGGTACATTTCCTAGACCTCTCCTTTTCATATACCTACAAAAACTTCTTTTTTTTAAAAATGATTTTTAATTATTAAGGTGTGGATGTTATCTACCATATGGATGCTGGAAACTGAACCCAAGCTCCTCTGTAAGAGCAGTAAGTGCTCTTAACCACTGAGCCATCTCTCCAGTCCTTAAAAAAAGTTTTTTATTAGCATATATTACTCATAAATAATAATGACTTTTCATACATGTATTTTGATCATATCCCCCCCTTACGCTATCATGTCCCCTCCCACTCCTGCTGATCCCCTTCCTCTTCCCAACTAGTCGCCCTTCTACTTTCATGTCTTTTTTTTTTTGGCAACTCAATGAGTTTAATTGAGGGTGTGTACTGGAACATGGGTGAGGAATTGTTTAAAGAAACATGAGCTATACCACTGAAGAAAAGGAGTGTCTTTTCCTCCTCTCCTGCCCCCAAAAGAAACTCTCTCTTTCTTCCTTAGAAACCATTTATTGCCTATAGATCCTCAGGGCACGGTAGGTCTTGTAAGCCCCTCTCAACTCCATGATGGGATGTTGACAGGCCCAGTCTTGTACAGGTCTTGTACAATAATCACAGCTGCTGTAAGTTCAAGAGTATAATGGCCATGCCATGACTGGTAGACAGCATTCCACAGCACTTCAGCCCTTCCTCTGGTTTTCACATTTTTTTATGATTTCCCTTCCGCAATATTCCCTGAGTCTTTTAGGGGCTATAGATGTCCTGTTAGGGCTAAGCATTCAACCATCACTTGTTCTCAACACTTTGACCAGTTATGGTCTCCACAGTAACTGCTATCTACTACAAAAAGAAGCTTCTCTGATCAAAGCTGGACAGTACCACTAATCCATGGGTATAAACATAAATATTAAAAAGGCAGTTTGAGGGGGATATCATATCTTTTAGCAAAACATCGGCAATAGCTTCCTTACTGACCTATAACCTCCCCAGCCATGAGCTTTTGGTCAGGTTTGTAGTGCCAGATGTGGCTTCCTTCTTGTGGAGCAGGCCTCAATTCCTATCAGGAAAGGTTACTCCTATAATAGTTATGCCATTGTTATACTAGTGGGCACATCTTGCCTGGAAAGTTGGTTTTGTAGCATACGGGGTCCGCAGCTGAGTAAGACTTGTTTTTTGTTTTAGTTTTTTGTTTTTTGTTTTTGTCTTTTTGAGACAGGGCCTCTCTGTAGCTCCAGCTGGCCTGGAATTCAGTGTAGACCAGGCTGGCCTCGAACTTACAGAGATTCACCTGCTTCTGCCTCCTGAGTGCTGGGATTAAAGGCGTGTGTCACCATGCCCAGCTAGATTGTTTTTTAAAAAGATTAATTATAACCAGGTATGATGGTGCACACTTTTAATCCCAGCACTTGGAAGGCAGAGGCAGATAGAGGCAGGCAGATATCTGTGAGAGACTAGTCTGGTCTACATTGTGAGTTCCAGGCCAACTGAGGCTACATGGAGACCCTGTCTCAAAAAAAAAAATTAATATATTATTTTTAATTAGGCATATGTTTGTGGGTATGTGGAGGCCGGAGGTATCACATCTCCCTGGAGCTGGAATTATGGGTGGTTGCGAGCCTTCTGCTGTAGGTCCTGGGAATTGAACTTGGATCCTCTGCAAGAGCAGTATGTGCTCTTAAATACTGAGTCATCTCTGCTGCCCTGTTGATGACAGTTCTCCTCCTAGCAGCCTGTATAGCACCTTCCAGTACTATGAGAGCTAGCCAGCAGGGAAGAAGTTTCGTACTTAGTTTTGGCCTGATCTTTCTATGTCCTGCAACCAAAGCATGTGTCTTCTACAATAGGGTCTTACCATCTAGTTCTGTTGGGCAACAAAAAGTAGTGGCAATAGCCTATATTGTTTTGGAGGCCCCAAGGACCTTCCTGACCAACAACTCATAAAGAGGTTGCCCACTCCTAGCACTGGGATTTTCATTTAATAATCTGCAACTTCTGAGAGCAGCTTTATCTACCATGCAGGGTACCGCTGTTTAAACTTAAAAAATTTTTATTTATTTATTTATTTAGACAGGGTCTCCTTGTAGCCCCAGCTGTTCTGGAACTTGCTGTGTAGACTAGGCTGGCCTTGTCCCCTCTCACAGAGATCCACCTGCCTCTGCTTTTTTCATCTACCCATAGTAGAGACTGTGGGAGAGACCATCTCTTTTGTCCATGTTATTCTTGATTAGAATAGGATTCACATTTATTTTGGGCAAAGAATCTGGGAAAGAGCAATACTATCCATAGTGATATGTTTGAGGAGTTTAACTTGGTAAAAGTGTCTATGGAATTTACCAAGTAGCTTGATTTGTGTGGATTCAGAGTCTCAGGGATAATGCTGCTTTTGTTTATTAATTAATTCCTTTTATCTATCAAGACACAAAATTTAGGCAGTGTAAGAAAAGTTCTCAATTGAAGTAGATTTTCTGAGTAGCAACAGTTCACATCTGTTTTTTCTCAGCTACAATTTTTAAGTGTTTCTGGTGAGCTGTAACTGAGAAGAAATACATCATGATTTGTAAATATGGACACCCTTGAAAAAGTATTGGTAAATAGAAGTAGAATTGTAATTTCCCAAGGAATTCATGAGGAATCCTCTGAAGTGAAACATCTTAACATATGTGTTCTTGTCACACCGTGTCGATTCCTGCTTTTAAGTTGTTTCTCTCTCAAATTTGGGAACACATGCTTTAGGCAAACATATTAATCACAGTTACATGATGAGAAGTATAGGTCAGTATAACTTACTATTTAAAAAATATCTCCCCCTCCCCTCAGTAAGCAGGTAAATTATTGACTATGAATGTCCTAGTACTTTGAAGCTACTTTGGTTTTGGGTCTGCCATGTAGACCAGAACTTAGCCATCCAAATATAGTGGTTATTCAAATTTAAGATAATTGTAATTAAATGGATTTTCAAGTTCAGTTTCTCTGATATTGTACATGTGGGCTCTTTGTCCCAGTGATTATATAAATAAAAACCAAGACTAGAGAATGAACTGTCAGGCAACAATTTTAATTGAAAGGAAAAAGGGGTTGAGGAAAAGGGAGAGCACTGATTGTGGGAAATTACATTTATATAAAAAATTAAAGATTTTCCCTTAAACAGAATCCATATCTCATGAAGGTTGTCATACATGGACTATTACTCTCTTATGTGATAGGTTAGACCTGGTTCAGATCTACTTGTTCTCCAACAAGCCCAATGCCAAGGTCTACTACAGACTTTGGTAGCAGAGGTAGTATATCTCCTGTTAGAACAGAATAGGTGAATATCTCCTGCAAATTAGTTCCAAGAATTGGAGTCTGTTGAGGTTTCTCTGTCTCTAACTCAGTGGACAATATAAGGTCATTCCCTGCCACTTTATAGATCTTTTGTAGATCATCTGTACGGAGGAAATCAGTCAAAAGGACTGGATTGTGTGCTTTGAGTATATTCAACCATTCGTTCCTTTGTTCTTTATTGTAATGAATGCCAGAAATCCAACCTATTCTGTAGTCTTCTCTTTGTGATTAGGGGCGGATAAAACCCAAACTGATCTTCATCTTTGTTTAAATGAAGCATCATTCTGCATTGTATTTGTCATCTTCCAGCCCTTCCCACAAGCGTTAGCTATTTCACATGAAAACCCAATATAGACTACTCATTTTGTATTAGTTACTTTTCTGTTGCTGTGATAGAAACACTGACCAAAGCAATTTATAGAAAATTTCATTTGTGCTTACAGTTCCAGGGGAATTATAGTCCATCCCGGTAGGGAGGCATGGTGGCAGAGGTGGCTGGAGGAAAAGCAGAAGCTAAGCTCTACATCTTCCAGCAGGCACAGGAAACAAGGGAGCAACTGGAGATCCGGCAAGGATTAAGAACTCTCTAAGTCCACCCCTAGTGGCGTGCTTCCTCCAGGATAGCCACACCTTCTAAGACCCCCCCAAACAGCGCCACCATTTGGACAAAAAATGTCCAAATACTTGGAGCCTATGGGGGACATTTTCATTCAAACCACCACACATTTCCTTTATTTCCTGGGTAGTCTTTATTCTACTGTGTGCATATGGAAGCAGCATGTCTTTTATTAGGGTACTTGGCATTGACTAATGAATTATGAGCAGTTATGCTATAGGCTGATGCCTTCCCTTTGATATCCTGGACCGGGGCAGGGGGAGGGGGTCCATATTCTCAGGTTTGTTTTCAGGGAATTTTAATTGTCCTCCTCATATTGAGTGTTAACTCATTTGTGAATGTGCTTTTATCATATCCTCAAAGGTGTCCTTGGTCCTGAATGTTAAGAATCCCTGGCAGAGCTGAAAGACATGGATGAATAGAGGAAGCTAGAGCTGTTTCTTTTCATGTGTCAGTACAGTGATTCAAGTCATTTTTCCTCCCAACTCAACCCACTTGTCTTCTGGCTCTTTCCGAAGTGTGGTTGTCATTTTTGCTGCTATGCCCTGCTGTTCTCTTTATAATCAACAACAACTCACTTCTCATGCTAGAAAAATAAGTACGTCATCTAGCCCAAATTAACATCTTAAAATTGTTTCTTTCATTGTATATTTTCCTTTACTAAGTGAGAGTCTTCGACAGCTGTGTGTCTTTAAGAAAATTGAGAGGCGGTCCATGCCCTGGCCCTGCCAACTGACCATTGGCTCCAATTTATCGATAAAGATTATAGCCTATAAATCGGTAAGTAGTAAGTACACATTTTAAAGCAGTGTTACCAGGCAGATAAATACACTTATGTAAGGTGCTGACAATTCATGTGTGAGTGATTCAGAGTGTAATTACTGCCTCTCTAGCTGGTCTCCCTTCTATTCAATCTCTGTGTAGCTTTGCATCTAAATGGCATACAAGGAGGAGGTTTAAGAATTGTATATAATACAGCTTGATTCTTCCTCTTTCTCTTTTTCTGAGTTGATAATTGATTGTTAATTAGGACTTCAGGGCTCTGTTTCTTTTTCTTTTTAGAGAAAGAAAATATAATGGATTACCTTGTCATTGTAATCTTAGCAGGAATGTCAGAGTAATGTTTAGAGCTTTGGAGACTCAGTCACACCTAATTAAATTATTAGTGGTCCAATAGTAACATCTACGAAATGTCAAAAAATGATGACTTCTTAGTATCAGATTGTGTTTTGTAATGTATGTACATTTGTACGTGATAGTTCGTTTTCAAAAGTGAATTGCTTTTGGTGATTATTTGATGAAATTCCAGTCTCAGTGTAAATCTCTGATCTTTGCCTCAACATGAGCTTTCTTGTTCCCCCTCAAATCTGTACTTAAAACGTTTTAAGTCTGTGAAATAAATATATAAACTTATTTTTTGTATGTTTAAGAACTTGATTCCAAAAAATATCATGGGAACCTTGGATATTTTCCTTTACTAAGTGAGAGTCCACTAGGCGTTGACAGCTGCCATGTTATTTTGGGTTCCATCAACACCAAAAAGATCTGCCTAGAGATGAGAACACAGTCTTCTTTTCTCCTTTGTTCAGGTTTCCTTTGTTGGCTTCTGACTACTGATACATTGCTCTCCTTTTCTTCTTTATTGGAAAACTGTGATAAAATGTATAGTCCCTCTTTATTAGCAATCTGAGGGCTTTGTATAGAAAATACATATGTGTATTCAGAAACTTCTGTGTACCTAGGGAATGTAGACACAGTTATAAGGTATTCCCTCTTAGGAAATAAACTAAAGTTTATATAACAGACAAGAAGAAACTAAATAAAGTAGCTAGAATAATTGTTCACAGAGTATGTTATGTTTTCATCTTCTATCAATTAGAGTTATGCCTTTCTGTATTTTCCCTTTATCTTTTTGGAAATAAGATTCTGCAGGAGAAAGTTAAAAAGACTTGGGTAGTTGTGGATGCAAGAAGCCTAAAGAAAGAAGATATACAAAAAGAAACAGTTTATTGCTTAAATGATGATGATGAAACTGAAGTTTCCAAAGAGGATACTATTCAAGGTATGCTAGCAAGTACTTGTACTTTTGCAAAAAAAAGAAAGAAAAAACTTTCTTCAAGGTGATGGGAGGTAGGCTAGGCTATTAGGTAGGCCAGGATATTCACTTCAAGGTGATGAGAAGTAGGCTAAGATACTCACTTGGAGATGTTTCTGAGTTAGAGTTGCAACTGAGGAAACAGTAAGACACTGGCTCCTGTGGGTCACCAGGGATTTTAATTTTTCCTTCCAAATTTAAATGTCTGAAGTGACAGGACTTTATTTTAATCTGTAAATTCACTAGCTAGGAGAATGCTTATATTAAAGTGGCTAGAACAATTTTTTTTTGCATATTCTTCCCAGTGACAATTTCAGATTTTATACCCTACCAGATATGCTCCCCTAAGTTAATTTAAGGAATAAAAAGATTAGTTTTATTGTAGTGGGTTATACTCCCTGGGTTCTTTAAAGTTGTGCTAATTTGTCATACCCATTTGGTTTGAGTGGTATGTTTAAATGGTGTTTTTATCCATAGGACTTAAACACTAGTTGAGAATATCTAAATGCTCAAGAGTTAAAAATCATAAGATACCAAATAACACTTAAGATGGCAACCAGGATGCTTATATACATACATTTTATTACCAAGTTGTATACATCTATTGTAGTTTTAATTTCCTAATCCTGGAAATAAAGTCATATATGTCACTGTATATTTAAGTGTGTTAGGGAGTGGGGTGGTTTAAAGGTGATGCTGGATGTCCTGGTTTGTTTCTTCATTGCTGTGACAAAATACTCTGACCAATACCAACTTGGGGAGGAAAGGGTTTATTTGTCTTACATCTCCCAGGTCACAGTTCATCAGGGAGCCCAAGGTAGGAACTCAGGACAGGAACCTGGAGGCAGGAGCTGGAGCACAGGCCATGGAGGAACGCTGCTTACTGGGTTGCTCTCTGGCCCCTGCTCAGCCTGCTTTCTTATGCAACACAGGCCCACCTGCCCAGGGGTGGCACCACCCACAGTGGGCTGAGCCCTCCCACATCACTCATCAAGAATATGCCCTTCAGACATGGCCACAGGTCAGTCCAATAGAGGCAATTTCCCAATTGAGGCTCCCTCAACCTGGGTATGTCAAGTTGACACTAAAGCTATCCAGCACACTGGATATAACTTTTTTCTCCTGATGTACAGAATATACTTAATACCTTACAATTTTTACTAATTGTTTAATTGAATTCAATAACATAACATAGCACACGAATTTTGGGATTATACTTGAGTTGGAACTGTGACTCTGTCATTAGCTGATCATGGCATCCTGTATAAGAAATGGTCCATAGTAGGAAGAACAGCAAGAGTAAAGGTACAAGACCAGGAACGTGGGGGGACTGTGGTATGCCTTAAGTGGCAGCCTATATTTTCTCTCTTAATTCATTACTTAATGAAGCAGACACTCTCGCCATTTCTGCTTTACAGATAAGGACTGTAGTCGTTACTTTTCTCTTTGCTGTGACCAAATACTTGACAAAAGCCACTGAAGGCAAGAGGGGTTTATTTTGGCTCATAGTAAAGTATTTTGGAGGTATAGTCTATCAAGCAGGGAAGGCAGAGTGACAGGAATGTGAGGCAGCTGGTCACATTGCATCTGAAGTCAGGAAGCAGAGGGAGATGAGTGCTGGTGCTCAGCTCACCTCCATTTTGTTCAGTTCTAGACCCTAGCCATTGAGATGGGGCCACCTACATTGAGGGTGGGTCTTCCCACCTCAGTTAACACAGTGTCAGAATTCTCTTACAGAATTCCTTTACAGACAGGTCCAGAGGTTTGCTTCCATGCTGATTCTAAATCCCATCAAGCGGATAATCAAGATTACTGTTGCAAGGACCAAAGCTGAAAGACTTTCATTAACATACTTAAAGTCACAGAGCTAGCAGCCAGCGGAACTTGGACTGTGTTCCTCAAGAATCTATTCCTCCATACTGTTCAGAACTAGGACTCACAGAGGGTTTTGAATGATAGACCTGAGTTTATATATAGTTTTAAAAGCAAAATGGATCCATTTATAGCTTGGGGAAACTTTGTATCTTGAAGCTTTTAGAAGAATGCGCTTAGGAATAGGAATATGACAGCTGATGCAGGGTGGGTTAGAAAGAGAAAGGACTAGAGATGAAGGTACCAGTTCTTTGGTTGCTAACAAAGAAAGCTGTGGTTCTCTCTGACAAGAAATTTTTGGGGTGGGGCATTGGAAGGGGAATAGTTAAAAACTTTTTGGATTCACTTAGTATAGAAATAGGTCTTTTCAGCTGAGTGTGGTGGTGCATGCCTTTAATCTCAGCACTCAGGAGGCAGAGGCAGGTGAATCTCTGTGAGATTAAGGCCAGCCTGGTCTACATAATAAGTTCTAGGCCATCTGGGGCTACAGGGAGACCCAATCTCAAAAAAAAAAAAAAAAAAAAAAGGGAACACCTCTTTTCTCCCTTACCTGTTTGTAGTTAGTTACCTGTAGCTTTCCTTTGCTTGTCTTCCCTCTCTACCCACTAATGTGTGGGTATTCTCTTTCTTACCCAGAGGACACAGGCAGGCCAAAGAGTATGATTATGTTGTAGTCTGTTCTATACCTTCTGCTCTTTAAGTAGGAGAACCAGAATACACAGGCAGTTTTAATTAGCACTCCTAAGTTACTGTGAATTTAAATTAAAAAATGACTAATGACAAGAAGTTAGAAACATACTTGGTTTAGGGATGGCTCTGTGAGTAAAGTGCTTGCTGTGCAAACATGAGTTCAGATCCCAAGCACTCATGTAAAAGCTGGGTGTGGCAGTTCACACCTATAACCCCAGTGATGGAGGGGTAGAGATGGGGCCACCTCAGTGGCCAGTCAGTCTATCCAAAATGGAGAGCTCCGGTTTCAATGAGAGATCCTATTCCAAAAAGAGCAGTGGAGGAAGATACCTGAGGTCGATCTCTGGCCTCTATACATACATACACAGGCATGCATATATACCACACACATATTCATACAAAAAAGAATATTTGTTGCTGGGCGCCGTGGTGCCTGTCTTTAATCCCAGCACTCAGGAGATAGAGGCAGGCAGATTTCTGAGAGTTCAAGGCCAGCCTGGTCTGTGTAGCAAGATCCAGATCAGCTGGGGCTACAGGGAAACCCTGTCTCAAAAAGACAAGGAAAAAAAAAGAAAAAAGAAAAGAAAGAAAAATGGTTTAGATACCCCTCTTAATCATGTCATGCATTTTCCTATTGATTTTTTTTGGTTGGAAATTTTGAATTTGTTGTTATCTTTTAAAAAAGACATGCACGAAAATAGAAATTTGTTTCTTTTTAATAAACTACATTCCATTAACAGTCTAACAGGAATAAACACTGGACAACAGAATCTGCCCCCAGATTCTCACTGTTCCTACTGTTTCTTAGAGAAAAGACAAATGTGTTTTCCTTTGTATTAACAAGGCCAGAACTCTTGGGTTTGAATGATCTCTCTTGTTATTACACACAAGATGCTGCATACTGAAAGTATAACCTTCCGAAGAGTAGAGACCATTGAACAGAGTTGGCGTTTTTGTCTGTTTTATGGGGGCAGGGTGCGATGATGACGATGACTAAGAGCCCATTTATCTTAACTATTCTAAGAAGTTAAAAAGAAGATAAATGAAACCAAATTTCAGTGATAAAATTAATTTAAATTTGCAAAAGTACAGAACTTACTGATTAGCTGCTTCTAAATAGAAGAGTTTTGGCTTCTTCCTAATTAGATGACTGAAGGCATGTGTTCACACCAGCAGGTGTTTTTAAACATTTTGTTCTGAAAACTTCCTGTGGGCCATTTTCTCTGTGGATCTCTGGGTTTCTGAATAAATTCATTTTTTATTATGTTTACAAATCATGCTTGTACTTTAGTCAAGTATGGTTATCTTTGGAGGGTAGCTAGTGTATTGCATTTGCAATGTTCCTTCTAGGCTGGATAATCATTAAGGTAACTAGATTGCAGAAGATGCTACTTTAAAAATGTAATTAGATTTAATCGTCTGTATGTGGTGTATGTGGCTTGTTTCTGCTGCTGCTTTTCCCCTGTTGATCACAAGGGGCAGTCATTTGATTCCAGAGAGTAGAAGATGGAGGCTGGCTCTGGAGTGTGCATGATAATGTATGCATGGAGCTTATTTCAGTTTGGAGAAAATGAGGCCCCATATGCTTAACAGATGCTTTTCTCTCGTTCTCCAGGGTTTCGCTATGGAAGTGATATAGTTCCTTTCTCTAAAGTGGATGAGGAACAAATGAAATATAAATCGGAGGGGAAGTGCTTCTCTGTTTTGGGATTTTGTAGATCTTCTCAGGTACAGCAATTATTCTGAAATTGTGAAAAAAAATACATGTACCCCTCTTCCCTACCCCCCCCCCAGTAACTTGAGATGGTTCGATTTTGATTGGTCGTTTATTTACAATTCACACTTATTTCTGTTTTAGTCTTCTAAAATGTAGTCTGGGGATTAGTGTTGCCATCTTTGATTTAAATTTTTTCAATTTGTGTTGGTGTGTGTGTATGTGTGTATACATGTGTCCATGTTGTGTGTGGAGGATACACAACCTCAGGTGTCCATGCCTTGGGTGCTGAACAGCTGTGTTTTGAGGCAGGGTCTCTCATTATCCTGGAACTTGCCAAGAAGGCTAGGCTGGCTAGGTGGCCAGTGAGCCCAGGGATCTGCCTGTCTCTGCCTCATCAGTGCAGGGATTACAAGTACATGCTACTACTCCTGGCTTTTTAAAAATGTGTGTTCTGGGATTGAACTCATGTCCTTGTGTTTGTGCTTTGAGTTATCTCCTAAGCCCATCATCTTTGATTTTTAGAGGGAAAAACCAAGATGTAGAGAATCAGTCTGTCTGAAGGATACATTTAATTAAGCCACTTCTTCATCTTGCTGACCATCCAATGCTTTCTCTAAATTGTGATATATAGTGGGGTCTTCTTTAAATGATTGAAACTCTAGCTAGGTTTTCAGTGACAATTAACTCTTACAATATAATTGATTTACATTGGTCACCTTTCTCCTCAATTTCTTCAGAATTCTAAAATGTGAAACTTATCTACAGGTCATGTTTTTTAGGCACCAAGGTATAGATACATAAAATAGACATAATGGAAATATAGCAGTTCACCAAGTAATACTATATACTCTCTTAGGAAGGATTGTTCAGTGATTCTAAGAAATTGTAGATTCATTGTTCTTGGGCTAGACTGCAAACAAGATGCATTGTAGTTAACTAATTATCAGTGCTATATGTTTGTGTGTATTTCCCCCAGTCTATAGGGGTGAAGAGATTTTTATTGGAGAACTCAATGTGAGAATTATAATGAAAATAATATCCAGTATTCTGGATTTAAAGTTCTTGGTGTTGCCCTAGCATACGGGTCCTGTGTACTTCTGTGTTAGAATTCAGTAAGGTTTAGGAGAATTGCTTTAGTGATTGTATATACTGTTATAAGTGTCTTCAGAACTCATAAGCCATGGGTTGGAAAGATGGCTCAGCCATTAAGAGCTTATACTCTCATACTGTTCTTCCAGAGGACCTGAGTTTTTTCTCTGAGCCCATGTTGGGTGGATTCACTGTCCTCTTCTGGTTTCCATGGGCACTTGCACATACACGGCAGTTATTGATGCAGACATAGACACATACATGTAAATAAAAATAAATCTTAAAAAACAAAAGTCTTCGTAAGTGAGAGTACTTAAAATTTTTAAGGTTTTACTGGTGAGAAAACTTTTGGAAGTTAAAAGTCACTAACAATTCTCTAATGATGTATGTGCTTTTCTTAAAAATAAAATTATTTACTTTGGAAAGCATATAAACCTAAAACTTATTACTAATAGCAATGTTTATGAATCTTAAAAAAATTGTTATTTTTATTTTATGTGTATGAGTGTTTTTCCTGCATGTAGGTAAATGCACCCATGTTGTGCAATGCCCACAGAGAACAGAAGAGACCATCAGATTCCCTGGAACTGGAGTTACAGTTGTTGGCTGCCATGTGGGTGCTGGGATTCAAACCTGGGTCTTCTGCAAGAACAATCAGTGTTCTTAACTGCTGAGCCATCTCTCCAGCCCCTAGTCTAATCTTCATTGATCTGTAATTTTCAGTTTTTCCTTTATACCTTGCCACTGTTCTACTGTAAAAGCAATTATGCAAATGTACATATACTGCCTGTACGCACGCCACTTGAAACTGTTATTAGCACTATTATGTCCGCTTGTGATCTTGTATCTAGCCTTTTCTTTCGTCTAGTTCCTGCTTATCTATCAAGTCTTGGCATAGGTGTCAGTTTTTGTGTAAACCTTTCGGTCCTCCTGACCGAGCTGGCTTCCTTCTTGTTGTTTTAGTTCTCAGGGATGTGACTTGAACCCAGGGCCTCACATATGCAAGGCAAACACACTGCTCCTGAGCTATGTCCTCAGCCCTTTCAGTGCCCCTCTTAGTGTTCTTATAATACCAGTTAACCTTGGACTATAACATGGTGTCCAAGTTAGTTTTGTACTTATCTGTCTAAGCTCCTCAAGGATAAGATTCTATCCTCTGCAATGTTGTATTTGTATCTGAAACAATGTAGGGAATGTGCTAGGTGCTTGTACATTATGCTGAATTGAATTGAGCCTCAGGTGTTGTTTTTAGTAGTTGTGAATGCTTTCCTATAAGAGCATTTGAAGTTGCAATGTGTGACATCACAGCTGTATGTATTTCTCATTCCAAAACCAATTTTTTTCCTCTTTTGCTCTTGTAGGTCCATAGAAGATTCTTTATGGGAAATCAAATTCTAAAAGTCTTTGCAGCAAAAGATGATGAGGTGAGTTTGGTGTGGAAGTTTGAGATAGTACCACGAACTGAATTGCCATTTTGGGAATGTGCGTAGTTAGTGACTTTAATATTTTCAAATGACGTGAATATTTGCAACAGCAATGGGAAAATTCGCTGACCTTTAACTCTGTGAGTGGAGAAATGAAAAATGAGTTGTCTGAGCATGAGCAGAACACCTGAGGGCATAGTTCTGCAGTTGGAGGCTATGTGATAGTAACAACAGTAATATGTTTTACAGTGCTTTTTAGGTGTAGGACTTTCAAGATCAGGTGCTAAGGAGAGTTGGATCAGGTTGACATTGGCTTTTCATGAACATTGAGCATTTAGTGCTAGTCCTGGAGAAGTGCTTAAGTGACTCACCAGGCTGTTTTCATCACTGGGGAACTTTGTCTTTTCTTTCCTTCTTTCTGTACCCCTTCTTTCTGTGCCCCTTTCTGTACTTTCTGTACTCCTTCTTTCTGTACCCCCTTCTTTCTGTACCCCTTCTTTCTGTACTCCTTCTTTCTCTTATTCCTGAGATTTTCTGTTCTCAGGCTAGTTTCTGCCTGACAACCTTGACTTTGCAACCTATACTCATATTTCCCATCTTTGTACATATTTTCTGAAATATTAATGAACTTAATGATTCATTGATAATATTGATCGTAGCTGGAAAATTGTAATACAGTATATGTTTAAAACAGTCTAAGTAGGTTTCCAAGTTCCAGAAGTATTTGCATTAAAAAATAGTGAACTGAATGTGGAAGACTTGTGTGGGGTGGTAGTAGGGTGTTGATACCCTCTTTTTCTCCACACTTCTGAAATGTGGCTGGCTACTCTCATGGTAGATGGTTATGTCGTTGTTGTATGAGAACAGTTAAAATCAGGAGAAGAAAATGCTTGATTTCCACTGTACTGGGTGGATTCATCAGCACTATAGACATGTGATGCTTTGGATTTGAGAATTCGAATGCATGGGTTTCTCCTGATTCAAGCCTTAGAAATTGTGCATGCTGATCTGTTATGTATTGTTAAAGCACAACTCCTTTAAATTTCTGCTATAGATTTAACTTCCACTTTTTTTCCCTTTCCACAAAGATAATTCTGGTCACTTCTTGACAATTTCTCGGAATGTAGCAAGGAATGCCCCCATTTCAAGGCTGTGTTGATGCACGTGTTGGATATTTATGCAAATTTGCCAGCTAAGGGCAACCTTATGAATTGCACGATTCAATGACAAAGCTTGGTCATTTAAGTAACTAATTTCTGTTGTCAAAGTCAAATAAAAATATAGAGACAAATTTCTAATAAAGGAACTTGTATTTGGAAAAAAAACAACAACTACTACTATTCATTATACCCAGAACACATATGCATGTGCCTGGCATCCATTAGTGAAGAATAGAGGAAAGTTTAGAAGTTCTATTAGGATCAAGAAATCTGTGCCGTTATTATGAACTTTATTGGCACTTTTGGTGCTTCAGGGATCTGGCAGACTGGTTGAGAGCTGTGGCAGTTCCTAGATAAAGCTAGTCCTAAGGCTACAGTTGGCAGTTCTGTGGTCAGTTGGTGGCTGTTTTTGAAAAATTGATATTATCTAACTGAAACTTAGGAGATAAACGGGAGGAAGAAAAGTATGTTGTATGCATACTTTCAGTTTTAAAAAATGCATGCAGAAGATGTGTGTGGGTAGAGAAAGAGTAGGAGGGAGATGACAGATACAATAGCAGTCTTCATATATCTCAAGGATGATTATGCTGAATAGAAATTAATCTATGCTTCATAGCAGAGAAGTGAACTGGGTACCAACAGGTGGGGAGTTTTGTTCCAGATGAGCTATTTGGTCCTCAGAGAGTACTCTCTCCAAATGGATTGCTTTCTTGTGAGGTGGTCAGATGCCCATTCCTGTAAGTTTGCAAGCAAAGTCTTCAGTACCACAGTCAGGTGCATCATATGGGGTGTTAAAGTAAATGAATATTACTGGTTTTCAATTACAGTATTATATGGTTCTATGAATAACTCCTTTAAAATGTTTTCTCTTGTCATTTATACACATAATGGTGTGTGTTTGTGTGTGTGTGTGTGTGTGTGTGTGTGTGTGTTTAGACATTATATACATTTATGGGCTGATTTGTCCAAAGTGGAAGAGAAGAGAAAGGAAAAGAATGGGAAGTTCAGTTGAGTTAAACATAGGCAGGTGTAGTATTGTGTTACAATATAGCAGATGATCAGGAGTTCATCATTCCTTACACTAATATCCTGATTGGGCCTGTCAAAGAGACCCAAGTGCAAAAACAGATTAGAAGTAATCTCTTTCCCACCCTCCCACTTTGCTTATCTGGTCCTCTCTCATGGGACTTAGTATTCAAACACATTGTCCTCTTTGATACATCTGTCATTTCTTCTAGTAAAGAATTAGTTATTTCAATGAAGTCAGAGATTCATCTTTGTTCTAGACAGGGCCCAAGAGAGTACCTAGCAAAGAATGGGCTTAATGTAAGTATTTTTCTAATTGAGCTGAAACTATCTATTATGAAATCTGTAGAGGACTTTAAGGCTATACGCTTTTTTTGGTCTTTTTTGAGACAGGGTCTCCCTGTAGCTCCAGCTGTCCTGGAACTCACTATGTAGACCAGGCCGGCCTTGAACTCACAGAGATCCACCTGCCTCTGCCTCCCAAGTGCTGGGATTAAAGGTGTGTGCCACCACACCCGGCCGAGGCTATAGGCTTTTATGGAAGGAACAGGCATACATATAGCTAACTTTGACACAGGTTAGCTGTGATTTAAGAAAAGTACAGTGTCTGGGGAATTTGGAAAAGAAAGTTGAGTAAGACAGATCTGAAATGGTGAGGGTGTCGATTTACTGAGCCTTGCAAATGAGTTAGAATATAGTGGGTGGAGATTCTAGCCAGAAAGAAATTATATAAGCAAAAACACCAAGGGAGGGAAAGTACAAGACCCACTCCTGGTCACTGATTAGCTCTGTGAGACTGGAATAAAACTATTGGGGGTTTATGGACTGAATTGACATCACCTCTACACAGGTGAGGCACTGATGGATTTGAGAGACTGCATAGAGGCAGAGTAAAGCTGAGGGATGGGGCAGGTGGTGTTATCAAAGACTTTGAGGTTGTAGTTTTGTTGAGTGGGCAGGGGAGTTAGTGGATGTAGGAAATACAGGAGAAAGGCAGGAAGATGTGTGGTTAAGATGAGCTATCTACCACAAGTGTTAAGTTTGGATCTTAGGAGGATATTTGCGTGTGTGTGTGGGGGGGGGACTGTGGTGTGTACATGTGAGTTGCAGGTGTGCACACACATATGTAGAGGCCAGAAGATGGTGTTGGGTGCCTTCCTTTATTTTATTGCTTTGAGATAGAGTCTCTCACTGAACCAGAAACTTGCCATTTTGGCTAGGCTTGATGACCAGCAGCCTCCCAGGATCTGTCTCTACCCCCTAATGCTGAGGTTACAGGCACACACAGCCATGCCTGGATTTTTACATGGGTGCTGGGGATTCAAGTTCATGTCCTTAGTTAGAGCAAGCACTCTTAGTCACTGAGCCATCCCCCTAGCCCTTAGGAAAGTTTAAAGCTGAATGTATAGGTTTTTGGCTCTTCAGCTCATGGAACTGGATTAAATAATTCCCAAGGGGAATTTTAGGGTGAGAAGAAGAAAGACACTGAAGTAAAATTGAAGAATTAGTTAGAAAAAGAAAAGAGCTTGGGGGAGCAGTGACCCCAGAATAATTAGAGGAGTGTGTGACTGCTAAAGTCAAAGGATGTATGAAGAATGGGGCAGAAGCTGGTGAGTCCACAAACTGCAGTGGGAGCCAAATATTTGGCAGATAGAAATTAGGGGGAACGCCACAGGGCAGTTCATTAGGAAAGCAGAGGCTGTAGCTGGGTTGGCGCAATGAATAACTACGTTCTGAGCAGTTGAAACAGCAAGGCTATTCATGACATTTCTGGAGAAAAAGAAAGCTACAGATATAGTGGTAGCTTATGTAAGGAAAGGGACAAAGAAAGATTTTGTTTAGGGAGGCTAAGTCTTGGGTTTAGGGGTGAGGAAAGGCAAGGTTGAAGTAGAGGGTAAAGTTTAGTAAAGTCCTCGAAGAGGCATGCTAAATGTGCAGTTTGATTTTGAAGTAGATAAAAAGACATTTTTATTTTATTTTATGTTATAGCTCTAACCCAGGGCTTTATGCATTCTAAGCAGTCACTGTACCCCTCAGTTATATATCTTTTAGTCTCTGGGGCTTAGAAAATATTCTGAATGAGAAGAAAGCTGATGATACCTGTATAAATACCCGGGTTTTGTTTATGTGTATATAAGTTCTCACGTATTGGACCCGTGCTAATATCTGTATCTTTCTTACAGGCTGCAGCAGTTGCACTTTCTTCCCTAGTTCATGCTTTGGATGAATTAGACATGGTTGCCATTGTTCGATATGTTTATGACAGAAGATCTAATCCGCAAGTTGGCGTGGCCTTTCCTTATATTAAGGATGCCTATGAGGTAAAACCCACAGGTCTTTTTTATTCATTTTTCCCCTTCCAGTATTGGGGATCCAACCCAGGGCCTCGTTCCTAATAGGCAAGTGCTCCACTGAGGTGGTGCTGCATTAAAGAATAACCAACTCTTGGATTCATTTAAGCCTGCAGTGAACCTGATATGTTTGAAGTGTTCTAACTTCTCTCAGAATTGTTCTGTTCTCTTTTAGCAAAGGGCTTTCTCTGTCTTATTGATCAGCATATCAAGCAAGGTATGAGAAAGGAATCAGCAGTCTTAGATGAGTTTGACCAGGGAAGAAGTTATTTTTCTGACCCTGCTAATGCAGAACAGCATACAAAATTACACCAACCTCTGCCCACATGTTGCTTCCAACATTTTTTGTAGGGAGCATGTTGTTTTCAACATCGTCGCTGCTTTCAGTAGGTGGTCTTAGGTCTAATTACCACTGTTTACACACACACATGCATTATTCTAAGTCAAGGGCATAACTGAGTCATGAAGGAGAAATGGGGAACATGGTTGAAGGTGTGCATTCAGCTTAGTTCATAAGAGTTAATTAATTACATCATGGGGCTGAGAGGTGACTTAGTGATTAAGAGTACACTGGCTGCTCTTGTAGAGGACCTGAGTTTGGTTCCCAGCACCTACATGGTGGCTAACAGTCATGTTTAACTCCAGGTCCAGGGGACCCAACACTTTCTTCTGGGCATTGCACACATGTAGTGCACTTACATACATGCAGGCAAAACACTCATACACATAAAAAATAAGTTAAAGAGTTAATTACATCAGGATTACAAAGCCACTGTCAGTTAATTCTAAGCAAGCTGAAAACATTCTCTCTCTCTCTCTCTCTCTCTCTCTCTCTCTCTCTCTTGTTCAATTTATCCACATCAATAAGTTTTCACTGAGGGCTCTCACTGTGTAACCCTGGCTGACTCTATAGGCCAAGGTTGGCCTGAAACTGTCTGTATAAACCAGGCTGAGGAACTGACAGAGATCCACCTGCCTCTGTGTTTTGAGTGGTGGGATCAAAGGCATGTGCCACCATACTGGGAGAGTACATAGTTCTAAATAATCTCAAACATATAATTAACTTGGTTAGAAAATTATGAAAGTTCTGTTTGTAAAGGCCTGTTACAAGGATTCATTTCTAGAAAAGTCATTCCCCCACTCCCTAATGAGCTACATCTGCTCCATTCTTTTAGTCTAATCAGTACTTAGAGATCTTGTTACAATACGTACTCTAATTCTGTGAGTCCAGCTTGGGAACCTATTTTCTGAATTTCTTGTAAACTCCCAAGTAATGTTGGTACTGCTGGTCTGTGAGCCAGGCTTTTAGTTGTTTGATTTACAATGTAAATCATAAAGTATTTAAGGAGCTTTGTATTAAGTCAGTAAGGATGAACCAAAACCTTCTCTGAGTTCTCACCCTCCTGGCCTTTTCAGAAGCACATGGGGAGAGAAATAGCCCCCAATGTAACAAATAAGGGCTATGAGTAAAGCTTGTGGATGTGGTTTTGTTATGATCCTTGTGAAGTTTGGGTTATTTGGGGTGCTTCTATTTAAAATAGAAGTCTTGATTCCACCCTTTTCCTGTTTCTCAGAGAACTTGCCGTGCCAGACTGTAAAAAGTAGGCAGATATCTTGACTTCTTAGTCAGATGTCCAGACATTCTGGCTTTTCCCATTTGTTCTAGTTGGTCGTATATTTTACAGTTATATTTAGTGGACTTCCTTTGAGGCATTTCTTTGATATTTAATGTCTTTCATACTATTCACAGTTGTGAACAGTTATTAGTAAGTTAAAATACTTTATTTTATATAAAAAAAAAGGGGGACTGGAGAGATGGCTCAGCAGTTTATTTCTCTTGTGCCACTTCCACAGCAATTGGAGTCATGTTTTTCCATTAATTTGGTGGTTTCTGCTTTTTATCTCCTTTCTTTCTCATTAGTGTTTAGTTTATGTGCAGCTGCCTTTCATGGAAGACTTGCGGCAGTACATGTTTTCATCACTGAAAAATAAGAAATGCACTCCCACAGGTGAGTTTGTTGTGATTTAGCCCACTAATGGCTCTTTCACTCAGACTGTTCTTGGAAATTACCTGGCTGCAGCTGTTGACTGGAGCCAGAATTTCAGAGGGTGGAAGTAGTTGAATTCTATTCATAAACTCAGTAACAATGAAGGTAGCTCACCAGGTGTTTCGGTAGGGAGAGATTATGTTCAAGCCTTCAAACACATCTAGTTCTCCCTTCTGAGTAAACATGCATCTAGGGACCAGCTTATTGCTGCTGGATTTCCATTCTCCAGCTGGGGGGAGCAGAAAGTTTGCCCCTGCTGAAGTGAATTGGTGTGCAGTATCAAACCCAAACGAACAACAAATGATGATAGATGAGTTAGGTTACAAGTTTAGGTGTGATTAGGGAGTTGTGAGGTGAGTTTTCAGATGGGGTCCTCTCTATGGATTCTTGGGGTTAGGCCCTTTGGAATCAGTGTGCAGTAAAAAAGGCCAAGAGCTAAGCGTGGCGGCACATGCCTTTAATCCCAGCACCCAGCAGGTGGCTCTCTGTGAGTTCAAGGCCAGCCTGGTCTACATAGTGAGTTCCAGGACAGCTGGGGCTACAGGGAGACCCTGTTTCAAAAAGACCA
>NW_008360326.1:2200994-2222232 GCF_000622305.1 Nannospalax galili
GTTTCTAGGGAGAGTATCCTTCCTTCTAGAGATAAATCCATCTCTGTCACAGTGGAGGCACACATGGACCTGAATACAAGAGACGTTACTGTTCTATTGTCTGTCTCTACCTCTTGATTATTCCCAAATTAACGAATTAATTAGTGCAGTTCTGGGGATTGAGCACAGGGTCTCATGCATGTTAGGCAAGTAGTCTAACCATTTAGCTATACTCCCTGTCCTCATTCCAAATGTGTTGAGAATTATCTTATAAACATAAACTAGCTAGAGTCTAAAAGTTGAGCATATTTGGATTAGTTGGCCTATTTTCTGAGACTTAACATATTTCTATTTACATGTTCCTAAGTAGAAAATGTATCTTTAAAGCTGCTGGCAGATTTCCCAAGGTGATAATTATGTAGGCATTTGTAATACCAGGGTGATCTGGCATGCTTTTAGCTGGTAGTTACAGCAGTGCTTCTGCAGGTACCCACTCCTGACTATTGCCACCTGAACCCTACACTAATCACTTAGGATGGTAATGGCTGTGACATTGCTTGAAACTGTCCATAGAAGGCTCGGAGAGTTAGGCAAGCAGTGTCTCATTATAAATATCTATATGTGCTTTCATTTTGAGGTAGTTGTACAAAGGGCATCTGGAAAAGTAAAGCATAGAAGCATAAGGCTCTGTTCAGAAACTGCTTACTCTTCTACCCTTTGCTGATTGATTGCCTCTAAAAGCAGTGCTTAAGCTGGACAGCCGTGAGAGCTGCGGTGAATCAGCAGGGTGAAACACATGGTGGTAGAGTTAGAAGTATTCTGGGTAAGAGTTGCTTTTCATCTGTGTAGCTTTGGGTTGTGCCATTTGTATTGACTTGATAGACTTTTGTGGAAGGGCACTTGTTAGGTATTAAGTGAACATGAAAAGAAAGGCTGTCATGTTTCCACCATCAAGGAACTTGAGAGTTTGAATGGCATGTACTCAGGTATATGTAGTGTGCTTAGTGTCATGGTTTTGCAAAAGGGAAAAAGCTGACACTGACAGAGTGTGAAGTTAGCTCATTCTGCTCCAAGAATCTTCCTATAAAAGTGCTGGACATGGTGAAAGTTATATGAAGTCTTTAGAAAGTTTGCAGTTCATTAGGAAGCTTTCCTTTAAAAAAAAATTAATCCATTATATTTTATGTGTATAAGTGTTTTCTCTACATGTAGAAGAGAGCATCAGATGCCCTGGAACTGGAGTTACAGACAGTTGTTAGCTGCCGTGTGGGTCCTGGGAACCAAACCCAAGTCTTTTAGCTAATTACTATTTTTAAAAAGTATTTATTATTTTTATGTGTATGAGTGTATTGCCTACATGTGTGTAAGTGCACACATGTTGTGCAATGCTTGTGGAGGTCAGAAGAGGGTGTCAGATTGCGTAGAACTGGAGTTACAGGCAGTTGTTAACCTCTATGTGGGTGCTGGGAACCAATCCCAGGTCTTCTCCAAGAGCAACCAGTGCTCTTAACTGCTGAGTCACTGCTCCAGCTCCCTAATTACTATTTTTCAAAGAACATATTATCTCATTAAATACTAAATATTTTGTTCATATTGTCATAGAAAAGTTAGGGTTTTGTTGTTGTTTTTGGCTGAGGTGTATTTTCTGGAACATACTCTTGCTTTTGATATGATAATCCATTGTTAAGGTTCACTGAGTGCTGGAACTGGAAAAGACCCAAGAGGGCAATTACTCTTAATAGCTCTTTTCACAGACAAGAAGACCAAGATTCAGATTAAGTACCTGCATAACTAGAGAATATTTTTTGGCAGCAAGTAGTGTATAACCTGCCAGTATTGCTATATTTATAAATGCAAAACTTTTTGTTTTAATGGAGAATGATTAGATAATAGAAATAATTTTTTTCTTTTTTCTTTTCTGTTTTAAGAGGCACAGTTGAGTGCCATTGATGATCTGATTGATTCTATGAGCCTGGTAAAGAAAGATGAGGAAGAAGATACCTTCGAAGACTTGTTTCCAACCACCAAAATCCCAAATCCTGAATTTCAGAGATTATTCCATGTAAGAAAAGTTTTATTTTTCTTTTTAATGTTTTATTTCTTTTTAATGAAAGGAAGCTAAGTGAAGAGTTGTGGTCCCAAAAGATGTTTTATCCTTTGAGGGCCTCATTTGCTGTTTAATGGAAGAATAGAAGTTTTTTCTACTTACTTGAAAAGAGAAAAATATTCTAAGCTTTTAGAAAGAAGGAAAGTTGGAGTCCCCCACCCCACGAATGCACACCACTGGAAGTCTGGTTTAGATCATACCATGGGGCTTAATAAAAATGGATTCTTTTTTATGCTCTTTTGTATTTTATGTGAAGTTTTTAATCTTCTAATGAAGTATCAAAATAGCAGAGATATTTACCACTAATAGGGAAAGAGTTGTTCCAATGCACATTTGTCAAAAGTTTCATAATTAAAGGTAGGATAGAGGTCAGACCCTTTTACTCTGAAATGACTTAGAATAACTAAAATATAGGAGAGTAGAGAATATGTGTTTGGGAATCTTAGACTAACTTAGAATAACTTAGAGGTGGAGATTGACTAAGGGAAATTGGGGGAGCTGATAAGAAAGCTGATTTTTGCCAAGGCAGGAGAGAGACAAGCCAGTATTGACGGGAAAGAATATTCTAGTCCTGGGTTAAGATGATGAAAGCAGGACACAGGCTTCTCTGACCCCAACAAAACTGAAGACTGTCAGAGGTCGCTCTTAGCTGAGTGGGCAAGTGAACTGTGAAAGGCCACAAGTTGTCTCTTCTGAGTCACTCCACAAGACGTTCTTAACCAATTCAAGCCCATCTTTGAGCCTGTTATGGCTCAAGGGAACTGCGTCTTTTGTCATTGTTTTTTGTTATTGTTGTTTTTTTTTTTTTTTTTGGTCTTTTGAGACAGGGTCTCCCTGTCGCCCCAGCTGGCCTGAAACTCACTATGTAGACCAGGCTGGCCTTGAACTCACAGAGATCTGCCTGCCTCTCCCTCCCAAGTGCTGAGATTAAAGACATGCGCCACCACACCTGGCCTGTTTTCATTTTTTAATTTGAGTTTTGCTTGGTATGCCTTTAAGTATTGAAAAAAATCTTTCGTTCTAAAATTAGAAGCATGAAGTTTAATTTGTGAAGACTTGCCTCAGTGAATACTTTAGTGCTCTAAGTGTAATGAAGTATAAATTACTGTTTAAAAAGTAAATCCTTTGGTGGTTTTACAAGTGGACTTGAAGACCTGAGGCTGTGCTATCAGTGAGGGAAGAGCAGAGTAATGGGAAGCTTTCCAGAGGAAACGCCTACAACTTGGCAGATTTGTCTGGAGTGGGCTCTGTGTATGTTCATTAATCTTTGTTGGAATAATGAGTAGATATAAGCCACAAACACAGGCATTTTTTATCTTTCAAAGCTGTGAGCACTGATAACTGATTTTTATATTATAAACAACTGCTTTCTTTTGTAGGGAGCTTTAATGGCTTGTCTGTATGAAGAATAAATACAGATTATGTATCTTTACCAGCACATGCATAAACTGAATCCATCCATCCTTCTTTCCTTCTTTTTTTATTGAATTTTTGCAAATTTCTTAAAATATATTTTGATCATATTTGGATCCCCTCAGTATCTGCATCCCCTTACTCCCCCGACTATATTATCTGTCTGTCTATTGTCTATCTATCATCTTTCTATCATCTATCTATCTATCTATCTATCTATCTATCTATCTATCTATCTATCTATCTATCTATCTATCTATCTATCTATCTATCTATCTATCTATCTATCTATCTATCTATCTATCTATCTATCTATCTATCTATCTATCTATCTATCTATCTATCTATCTATCTATCTATCTATCTATCTATCTATCTATCTATCTATCTATCTATCTATCTATCTATCTATCTATCTATCTATCTATCTATCTATCTATCTATCTATCTATCTATCTATCTATCTATCTATCTATCTATCTATCTATCTATCTATCTATCTATCTATCTATCTATCTATCTATCTATCTATCTATCTATCTATCATCTATCATATCTATCTATCTATCAATCAATCAATCAATCAATCAATCAATCAATCAATCAATCATCTATCATCTCTCCCTCCATAGAGTCAGGTTTGGTTCCCCAATTACCCTTTGATGTATGTTCTTCCACTGGGGCCAACCTACCAAGAGTTTCACATTTAAATGAGACTGACTGTCCCTCCCTGCAGCCATTGGTCACCAATACTTCCTCAGGTAGGGTTGAGGCTCCTTACCTGCTTCCCCACATCTGTGCTGGGATTTTGTCTCCACCTCCACCTCACCCTCTCTTCTTTTTCTTTCCTCCCTCCCTCCCTCCCTCCCTCCCTCCCTCTCTCCCTCCCTTCCTCCCTTCCTTTCATCCTCCCTTCCTTTCTTGGTCTCTCCCCCCTCACTGTGTTCCTCACTCCAGGATGGCCTGGAACTTGAGCTCAAGTGATCTTCCGACCTCAACTTCCTGAATAATCTGGACTACCACAAATATGACCAACCAAAATTAAAACAAAATGAAATAAATATTTTTATTTTTTTTAATTTAAAAATTTATTTATTTTAATTTTATGTGCATGAGTATATTGCCTGCATGTATGTAAGTGCACCTATGTTGTACAGTGCCCAAGGAAGACTGAAGAAGGTGTTGGATCCCCTGGAACTGGAATTAGAACTATTGTTAGCTGACATGTGGGTGCTGGGATTTAAACCCTGGTCTTCTGCAGCTCTTAACCACTGAGCCGTCTCTCTAACCCTGAGATAAATAATTTTAAAAGATCTATAGCAAACATTGGTATTGAAACAACAATAATAAAAATAATAAATTTCTCAACCCCCCAAAAAAGTCTAGGCCCAGATGGAGAAACTGTTTAATTCCATAAAATCTTTAAAGAAGAACACCAATGCTTCTCAAACCCTTCCCATAAAATAGGAAAGGAGGGAATACTACCTAACTCTTTACAAAGCCAGTATTAACCTGATACTAAAACCAGATAAAGATACAAGTAAAAAGGAAAATTATAGACCAGTCTACTTGATGAACATAAATGCAGATTCTTCTTTTTGGGGGGGATCTTTTTGAGACAGGTCTCCCTGTAGCCTCAGCTGGTCTGGAACTCACTATGTAGACCAGGCTGACCTTGAACTCACTGAGATCCACCTGCCTTTGCCTCCATCCATAACTGTAGTTCCAGGGAATCCAATGCCCTTTTCTGGCCTCTGTGGGCATTGCTGACATGGGTGTACTTACGTACATGTAGGCAAAAGACTCATACCCATAAAATAATCAAAATAAATAAATAAAAGTTGCTAAAAGATTATTCACCACCAAGTTGTCTTTACCCCAGAGATGCAGGAATGGTTCGACATATGCAAATCAATAAATGTAATGTATCACATGAGCAGTGGACAGTCTGCCTTGCCCTTGATTCTAGCCCCAATCTTGGTGCATCTCTGTCAACAGTGAGAGCTCTGGGAAAGACCACTTTATACCCATAGTCAGTATCTACTAGATGCTTATTGTATGCCAGGTATAATTTTCTGTGCTTAGAACTCAACAGTAAGCAAGACAAGATTTCTTTTTTATTGGGGGGGGCTAGATAATAAACAATTAAGCTAAATGATTGTTTTAAATGATAAATGCTTTAAAATACAAAGGAGATGATAGACTGACTAGTTAGTAGCTTGGAAGTGGAGGGTTTGCTTCCTATGCATTGTCAAGGAAAGCCTCTTTGAGGAGATATTTGAGCAAAGACCAGAATGATAGGAAAGGGCCAACTCTGCCAAGAACAAGGAGGAAGCCGAAGAGGCAGAGGAAATATTAGCTCAGGACCCTAAGGCAGGAATGAGCTTGGCATGAGTGAACCTTGAAGAGCCCAGTTTTACTGGGCTGTAAATGAGGTTGCAGATGACAGTGTCAGAACCAGGGAATCAGGCAGGGGCTGTGTCATGCAGGGCTTCCTGGGATATGGCAAGGAACTTGTATTAGTTATTCTTGTGTTTCTGTAACAGTAAATACTGGCAGAAACAAAAGAGGGAAGACTTATTATGGCTCACAGTTTCAGGAGTTTCATGACTTGGAAAGTATGTAGAATAGCTCACTTCATGGTGGTGGGAGCTTGTGACAGAGGATAGCTGTTCACATTGTAGTGGGCCAGGAAGTAGCATGCTGGAAGCAGGGATTAAGTAATCTTCAAAGGCCTGCCCCTAGTGACCTAGTTTCACCATACTCCAACTCCTGAAAGTTCCATAGTCTTCCAAAATATCACTGATCAACTGGGGGAATAAGCATTCAAAACATAAGCTTGTAAACCATAAGATGTAAACCATAACAGCTCATTTTCAGATGACTTCCCTAGCTACAGGAAAATATTGAAAGCAGAAGCCAAAACCAGTTAGAAAGTGACTGGGCCAGGAGCAGGCAATAGTGGTATTGGGGTTGGAGGGAGGTATGCAGAGGCGAGGTCATGGAGGGAATAGGCCTTCAGGGCTCCAGGGGACTAGACCAAGGACCTGGATTGGTCTGGGTGCAAAGGATCAGGAAGCGTGGGGAGTCTGGGCCAAGAGGGTACCCCAGAGGTCTGAGGTGCCAATTGAAGAAATGGGCCAGTACCCAAGCTAGGAGGAGAGACAGGATGGGGGGAGCTGGGAAGGTGAATGAGGTTATGGGAGCCAAGGCGCAGTGGATGTGGTCAAACTTACCCAGGAAAGATGCTGGCCTCAGGACTGGGTCTGTTTTTATAGCTAGTTTTAGATGTGATCTGTGTCTTAACAGGAGCCAGCCCACTTGTCTCTTCTACTTGGTATGAGTCTGATAACCCTTCTAAAGTAAAGTCGGAAGATTGCTGAGTAGAAAACAAAGCGTATATGATGTCATTATCAACATTTAAAAATCTTTATACCTTCCCCTACAGTGTCTCCTGCACAGAGCCTTACATCCCAAGGAGCGTCTGCCCCCAATTCAGCAGCACATTTTGAGTATGCTGGATCCTCCCACTGAGGTGACAGCAAAATGTCAGGTTCCTCTCTCTAAAATAAAGACCCTTTTCCCTCTGACTGAGTCCATCAAGAGAAAGGATCAAGTAACTGCTCAGGACATTTTCCAAGACAAGTAAGTACTTGATGTGGTTGCATTTAAGATTTGTGGCAGTCTTGTTGGGGCAGGCTAGAATTATTGGGATTATGGTGTTGCCCAGGGGTTTGTGGAATACTAAGGGAGATGAAGAAGATTTTTACTGCTGCGTGGAAATACTGACTTCTCATAACTGTCTGTTATAGTCATATTTTATCTTCATTGTTTCCTTGGGATTTAGAACTGCCCTCTGGATTGTTGACCTTTGCATCAGCAATCAAATATTTGGTGAATTATACATTGAAAAGCAAAGCACCATGATTGAATACTCAAGCCTCAATTTTCCCCTTTCGTTTACAAATTTTATTACCTTTTTATTTATTTTTGTGTATGTGCACATGCCTGTGCCACAGAGCACGTGTGGAGGTCAGGGAACAACTTTAAGGAGTCTGCTCTCTCCTTCTATCATGTAGGTCCCCAGGACTTGAACTCAGGTTGGCAGTGAGTGCCTTTACCTATGAAACCATCTCTGCAACCCCAGGTTTTTCCTTGCTAAAGTAAGGAGCTTCGGGCAAGAAGAGCAGCCCGAAAGTCAGGAAGTTTCTTTGTTGGGAAGGTTAGGCGTTAAGATTTTTTGAGGGTTTTTTTTTTTTGATCTTTTCGAGACAGGGTCTCCCTGTAGCCCAATCTGGCCTGGAACTCACTATGTAGACCAGGCTGGCCTTGAACTCAGAGATCTGCCAGCCTCTGCATCCTGAGTGTTGGGACCAAATGCATGGGCCAAATGCCCGGTAGGCATTGAGATTTTTGAAGGAAAAGTGAGGAACTGAAAAGTGTTGCCATGTTAGTATGTGGCTGGCATGCTTGGGATGCCGTGTGGGGGCATTTTCAATAAGGATTGCAAATGCTTTTCACGTGATCCTTCAGCCAAGCTTATAAGTGACTAATAAGTTCTTTTCCTCTTCACATTCTGCTCAGAATCTGTATTCATTTCCATACAAATAAAACAAAAGTAAACCTGAAGAAATTGTTCTTGATTCTGAAGAATCATTCGACTATATAACATTAATTGTATGATCAGGCTTCAGTCACCTGGCTGCTGGTGACTGTTTTTGGTAAGCCAGAATAGGCTATTAATTTCTTAATTTCTTATGCTACATTTTGAGATTTGGCTTTAGATCATGATTTTTTTTTCCTTTTTTTTTTTTTTTCTTTTCTCTTTGATTTACCTTTCCACAACTGTCTCTTCATTAGCAAAGTAAGGCTTATTATTCTATAAATACTCCAGTGGAGAAGTGTTAAATAAGTTCCAGAGTCTTTTCTTGGCTCCTATAAGTCATTGATTAGTGCATTACTATCCACATTGAAGAGAAAGCTTTACATTTTTCACAGCTTTCCAGAGATTAACACTCCAAGCTTTGCTACAATCAAATATATATACATATATATTTCTATATATATATATATTTCTATAGATTCTGTCACATGTTCTCCTGTCACCCTGGAGAGATTTACGACTCCTTTTAGTCTATCCTGCTTTCTTCTACACACAGGAAGCCTGTTTCTAAAAATCCTCTTTGTCTCTACCTGTGCCTCTGGATCAGGGCAGGTCAATAGGAGTCTGAGGCCTTTTCTTCCCAAGATGCCTTGCTCTCCTTTCAATGCAACCACAGGGCTATTCTCTTTTGGTATTACAGTTCTAGTTCATGATCTTGATTACCTTCTGGTGTTTTGGGAAAGAAATGGGCCATTTTCTCCTCTTCCTTTGATTAAAATGTAAATTAGCTGGTTAAAAAACACAGCACAGAGACTCAGAAGGCTGCTGTGCTGTGATTTGATCCCTGCTGTGATTACACCTTCAGCTATAGTCTTATCACTCATTCCTCTGGAAGTTTGGGGGTGCTTGGCTTCTTGTTCTCTGCTCCTGGGACTGTGTGTGACACAGCAAGTGATCTGCCTGAGGCCTGGAAATTATCTGACTTATACGTACCTACCCACACTCTGTTCTCGGCCCTTTCTTCTCAGAAGCCTTAATTTTTAAGAACTGCAGAAACAATGGATTTAGCAAATACTCAGTACCCTCTATATTCAAGGATGATTTGATCTCTTTTGTATGGCCCTTAAAACTCTCTGTGCTGGATAGCTTTAGTGTCAACTTGACACACTTGGGTTGAGGGAGCCTCAGTTGGGGAATTGCCTCTATTGGACTGGCCTGTGGCCATGTCTGAGGGGCATCTTCTTGATGAGTGATGTAGGTGGCCCCAGCCCCCTGTGGGGGGTGCCCCCCCTGAGCAGGTGGGCTTGTTTTGCAAAAGAAAGCAGGCTGAGCAGGGCCAGGGGAGCAAGCCAGTAAGCAGCGTTCCTCCTTGGCCTGTGCTCCAGCTCCTGCCTCCAGGTTCCTACCCCCGAGTTCCTACCTTGGGCTCCCTGATGAACTGTGACCTGGGAGATATAAGCTGAATAAACCCTTTCCTCCCCAAGTTGGTATTGGTCAGAGTATTTTGTCACAGCCATGAAGAACAAACTAAGACATTCTCCACCTTTATGAAAAGTTCCATTTGGCCTTAGAGGTTACACTAAGCAGGGGAGAAAGGATTGCCAACACTGAGCTGTGTGTGTGTGTGTGTGTGTGTGTGTAGTCGTCCCTGAACCCAGTTTGTTCATTTCTAGTAGAAATAAGGGCTAGAATTTACAAGTAGTCTCAAACTGGGAATCATTACTTTTCAAACCAGTGGTGTTACTTACTTGATATGATTTTGGTTAAATAATTTTCCTTTTATGAGAATTTCTGCCTCTAAAACTGTCTGGGCAGGCAAGGTGGTTCGGCAGGTAAAGGCTTTTGCCTCAAAAGTCTGGCAACCTGAGATCCATCTCCGGAATTTCAGAAGGTGGTTGTCGAGAAAAACCACTTGACAAAGTTGTCCTCTGACCTCCACATGCACGCTGTAGCCCCCCCCCCCCGCCAATAAAAAATTGTAAACAATCTTATCTCAGGAGATAGTGTAGTAACAAAATCCTAAGTACTAAAGAAAGAACATTGAGCTATTGGGAGGGTAGGTAATAGTTAAAACTCATTGATATAGCAGCATTATGAAAACGTTGCTCATCTGAGAAACTGTCATTCATCTTAGACCTGTTGAATAACTAGTGTCAGTGGTGGTAATTTCTTCACTTCAAATGGGAAAGAGCTCTATTTGCCACTAAGTCTAGTCCCACAGTAGACTACATGTTGCCTCTGTCATCTGAATGCACTGCTTTTCTTAATGTTAACATATGTCCTTGTGATGGAAGTATTATCTCTGGTCATGGAATGACATGAGAACTGGAACATCTGAGGTCCCAGTTGTGTTAACTAATGCATGTGGTCTCCCTGTAGCCCCAGCTGGCCTGGAACTCTTTATATAGACCAGATTAGCCTTGACCTCAGAGATCTGTCTGCTTCTGCCTCCTGAGTGCTGGGATTAAAAGCATGTACCACCATGCCCGACTTTGATTTATTTATTTAAAAAATATTTTATTTATTAAGACTTTGATTTATTTTTGATACTCTGCAGGTAGGTAGTCTAAGGTTTTCTGTTCTTTTCAAGTTGCCTAAGATGACGCCCCATTTACTGTCAGTAGACAGTCTACTTAATATTTAAGACTCAGAGTCTGCCAGTGTGAGTTAGTTCTCTTGCTCTGTGGGACCATAGGTGTCAATAGCTTGTCTTCTGTTTCTTAGGGGTGGCAGAAATATCTGTCTTATAAGGTTGTCATAAGGATTAGTTGAATAATATATGTGGTTTACCTAGAACCCAATATAGTGTGTAGCATGTCATAGAATATAGTGTTTATCAGTAAACAATTTTTTTTACCATGTCCTTAGCACATTAGCAGTAATAACATAATGATATAGTGATGGTTTCACAGAGAGAGTAGAGGCTGTGGGTGGGAACTCAGCTTTCTAGCCCATCTTATTTAAGAACATGTCTATTTTATATGCCTTTCCTGTCCCAGTGGACATAGGGCACTTCATCCTTCATCCCTTCACTGTTCCTTCACCTGGGGTCTGAACTCCCATCAGCTGACTAATCTGTTACCGTAGTCGCTAATAGTGTCTTCTTTCCTCTGTATATTTTGTCTCTCTCCTCCCTCTCTTCCCTCTCATCCCTCCTCATCCTCCTCACATCAACATTTCTTTTCATCTAAAATGCCCAGGTTCTTCCTTCCTGTTGCTGCTTGTTGCTATGACTACTCTAATCCTGTCTTTCCTTTCCAAGCTAGGCTCATTGAAGAACAGTCTACATGGCTGCTGCTCTCAGCTTATTCTCTTCCACCGTAACTGCTTCTCTGAAAATGGTCTTTCAAGAGATAGAACTGCTAAATTCTCTCGGCTTTGCAGTTCTTTTCATTAGTGACCTTTCTCTTTGTAGCATTTGACAGTGTCACTTATTTTTTTCCTCTTGAAACTTGTGTATCTTGCTTAACTTCAACTTCTCCAGATTTTTCTTCCTAATCTTTGGCAACTTGTTGACAGATTGACAGATTCCTCTGGGGTTCTCCTCTCTCTGCACCAGCCTTACGTGTTGATGTGTAGTCCCTTGTCTATAGGACTTATCCTCAGAGCAGCTCACATTGACTGGATACAGCATGATACTGAACGCCTTACTGGCATTACCTGTTTAGATCCTCTGTGCCTGCCTATGAAGTAGGTGGTTTTGTTTGTGCTGTCTTACAGCTGAGAAGGCTGGGGATTAAAGAAAAGGAGCAAACTTGCTCGAGATCTAGTGGTGAGTGTTGGAGTAAGCATTTACATGTGAGTGGTCTAAATCCAGAGCTTACACAGTTAGCCATGCCATTTTGCCTTAGCAATGCAGGTCTCACAACCTTTGCTAATTTCATACACAGGGCTTCAGAAACCACTGAATATCTGTCCGAAGCCCAAATTTTCATCGTGTCTAATAGTTGGTGTCTGTAGTTATCTCAAGTTCAGTTATGCAGAATAAGTTCATAGTCTTTTTCCTAGCATGCTTCTTCTAAACGCCTCTTCATGCTGTTACTTCAGTGAATGACATTTGATTTCCTGGGAGTCATCCCTTTCTTTAACTTTCCATGTCTAATCTGTTTATCATGTTGTATAAATTTATCTCAAACCCACCCCTTTCACTTCAGGTTAGTATAGTGGCTAATGGCATTGATTTTGGAGTCAGGTAGATTTGGATGTAAACCCATGCATTTCTCTTACTAGTATTTGAAATTGGCAAGTTGCTCTGTGTTAAGCAAAACAAATCCCTGCATTTGATGAGCCTTTGTTTGGTCATCTTTAGAAGATAATGGCAATAGCTAACTCTGAGGGTTGTTGCAAAGTTTGAGATAATTTAAACGTGCTTAGCTTAGTGACTAGCACTTTAGCTCTTAATAGCTGTTTCACACCAGCATTGCTTTTATAAAAGTTCTCTTCATTTTAGTCTGCTTTACTGAGATAACCTTGTAACTGATTTCCTCTTTCCAGTCTCATTCTTCTCCAATACATTTTACTACCTGAGCAGGTTTTGTGTGCCTGCTTGTTCTCTCTGTCTCTGTCTGTCTCTCTCTCTCTCTCTTTTTTTTTAAACATATACTGGCTTATTAAAGAGATATTGTGAAGGATACAGAGGAAGAGATATACAGAGCAAGGTATGTAGAAAGGGTCTCAAAGCGTCCATGTCTTCTCTCCAGTGCACTTCAGGAGCCTTCAGGTGTTCAGCTATTCAGAAGCCGTCTGAACCCTGCCCTTTGAGTTATTATGGAAACTTCATTATCTAGCCAAGATGGAGTAAATCAGTGGCCATTGGTGATCAGCTTAACCTTTCTTCCCCTCTCTTCCAGAGTGGGTGGAGCTGAAACTCTCAACTCCAATCCTGCCTTAGTCTTGTTAGTGATCTCTAGAATCCCCTTTTCTGGAGCTACCTAGGGGCTGCTAGCTAACCAGAGTTATTTATTGTTTATTTATTGATTGATTGATTGTTATTATTTTGAGACAGGGTCTCACTGTGTAACCCCTGCTGGCCTGGAATTCTCTATGTAGACCAAGCTGGCTTTGAACTCTCAGAGATCTACCTGCCTCCACCTCCCAAGTGCTAGGATTAAAAGTGTGCATCATTACACCAGGCTCAGAATACCCTTCTTTTTTAAATTTAAAGAATCGGATTACATCACTGCTTCTTAAAATTCTTTAATCTCTGTGTCTCTTTGTCTGTCTGTTTCTCAACTCGATCGGCATAAAAACTATGAACCCCTCTTCCCAGAAAAATACCTTTACACACCGCACCTTGAATCCGGTCTGAGTTCTGATTCCTTGACTCCTTAATGCCATCCTTGGCCTGCGTATTAAAAACTATTGCGCTCAGTGACCGCTCATTACTTACTACATAAGGTCATCAGCCTGATACACACATGAGAAGCCCTGATCAGCAGAAAGGCATATCCATGTGTAATCAGCTGCCTCAGGGAAACTGTCTTCTCTTCTCACCTTCCCTTTGCTGTTGGGGCTTGAATCCCAGGAGTTCACGCATGCCAAACACGTGTTCAATCAATGAATTGCACCCTCAGCCCATCCGTACATCGATGTATTTTTCAGGACTTCCATCTTTTAGTACTTTCCATCCTGAACTCTTGCACTGCAGCCCAGTACAACTATTTGCCAGTTGCGATCTGCTGCTTATCACAATAGTTTGTCTGTCGACGTATTTATCTTGTTTATTTGAACTTCTAAGTGCTGATTGTGTATTCATGTTTGTATACCTAGGGTTTAGAATTTAGCTTAGTGGCTGACACATCATAAATATTCAGTATGTGTTGGGCTAACTAATTACAAGGTTTGTACATATTTCTGAAAGAAAATGAAAAAAAGAACAAACTACTTGTGGTCCCATCATCCAGATGCAGCACTATGAATGTTTGCGTGTCTACTGTGCCTTCATGTATAATTTCTACCTTCTACTGCTTAGTGTCTTTGGACATGACGTCATTGCCCTTCCCAATTTGGCCATGATGGTAACTTAGTAAACTCTAAACTCGAGATGTCCAAAAATTAAATCCCAGTGAACATGTTCATGAAGATGTAAGATTTCAGGGCAAGTTGGTGACAAAACTGGAACAGGGGCTGGTGAGCTTGGCTCAGCAGATTAAAGCACTTGCTGTGCAAGCCTGATGACCTGAGGTGGATCCACAGAACCCATGGCAGAGAGAGAGAAAATAGACTTCTTCAAGCTGCCCTCTAACTCCATATGCATGCTGTGGCATGTGTGTACCTGCACTCACACATACAGAAACACACGGAGACACACAATAATAAAGAATAAAACTCCAAACAGACCCACGAACTCTGAGACTAGAATCCAGGCCTTTGCCCCCAGATCTTCAGGAGTGTTGGTAGCGTCTGCTGTGAGGAACTGGCACTTTCTGATGTGCGTGGCTGTGACTTTTTTGTTTTCACAGACTGTTGGATTGCTAGGCTTCATTTTGTGCATTTTTCTTCCATCTCTACCATCAAGGCTTTGTGTGTTTTTGTTCTCTACTTACAAAGGAAGCACTCTGGATGATTTTTACACTTATGTTTCCTGGTCCCTGTCCTTCTATCTTCTCACTTCTCTACTTCTCAAAGAGAAAATGCCAGTCAATAGAAAGTTTCAGGTAATAAAATGTTGAATTCATGTATATGTGACCGTGGTAATACATATGTTAATTAATTCCAGTTAACCATTCCAGTGTTAACTTAAAAATTTTTTTTAATTTTTAATTTTTGAAAATTTCATACATGAGTATTGTCTTTGCATTATTTCCACCCCTCCCAGTCCCCCTCCAACTCCTCCAATGTCTCCTACTCCCTCTCAATTTCTTATTATTGTTGCGTATGCATACATATATATGTGTAGTGCACAGAGTCCATTTAGTGATGCTTTTACTTTTAAAGTATCTTATCATATATGACAAGTTTAGTCTTAATTTTTCAATTAAAATGGGTTCTTTTATGTGTGTATATGTGTGTACATGTGCATGCATGTTTGGTTTGTGTGTGTATTTACATACCTGTGTGGGTGAACAGGCGTGTGTGTGTATAAATGCCATAGCACAACCTAGGATGTCATTCTTCAGGCACTGTTCACTTTTTTTCCTTGACACAGGATTTCTCCCTCATCTAGAATTCACCAAGTAGGCTAGGCAGGCTGCTAGCTGGTGCCAGGGATCCACATGTCTCTGCCTCCTGACTACAGCATACTACTGTACTTGGCTTTTTTTACATCGACTCTGGGGATTTAACTTAGGTCTTTAGGCAAACACTTTACTGACTGAGCCATCTCCCCAATCCTAACTAGATTGTAGTTACAAACTTCTTAGTTACTAATTTCCTTCAGTAATTTCTTTTTTTAAAAAAAATTAGTTTTATTGTTATGTGTCTAAGTATTTTGTCTGCATTTATGTAGGTGTGTCTGTGTTGTACATTGCTCGTGGAGGCCAGAAGAGGGCGTCAGGTCCCTTAGAACTGGATTTACAGATGGTTGTGAGCTGCCATCTGGGTGCTAAGAACTGAACCTGGGTCCTTTGTAAGAGCAGCCAGTGCTCTTAACTTCTGAGCCATCTCTCCATTCTTATCATTCAGTTGTCTCTTGATGGCTCCTTTGTCCTATACTGATTGTTTCTCTGGAAGAAAATTCTTCATATATTTATGTTCTGCATTGTGAGGGAGATGATGAACAGAGCCTTTGGACTGAATTTTCTTCTTTTTTTTGCAATTGACTTCCTTTTGACTTTAAGACAGGTTGGTATAGCCAGTGCTTGAGGCAAGATGCTTTGATGGTCTTTCTTGGAGTCATTTTTCCTTTAGCACATGGGTGCTGTTGGACTTTGTTAGCATAGTGCCCAAAACAGAATTGGTTTTATAGAAAAGCAAATTAAATTAAAAGATGTTTCTTTTTTTTTTTTTTTTTTTTTTTTTTTTTTTTGTGTCTTTTTGAGTCAGGGTCTCCCTGTAGCTCCAGCTGTCCTGGAACTCACTATGTAAACCAGGCTGGCCTAAAACTCACAAAGATCTGCCTGCCTCTGCCTCCCAAGTGCTGGGATTAAAGGCATGCGTCACCATGCCTAGCAAGATGTTTCTTTTTTAAAAAAATATTTTATTTATTATTTGTATTTTATGTGTATGAGTGTACTGCCTGTATGTATGTAAGTGCATCCATGTTGTGCAATGTCTGTGGAGGTCAGAAGAGGGGGTGAGATTCCCTTGGAACTGGAGTTAGGGACCGTTGTTAGTTGCCATGTGAGTGGTAGGAATTGAACCTGGGTCTTCCGCAAGAACAGCCAGTACTTTTAACTACTGAGCCATCGCTCCAGTCCTGGTGTTTCTTTTTTAAATTTACTTCTTATTTTATGTATATGAGTTATGATGGTTTGAATGAAAATGTCCCCCATAGGCTCCAAGTATTTGGGCATTTTGTCCCCAGATGAAGGCACTGTTTTGGGAGGTTTTAGAAGGTGTGGCTATCCTGGAGGAAGCATGTCACTGGGGATGGACTTAGAGAGTTCTTAAGCCTTGCCAGATTTCCAGTTACTCTCTGTTTCCTGTGCCTGCTTGAGGATGTGCTCTGTCCACCTCTGCCAGCCATGCCTCCCCATCATGGTGGACTTTAATCCCTCTGGAAGCATAAGCTCAATAAGCTCAAATAAACTCTTCATTCTATAAATTGCTGTGGTCAGTGTTTCTATCACAGCAACAGAAAAGTGACTAATACATGAGTGTTTGCTCAAATGTGTGTATGTGTACCTCATTGTGCCTGGTGCCCATAGAGGCCGGAAGGTATCAGATCCCCTGGAACTGGATGGTTGTGAGCCACCATGTGTGTGTTGGGAACTGAACCCAGGTCCTCTTCAAGAGCAGCATGTACTCTTAACTGCTGAGCCATTTTTCTAGCCCAAAAGGTATTTGATTTTTTAAAAAGTAGTTTAAGATATATTTTTTAAAGTTCTTGCATATTTAATTAATGATTGGTAAGTTTTGACAGTTTTTTTTTTTTTTTTTTTTGTGACAGGGTCTTCCCTGTAGCCCCAGCTGGTCTGGAACTCATTATGTAGACCAGCCTGGCCTTGAACTCACAAAGATCCTCCTACCTCTGCCTCCCTTGTGCTGGCATTAAAAGCATGAGCCACCACACCTGACTTGACAGGGTCTTTTGTTTGTTTGTACTTTTATTCATGTGTTTTGCCTGCATGTATGTAAGTGTATCTGTGTTGCACAATGCCCATAAGTGGTCAGAAGAAGGCATCAGATTCCTTGGAACTGGAGTTATGGATGGTTGTTAGTTACCATGTGAGTTCTGAGAACCAAACCTGGGTCCTCTGCAAAAACAGTGCTCTTAAACCACTAAGCCATCCCTCCAGTCCCAGTTTTGACAGCTTCAACTAGAAGTTTATAGGGGTCTTAAAGATACTAATACAAAGAAGGTAGGTAATCACACACAAGGTTCTTTTCTGAACATGATAAGCTCATGGCTATCAGTTCTGAGATAGGGATTAGGAAATACTGTCTGAAGGAGAGATAGATTTCTTAGTTAAATGTCAAACTCTTGTTACCTGTGCTTGCCATTTCATCCTTTGCATGTACTTCCTGATCCTGCTGTTAATGATTTCTGTACTGATGTGAAACAAAGCCAGAGCTGTTCCACAGGCTGCCAGGGCACCAAGGCTGAAAGAGGGAGGCCAGCTCTTTCTATAGAAGGCCTGAGTACTGTGGCTCTTTGTTTTGGATACTTGGAGAATAACTTTGTATTCTCACAGAAAATAGCCTAGGTTTTGTATTTTTGTTTTGCTTTGTTCTTTTGTAAGTGGAAAAATACCTGTTTCTTTTCTAGTGATGAAGGGGCATCCATTGCTAAAAAATGCAAGACTGGGGGAGAAGAAGGTCACTTTAGTGTCTCCAGCCTGGCTGAAGGGAATGTCACCAAGGTAAGTGGAGCTTTTCCAGTGCACTTTCCCCCTATGGGAAAGTTAGGACTTGGAGCAGACCGTATCAAGTTTGATGAGACTGCTAACTGAGCACTTTCTCTGTTCCTCTCTATGTGAACATAAAGGCTCAAACCAAGCTTCTTCCTTTCTTTCTGGAAATAATTATCGATGAATTATCTGTAGAATTATCTGTATGATTTGTCGTAAACAGAGCTCTAACATGTAGAATGTGGAACACTTTTTGTTTTATAGATTTTCTTGTTGGTCATTTTGCAACTTTCCATTTACTCAAGATGACAGGATTAAATGGGGTTAATGATATGGCTCTTACTCCCCAAATGCATAAAATTTAAGTTAGTATACCTTTTCCACTTTTTTTCCTAATATAAAACTTCAGAACAGTATTGGCAAGTTTAGGATTTCCCAAATCAAATACCTTTTGATACTGAGAGCTTCATTTAATGAGAAGATTTTTAGAATTTAAACATATTACCCTCTTTTAAGCGGCATTATTTTGAATCAACAGATTTAGCACATTATACTAGGAAAGATAGTGTTAGACCTGCCCTCGTGCCCATCTCAAATAGAAATGCTTTCAGAAAAATCAGGTTTCTGAAAAGTGATTTGAACTTCATTGAGATCTTTCCTAGTATAGAGAAAAAGGCATGATCTTATGTTGGGAGACCTGTTTTGCTCACTATTCCAAAGCAAAGTAGAAAAAGTACATTTTATTCTTAGTTTACCAGCCTCTTGCTTTACTCTCCTCAGAGCTGAGTGCTAATAGATCTTTAGGGTTGGGACCAGCAGATCAAAGATAGCAGCATGATCCAAAAGTATTGCACGGTGTGGTGGAGAGTTGCATGCATGAAATTTTACACCTGACACTGCAGTAAATACGTATGATCTGCTTTTATTTTGTTTGTTTTGAGACAAGGTCTTCATGTAGCTCCAGCAGGCTGGCCTTGATCTCACCTGCCTCTGTCTCCCAAGTGTTGGGATTAAAGGTGTGCACCACCACGCCTGTCTTGCTTTTACTTTTTTAAAGATACGTTAAATATGGGTATATTTGTGTGTTCTACCAAAACTTCAGTGCCAAATAACCAGAAGAAGGCCTCCTAAAAAGGCAGTTTAAGTGACTTAAACATTAAGCTATTTTTTCTCGTGTCATTGTAGTAGGGAAAGTTATTTAGTGAGACTTTATACTACAATATCCTCCCTTTCCTAATTGGGTATCAGTATGTGTTACAGGAGGTCTATGCCCCATAAAACCTCTAGGCTAGGATGGCTAGTGGCCTGGATCGTAATACTTCTAACCTCTCTGGAGGAGTCAGCTTGCAGAAAGCAAGCCAAGTGAACGTAGTAACCATGTAACTGCTTGGATTGTTTAGCTTTTTTTTTTTTTTTCATATTTTATTGACTTATTGTATATGTGGTTGATGCACATGTGTGTGCCATAGTGTACATAAGGAAATCATAGGCTAACTAACATGAGCTGGTTCTTTCCTCCACCATGTCATTCTGGGGATTGGACTCAGGATTGAACTCAGGGCTCAGAGGAGAATGTCTTTACCCACTAAGCAATCCTGCCCACTCCTGGATCTTCTAAGTTAAAATTAAAAAAAAAAATTATTTTATGTGTATGAGTGTTATACCTGCATGTGTGTAAGTGTACCCATGTTGTGCAGTGCTCATGGAGGACAGAAGAGGGCGTCAGATCCCTGGAGCTGGAGTTACAGATGGTTGTTAGCTGTCATGTGAGATTCAAACATGGGTCTTCTGCAAGAACAGCCAGTGCTCTTAACTGCTGAGCCATCTCTCCAGCCCCAATGAATCTTCTAACTTTTAATAGAGCCCTGGAAATCAAAATGATAGAGAGTCCTCTTTGTCTTTAAGGACACACTACATGAAGCCATCTTGTATTGCTTGGGGTGTGGTGGTTAGTTTTAACTGTCAACTTGACATAATCTAGAATCACCTGGGAGGAGTCTCAGTGAGGAACTGTCTAGATCAGGGTGTGTCTGGGCATGTCTGGGCATGTCTGTGGGGAATTGTCTTGATTACATTAATTGATGTAGGAAGACCTGCCCATGGTGGGTAGACCATGCCCTAGGAAGGGGATTCTGAAAAGGTTGAGAAAGCCAGCTGAATACTAGCATGCACACATTCATTGCTCTCTTTTCCTGATTCTGGATGTGATATGATCAAGTTCCTACTGCTGTGACGTCCCAGCTATGATGGACTGGAACTGTGAGTAAAATAAACCCTTTCTCCCACAAATTGTTTTTGTCAGAATGTTTTATCACAATTGGAATAAAACTAAGACATGAGTGTTTCCAAAAAGAAAAGTAACCTATAGGCTTATTATCTGTGGGTCTGTTCTAGGTTGGAAGTGTGAATCCTGTTGAGAACTTCCGTGCTCTAGTGAGACAGAAGATCACCAGCTTTGAGGAGGGTAAGTGATATGCCACTCACTTGACATTCAAGAGAAGGTAATTAGTCTAACTGGTTTAAACTCTGAATTAAGAGCTGCAGTGTTTTGTTATAATGCTTTATACAGCATTTATCTTTTTAAAAAATATATATCTTATTATTTTTTATTTTATGTGTATGAGCGTATTGTCTGCATGTATATAAGTGCACCTGTGTCATCCAGTTACCCTCAGGTCAGAAGAGGGTATCAGAGGGTGTCTGGAGTTACAGATAGTTGTTAGCCACCCCATGTGAGTGCTGGGAATCGAACCTGAGTCCTTTGCAACAGCAGCCAGTGCTCTTCACTGCTGAGCCATCTCTCCAACCCCCACATAGCATTTATCTTTACTGGCAGATATGTGCTTGTTGGGGTTATAAGGCAGCATTATCAGCACATGTGGGTAAACACAGCATAGGTTGCCCAGACAAAAATGGAACTGTTGTGTTTCTTTACTCTGCTGGATAGCTTTAGTGTCAACTTGACACACCTGGGTTGAAGGAGCCTCAATTGGGGAATTGCTTTTATTGGACTGGCCTGTGGCCATGTCTGTGGGGCACCTTTTTGATTGTTGAGTGATGTGGGTGGTGCCATCCCACTGTGGGTGGTGCCACCCCTCGGCAGGTGGGCCTGTGTTGTATAAGAAAGCAGGCTGAGCAGGGGCCAGGGGAGCAAGCCAGTAAGCAGTGTTCCTCCATGGCCTGTGC
>NW_008360326.1:2222349-2247409 GCF_000622305.1 Nannospalax galili
CCCAGGAGATGTAAGACAAATAAACCCTTTCCTCCCCAAGTTGGTATTGGTCAGAGTATTTTCTCACAGCAATGAAGAAACAAACTTGGTCATTTACCTATTACAGAAACTGGTTCAGAATTGTGGATCTTCTGGTTCTACCTCCTTGAAGTTCTTTGAGGCCTGTGGGTGAGCTTGGTCCCGTCTTGCTTCTGAGACACATAATTCTTGTTCTAGTCGCAGAGCTCGAGCCCCATTTATAGCAGTCTCAAACGTCACTGGTGCCTCTAAATTTTATCCTTCTTAGATGACCTTGTCTTCACATTTTCTTATCAGATATAACCTATAATTCCATTTAGGTTGTGGTTAATATCAAAACAATTTCCAGAGATGGGGAGAGGGTCAGTGACCAGTGTTACTCACTTGATTCCATTCGTATTTATATTTGTTGGCCTTTGAAAGACAACAGATGGCAGCTGTTAAGTCTGGGGGTTTGCTCTTACATTCATTCTGGGCATTCATTTTTGCTCCCTACGGTCAGGCTGTTTGTGAGCTGCCTTTTCTTTATGTTCATGTGTGCATAGAACTTTCTCTTCCAACATTGTAACTTTTTAGGGAGAAAGCTGACATTTAAATGCCTGTAAACACTATTACCTAACATAGGTGCAAAAGCCTTGCTGTACAGCCTAGGGATTTGGCAAGAGCTTGGACTTGATTTGCTGCTACCCAAAAGCAAGCATAATAAACTAAACCTCAGAGTGTGAAACAATCTACCAGTTCAGATCCAATGGGCAGAAACATCAAAGGCCAAGTTCATGAGAATTTCCTGAGAAGACCAGCTTCATGCTCACAATAACCTGCAGTCAAATTGGGGTCTGCCTGTGTTATATGTTTTGAGAGGGAGGAAGAGTTTTTTTATTCTAGTGTTACTGTGTAGGAGAAAAGCTTTTAAGTTGTAACACAACAAAAACTTCACCTATACAGAAGGAAATCTAGAATTCTTTTTTTTTAATTATCTCTGTTTTTTATGTGTATGAGTGTATTGCCTGCATGTACATTAGGTATACCCTGCCATTGTACCCATGCCGTGTATTGCCCTTGGAGATCAGAAGAGGGTGTCAGATTCTCTGGAACTGGAGTTACAGATGGTTGTTAGCCACCATGTGGGTGCTGGGAATTGAACCCGCATCTTCTGTAAGAGCAGTCAGTGCTCTTAACTGCTGAGCCATCTCTCCAGCCCCAGAAAGCTAGAAGTCGTAAAAAAAAATGTATTTCATTTTTAATTATGAATATGTGTATGTGTTTATTTGTGGGTATGTTGCATATGAGTGTAGTGTCTGAGGAGGCCAGAGAGGGCAGTGGATCCCCTGGAGCTGATAATTACAGGCAGCTGTGAGCTACTTGACATGGGTACTGGGAACTGAACTTGGATCTTCTGGAAGAGCTGTATACACTCCTAACTGTGGAGCCAACTGTCCAACCCTGGATTCTGAGTGACAGCTGCAGGTCTGTGGAGACAGTGCTTCAAAATTTATTTTTCACTGGGTGTGGTGGCATGATTTGTAATCCTCGCATTAGGAGGCTGAGGCAGGAAGGAAGATTGCCAGACCCTGTCTCCAAAAAAAAAAAAACCTTTCTTTCATGAATTGGAATTGAAATCACCAGAAGAGATTTTTATAGTGACTTTGTATCTAAGGGGGCAGATAAGTCAAAGGACCCTGTTATCAGTCATGTTTATTGTTTTTAGACAGGATCTCAGGATGTAGCCCCCAATGGCCTACAGCTCCCAGTAGACAAGGCTGGCTTCAGACTCACAGAGATCAGCCTGCCTTTGTCTCCTGAGGGCTGGAATCAAAGGTGTACACCACCACACCTGGCATGTTTATTTGTAAGATAAGTTTATGGAAAGATTGGGGTCTTAGCTTTTAATTGCATGCTATCAGTTACTTTGGTCAATCAACATGTAATGTCCTTTTCTGGAAACGATTGGTCTCCTGGATTCATGTAGGCATGGTCTCTTCAGGGATTAAATGTCGTTATGGTCATCATATGACACCTACTAGTCATTTTATAACTACTGTGTACAAAGCATTGTGCTGACACTTTATTCTGGTTTCTGCTTCATTCACCTTGCATAGCAGTCGTGCAAAGTTGTGTTGAGGAAAAGGAGAAAATCTTTGAGCTTTAGCAGCAGGTGTCAGACATTTCTGAAGGAGAGGATTTTGGGCGATTGGGGTACTCTGGTATGTGTTCAGGACAGAGAACACGACTGTCCCCAATCTTGGTCATCAGTCATTGCTGAGGCTTGAGAGGATAGGGAAATGCCTCAGCCCCTTAGAAAATAGAAATTCAGAGCTAGTTCTGAAGAGGAAGGTGAGAAGAGATAAAAAGCAGGGAGAAGTGAGTGGATTTACTCATGGGCACAGATTTCACAGCATGTCTCATGACCGCAAAGACCCAGACAGACGGTCAGAACTCTGGGCGTGCTGGGTTTGTGACTGTGCTTGGGGACAGTGGAGTCTGGAATTACTTCCAACTAGACAGAGAATACAGACCAGCATCTGAAGAAACCATGAGAGAGAACATT
The DNA here is from genome assembly GCF_000622305.1 of Nannospalax galili. NCBI lineage: Eukaryota > Metazoa > Chordata > Mammalia > Rodentia > Spalacidae > Nannospalax > Nannospalax galili. Next base: position 2,224,916 of record NW_008360326.1, read on the forward strand.
CCTGAGAATTCACTCAGTCTTAGGAAGACATGGTTTCCCCAAGTCATAGAATTAGGGATTTGAATCAGTCTTATAAAAATAAGGCAAGAGGCTGGAGAGGTGGCTCAGCAGCTTAAGAGCACTGGCAGCTCTTATAGAAGACCCGGGTTTGAATCCTAGCACTAGCTGTCCATAACCGCACTGGGGATCTGATGCCCGCTTCTGTCCTCTGCAGTCATCACATGACATGGGTGCACTTGCATATATGCACTCAGTAATGCATACACATAAAATAAAAATAAAGCAAAAAATAGTAACAAGGCAAATGGAACATATGGCATATAAGTTATAATAGGTATGAGTGTCTCCATTTTACTGATAAAAAGAATCGTAAAATTAGAAGAGATGGACTTTGACAGAAATCACACAGAGATTCCAACTAGTCTCATTCATATACTGAATTTTTTCTATTTAGCCAAATTGGTTTTTTGTTTAACAGCTGGCTTTCCTACATTATTAAAATCATTTTCTATGTCATATATCTGAAACCTTGTGTTTCTAGATGAGACTTTTGATCAGTAGACCGTCCTACTGCGAATATGACTTTTGAGTCTCAGCAGATTGCTGGTGTATGACAGTGGCTGGGCGTCCTCCATTCTTCCAGTTAGGATTTGGTGTATCAGAGCTCTCCGCTGCCATTGCAAAACTGTAGAGCTGTGAGCGAGGGGACTCTGGCTTGTTAGCACTGGTGCTGTGTGGCTCTTACTTGGCCTCTCTTTCACCCCTCTGTCTCTTGTTTCCAGCTTCAGACATTGCTTGTTCTGCTTTTGTTCTTCTGCCCAGGCATCCCTCTACAAAGGACATTTGTGATCCAAGACTTACTTCCCCTGCCCACCAAAGCATTCTCCATCGAGATTGCAAGCACCCTCCTAGGAAGTGGTCTGCTTATCCCTGCAGGAGACCTCTGTCTAAGGAAGGGAGGGGAAGTCCTTTCCTTTTTTCTTGTCTAGTTTTTGATTGCATTGACAAATGTTTGACTAACGGCAGATAGTTGATAAGATCACTTGGGCAGAACTTAACCATCTCACCTGTTGGTATAAACTAAAATATGGGCATGCTCATTTTCTGTCTTGCCTACTTGCGGTTCGTTACATTGGGACCTGATATCAGCAGTCTACACTAGGCAGCTACACATTTCTGCATCTCTGGTTTTCAATGTGAGGAATGATTTTTGTTCTAACCTTATTGGCAGGTAGGAGCTAACTTGTGCTCCTCCTGACTACTCATGTTTCTGAGAGCTGTCTTTGATTCTATCTCAGGTGGTTGTCCTAATTACGAGTCCCTTTCTTCTTCCCTTGCTGTCTGCCCTGTCATTCTGTCACCACAGTTTTGCAGTAGAGAAATTTTGACCATGGCTGCATGGTCAGTTGCGAAAGTTGGGTCATTTCCCTATTCATGCTGTTCATGTGGGGCCTAGTGCCCTCAGGTATCATTTGGTATATATGATTGTTGGGTTCCATGGCGCTCTCCCAGATGCCTCAAATCAGGCCTAGCCATATGTTTGAATGTCTTTCTCTACCCAGCATTAGTAGGGCTGCTGAAGAAGAATGTGGATTTCTAACATTTTGCTCTTTTCCTACTTAAGTTGAATGCTAAAAAATAAACAGCAAGGTAGAGGAGAAAGAATAACCAGATTAGTTATTTTCCCAACTCCTGTATGATTGAGGTATGTCTGAATTGATAAATTCTACCTGAGTCTGGGACATTGTTTAAAACAGTTAGGCTGTCCTGACAGGCTTCAAGAACCTGTCAGAAAAGATGGATACGTAGAGGAGAAATGTAACATTTTATAATGCAATGATTTTCTCATTCGTGGGCCTTGTTTTTGCCACTCAGATTATAGGGTCTGTTTTATGTTAGGCTTTTTTCTGCATGGCGACAGGGTAGTAAAGCTCCATTCCATCACCTTGAATTCATGTGTACATGACTGGTTTAAAAGAAAATTGTCAAGGCACCCAAGTAGAAATGGTTCAGCCTCTGTCCCTGAATCAGCTGCGTGTGATGTGACTGCTGTAAGTCAGCAAAGAGCAGTGTGCATCTGCCCATTTGGTGGAGGATGGTCAATTTATCCCATAGCTTCTGGGGCATTTAATTTATCTTTTTCATTTTATTTATATTGAATCTCAGTCTTTGTGCCTTTTCCCCTCCACTCTACCTTATTCTCTTTCATCAAAAATAGTCTTTCAATTTTAAGAGATATTTTCTTTTCTTTTTTTTGAGACAGGGTCTCCCTGTAGCCCCAGCTGGCCTGGAACTCACTATGTAGATCTGGCTGGCCTCAAATTCACAGAGCTCCACCTGTCTTTGCCTCCTGAGTGCTGGGATTAAAGGCGTGTGCCACCATGCCTGGCAAGACATTTTCTAAAATTCATTTTTTCCAAGTTCTCTTCTCACTAGGTAAATTATGGTGTGATGGTAAAGAAATTATATTGTTCATCAAAGCCCAGGAGATAAAATTTTCATTTGTTTTTGTATGATATGGCACTGTCCTATTTGCACAGTAATTTACTTATATAAATTTGTGGTTTTTCTGCCATGAGTCAAGTTTTAAACTGTGGATCCTTGAGCCTCATGATCTCAGAGAAAATTTCCATGTATGTATGTATGCTTGTCTGTTTTCTTTTTGTAGCTGGCCTGATGTTTATAATTCTGAGTATGAATTATATAATTTATCAGTGCTTTGTCTAGTTAAAGGTTAGATAAAAATGTGACCTTTGTCTACATAGAGCATGACAATTTAAGAAAAATAAGTTCTGGCAAATATCTTGAACATCTTCTGTTGTTGTTGTTTGGTTGGTTGGTTGTTTTGAGACAGGGTCTCACTATGTAGCCCTGGCTGGCTTGGGACTCTCTGTGTAGAGCAGACTGGCCTCACAGAGATCCACCTGCCTCTGTCTCCCAAGTGCTGGGATCAAAGGTGTGCAGCACCCATACCCACTGTGAACATCTCAAAGTTAACTAATTAATGACTAAAAATTTAAACATCTTTGAATCTATAAAAAAATTACAAAAACAATTTGATGTGCTTCCTTATTTCTTCCCAAAATAGCACAGATGCACCTAGTCATGGGAGAGAAAAGACCTGATTGCCAGTTCTCAGGGTTTAGTCTGTACTTTGTATTTTTTATTAAATATTTTCACTTGCTTCTCTTTTGACTTTATTTACATTGTTAAATCTCAGAACTTGACAATTGAGCTTATTTTAGGCATCGTTATCAAGACGAGTCATTTTATCCGAACATAAAAACCAGTGTGTTTAGGACCCTAAGGGATACCTGCTGAAAAGGTGTGTGATTGTTTGAAATGGTAATTATGCATCCGTAGCCCTTGCAGTCTTGATCATCTTCCACGTGGGTGGACTGAGACCCAGGACAGTTAGGATGGCTTTCCACAGATCATTGCAGATGTGTAAAAAACTCTGTATCCAATTACAGAGAGTCAGCTCATGGCCTCTGTAGCTTAAACTGGTTGCTTTGAATGGTACACAGCATTACCTTGAAATGTACATTTTAATGTAATGAAACTCATCAGCCAAATAATTAAGATGAAAAGAGAAACTAAAAAAGACATGATTCAGAAACTAAAGCCCATCATGTGCACATAACCATTACTAAAGTATTTTCAGGGGCTGGGGAGATGACTCTGTTGGCAAAGTGCCTGCCATGCGAGCATTATGATCCAAGTCCGGAGCACTCATACAAAAAATCAGGGGTGGTGGTATGTGCCTATCACCCCAGAGCTTGGGAAGCAGGAATAGTTGATCCCTGGAGTTCATTGGCCAGCCATCCAGCCTAGCCAGATTGGTGAGCTCCAGGTTCAGTGAGTGACCCTGTATCAAAAAAGGTGGAGGGGCTGCCAAGATGTCTCAGTGGGCAAAGGCGGTTGCTATGCAAGCCAGATGACCAGAGTTTGATCCTGGGACCCACATAAAGGCGGAAGGAGAGCACTGACTCCAGAGTTGTCCTCTGATTTCCAAATGTGTGCCATGGTATGCACGTCCCCCCATCATGCATATTACACACATAAATAATAATAAATAAAAATTGTAAAAAGTAAGGTGAAGAGTGATTGAGGAAGACACTTTAACATTGACCTCTGGGTCCACATGTTAATGTACACACATGCTCATGCACCCCTCTCCACATGAACATTGTGTACACATACACTATATATGTATATAAAAATAGCATTTTCATTTTTCAGCAATTCTCCCTAAAAGGCTTCTATCCATTCTTACTCTTCTAAAACAGAATAAGTTTAGTTTCTGTTAATCTATGGATCAGAACATCCCTAATTATGGAGTATGGTTCTTGGAGAAGGAGGCCTAGCTGTCCCTAAGAAAGAGAGACACCTGTAGCATAAAAAGGAACCTGTGTATGATGTCTGAGTTCTTATTGAGCACTTAGCTTTCTCCTGAGAGCATTACAGGAAGTCTGTATATAATATAGCACAGCGATCCTGGTGTTTCTTCTTAGTGTATTGTTTCCTCATGTGGTGTAAAGTGACTTGCCTTAAACCTGCTGCATAATTTTTCTTATTTTATGTTAAAAATAGGAAAGATATCTTTTCCTTTGGGCTGAAACCATGTGTCTTATGAGTCTGTCTTTGCATCAGATTGGTTAGAAGAGGCCAGAGTCCATTCAGACATGACTTTCACATACTGAACTATCAGCTTTCGTTGGTGACCTCTGCCATCGATGACACAAGGCACAATGCTCACAGGTGGCTCTCGTGGGAATGCAGAATTTGTGGGTACTTAGGAGGAAAGGGTGTGTCATTTGGCTTGCTGTTGGAGCGCACTCTTGCAGTAAATGCATGTGATAGGTTTTGTAAGGTAGAAAGTGGACAAAATACTTACTCCTGGCATTTTTTTCTTCTCTCCCCTGCCTCTAGATTCTGTGATTCTTCCTTGCATGTTGTCATACAGCAGTGCACTTGGTTCTTGAATTGGGCTGTCTTAAAGATTGCTTCTCTAGACCAGCTGGTTGAAAAAGAAAACTGATTTCAGATTGTGCTGATGTGCAAACAGCTTTAATCAATAGCTTAAAGTGACTGCTTGTGGCAAACAACAGAAGCTCTTAACCAATTAAGATGTGTAGAGAAGGATGTTAGACGTCTGTTAAAATAGGCACTAATCAGCTGAAATGTGTTGAGGAACTGAGAAACAGCTTGGAGTCTCCCTTAAATGTAATAAGTGTTTGGTCCTCTCCTTTCAGATTGCAAGCCCAAGGCCAAAAATATGCTGATACAGGAAGAAATGGCAAGTGTAGTTTGGTACAGTTAGTTCTGTCTCTCAGGTTCATGCATATCTACATAAAACCTAAAACCAAAAGTGGCATGCCTGCTTCTTTGGCCAGAAGAGGGAAGAGAGTTTAATTGACATATTGAATGCAATTTCAGCAGGAATTAGGAATGTGATTAGCATAGATATGTTTAGAAACAGAAGAAAAATTAACTTTGATTTGAATAAGAGCCATTCTTCCTAAAAGAGCTATATTTTCATCATTTCCTGTAGTATGTTCTTGCACAATGAGGATAAGATTTTCCGTATAAGCTCTAGTAGTTATTTTGTAGTAGAAACATGTAAATATTTCCCCACTATCTGAGGGTAGATCAGTCTCTTAGATGAATTATACTTATTTATTGCTGTTGCTAGCTTTTTTAAAACAGATTTGTGAAAGTGAATGCTCTGCTATGACCTTTACTTCTAAGTACAAGTCGGTGATCTTTCATGAGTTTATAGAGTTGTACAGTCATCACCAAGATCTAGTTAAAGAACATTTTCTTGCCCCTCCCAAAATTCCTTGTTCTTATTTTTAGTCAATCTTTGCTTCTCCTCCCACCCAGAGCAACCACTTTCTGTCACTAAAGCTTTCCTTTTACTAGAGTTTTCATCTAAATGGAATCACTCAGGATAGTCTTTTTATCTGGCTTCTCACTTGGCTTCATGTTTTTGAGGTTTGTCCACGTTGGTGTGTATATCAATAGCTGATTTCTATTTTTCAGCAAACTGGTCATTCTCAGATAGTGAACTTAGAGCCTTACCTTTTGCCAGTTTAACAATATCCTGTATGAATGTGTCATATCTTACTTGTCTGTTCACCAGATGATGGGCATTTGGATTGTTTCCAGTTTGAGGCTGTTGCAGATGGTGCTATTCTTGACATTTGCATGCAAATGTGTTTTTATATTTGTTTTTCTTGAAAGTGCTGTGTCATCTCAGAAGTTTGTATTTAACTTCTTCCTTCCCTCCCTTCCACCTTTTTCTTGTGTTTAACTTTTTGAAAAAAATGTAATTATTACTATTAGTTTATTATTATTGTGGTGGTGGTGGCGGTGGCAGTGTTTTTTTTTGTTTTTTTTTTTTTTTTTTTTTTTTTTTTTGTGTGTGTGTGTGTGTGTGTGTGTGTGTAGATGTCAGAAGAGGCAGTTCCCTCCTACAGTGAGCTCCAGTGATAGAACTTAGGTTATCAGGAGCTTCTACCCACTAAGCCATCTTGCTGGCCCCTATTTAACTTTTTAGAATCATCCAAACTCTTCAAAAGAAGCTTATACCATTCTCATCTGCAAAACACAAAGGCTTCAGTTTCTTTAGATATTTGATAACGTGTGTTAGCTTCTCAGTTATAGCCGATTCAGAGTCTAACTAAAAGTATCTGTTTTCGTATTTCATTATGGCCTTAATAGGTAGCTGTTTGTAAACTATTCATGGATCTTTTGGGGGAAATGGGTGTTCGGATCTTTTGACAGTTTTTTTTAATGGGGTTGTCTTATGAGATGCAGAGATGTGTATGCTCTGGTTCAAGTCCTTTATCAAATATGATTTGCAAATATTTTCTGCCTGTTTGTGTCTTATATTTTTTGAGGTTTATTTTTATTTGTGTGTGTGCGTGTGCATGTGTGTGTGTGTATCGCATGTGTACAGGAGGTCAAAAGAGGGTGTTGATCCTCTGGCTGGTTTCAGGAGATTGTGAGCCACCTGATGCTTGATGTGGGTGCCAGGAACCAAACTCCAGTCCTCTGCAACAAGAGCTCACCACTGAGCCATCTCTCCAGCCCCCTTATCTTTTTTTTTTTTTTTTCATATGTCTTTTGAAGTATGATGCTCTTGATTTTGGTTAAGTCTAACATCATTTTTTCTTTTATGGGTTGTTGTTTGGTATCATATGTAAGAAATCTTTTCCTATCTAAAATCACAAAAATTTTCTCTGAAGGTTTTTCCTAAAAATTTTAGTCATTTTTTTTTCTGTATTTAATTGATTATTATAAAAGAGTAGAAGGTAAGGCTCTAGGTTCATTGTTTTACCTGGGGATATCAAGTTTCCTGAAAATCCCTTCTCCAGTCAAACTGCTTTGGTACATTAGTCAAAATTAATTGACTATAAGTTTAAGGATTTATTACTATATTTTTCAATTCTGCTACATCAACTTACATGTCTACTTTTCATCAATACAGTGTTTTGATATTATAACTTTATTGTAAGTTTTGAAATCACGAAATTTGTCTTCTAACTTTGATTTTTTTTTCAGATAGGGTCTCCCTGTAGCCCCAGCTGACCTGGAACTTGCTATGTAGACCAGGCTGGCCTTGAACTCACAAAGATCCTCCTGCTTCTGCCTCCCGAGTGATGTGATTAAAGGAGCATGCCCGGCTCTGTTTTTGCTTTTTAAAACAGGATCTAATTATGTAGCTCAGGCTGACCTGGAACTTATATACTCTCTATGTACTGAACTCTGGCATTGAACTCAGTCGTTTTGCCTCAGTCTTTTGAATTTTGGAATTACAGACATGTACCACTTGCCAAGCAGGTATTTAAGGGAACAATCACTTAGGGAATATCACGAAGAGGGCAGGAAGATTTTAAGCCAGAAGACTAAGATACCTGCTGCTGGATAGTGTCTTCTAGACATGGCAGGAAAGCTGCACCATGAACCTCAGTGGTATGCCTAATGAGACGTGCAAATGGTACCACCAGTTGACATGCCAATGAGGATGGGAAATTTCACAAGGTCCTCCCTGTCTTGATGATGAGTTACAGGCAGTCAATGACTGCTAAGTGAGGGAAAGTCATTTTTCTCTAGGGACAAGCACCTAATAGATTATCTAATCCCAAGGGGTCAGCCCTAAACACATGTATACACAAACACCACTAAATGGACTAAGTTTTGTGTGTGTGGTGTGTGTGTGTGTGTGTGTGTGTGTGTGTATATGTATGTGTATAACAGTGATAATCAAAGAAGTGGTCACAACATTGAGAGGGAGGTGGGGGGGTTTGTGAGATGAGTTGGAGGGGGAAGAGGAAGGTGGGGAAGATGGGAGTGATGAAAATACAACGAAATCCTCCGTGTGTGTGTGTGTGTGTATTTAAATTTCCAAGTATTGAGGACTTCCACAATTTCTGTTGACTTTTTTAGTTTTGTTTTTGGAACAGGATCTCAGTATATGTCCCCAGCTGGCCTGGAACTTGCTATATAGACCATCGCAGGCTGGCCTCGATCTCACAGCTGCCTGCCTCTGCCTCCCAAGTGCTGGGATTAAAGGTGTGAACCACCATGTTGGTTCTTTGACTTTTTATTGAATTCTGTTATGGTTTAAGATCATTTTGAGCTGGGAGTGATAGCATGCACCTTTAATCTCAGCACTCAGGAGGTAGAGGCAGCAGATCTCTATGAGATTGAGGCCAGCCTGGTCTACATTGTAAGTTCTAGGTTAGTTGTCTCAAAAAAAAAAAAAAAATTGAATGGTACCAGGCTTTGTCTTGTGTTGTCAGTTATTTCAGATGCTCCCTGTGGCCTTAAAGCATGTGCATTCTGCTCTTGCTAGTTCAGGAGTTCTGTAAGTGTCAGGTCAGTTTGGCTGATTGTTCAAATGTATGTGTTTGTTGATTTTATGTTTAGTTCCTTTCTCTGGTTTGTTGAATATTCAAAGTTATTCACCTTAATGTCTTTTGAGCACTTGAGACCTTTATAATATTTACCTCACTAAGAGACTGAAGTGAACCAAAATGAAAACATCGTTAGCTCAGATAACAGGGTATTTGAAACAAGTCTTTAAGTATTGGAGTTTTTAGAAAAATAAGCTTAGATACACATATTGTAAGGTTATATTTATTTCTAGAACCTTCTGGTTCATGAGAAAAATTCATTCATGTTAGTAAAGGATAAGCTAACTCCAGATAGGAAAAATTATATAGATTTCAGGAACTATTAGAGCATAAACATGATTAGTCATGGGAAATAAACGGCAATTTTAGTGATAGATATTGTAGTACATCCAGTCTTAGGCCAATGTTTATAGGTTACTTATTCCTTTCCTTTGTTTCTTCTTTTGTGCTATTTTTATTAAAGCTTATGTTTATTTTGTTCAGTTAATTATTTGTTGTATACATTAAGAAGAAAATACAGAGATGGAATAATCAAGGTTGTATTATCCCATAATTTGCTCCATTTCTCTTCTTTTCAGTAATTTTTAAAAACTGATTTTTGAGCTGACATATAATATAAAAATGGAACATATTAGTGAGGTAATATGATATTTTAATACATGTGTACCTTATGTAAAATTTAAATCAGATTAAACACATCTGGCTTATTAAACATTTGTTATTCCCTTATGGTAAAACCTTTGAAAATCCTTTCTTCTGTTTTGTTTTGTTTTGTTTATATTTGCAATACATTATTGTTATCTGTAGACACCTTGTTGTGTAAGAGCACTAGAAGTTCTTATTCCTATTTTATTGTAACTATAATTCTGCCCCATTTCTAACTGCACTAGGTGGACCGTAATGAAGTTAGCAAGATATATCATTGGAATTTTGAACGTATAAGGGTATAAGGAACTCACAGAGATCCACCTGCCTCTGCCTCCAGAGAGTTCTGGGATTAAAGGTGTATACCACCGTGCCCGTCTCAGATTTGATTATGGGTCAGTCTTTTTTTTTTTTCTTTTTTCTTTTGGTCTTTTGAGACAGGGTCTCCCTGTAGCTCTTGCTGGTCTGGAACTTGCTATGTAGACTAGGCTGGCCTTGAACACATGGAGATCCACCTGCCTCTGCCTCCCAAATGCTGGGCTTAAAGGCATGTGCTACCATGCCTCACTGGGTCAATCCTTCTATTTATTTATTGATTGATTGATATTTATTTATTTAGACAGGGTCTCCCTGTAGCTCCAGCTGGCCCGGAGCTCACTATGTAGACCAGGCTGGCCTTGAACTCACATGGAGCCACCTGCCTCTGCCTCCCGGGGTCAATCCTTCTTACACTCTTCATGTCTTTGAAATCAGTCCACTATTTAAGACTGCCACAGTCTGATCCCAGTTTACCACTCCTGACCCATTGTTCCTTCTCTGTAAACTCTGTGTGCAAACCAAATAGTATTCCTGTTGGTATGTTTCTGGCTTTAGCCTTCTTTCCCCGGTATGTTGCTCATATTATTCACTTCTCAAATCTGTCTATTCTTCTGTCTCATCTCCAGACTCACTCTGAAGATTCCTGTGCTTTGAGAATCAGTGAGTCTGTGGGTATCAGTGCCTAATCATAGTTTTCTTCGTGAGATTCATTATCATAGATGATGTAGCTCGTCCACCATCAGTGAGTCAAAATGACTTCCATCTGTTTTTATGTTCTTTGCATATTGCCAGCTAGTAGTGAGTTATTTTGTTTCAGCTGTTAACTTTAACAAACCAGAACTTGACAGTAATAAGAATTTGAATTTTTGAGTTACAGCAGAATTCTTTTTCTCATTCTTTGAATCAGTTTCTAAGTTATAGCCCAATGAAAGAAGAAACAAAATGTATCTGTTACTTTTCTTCTTGCTATGACAAAATACCTGACAGAAGCAACTCAATAAAGAAACTGCTTGATTTGGCTCACAGTTTGTGGGGCTATAGTCCATCACAGCAGGGAAAGCATGAGGGCAGGAGCAGGAGGGGGCTGCTTGCATTGCATTCAGTCAGGAATCAGAGTGTGATAAATGCTGGTGTTCAGCTTACTTTCTCCTATTTTCCTGTTTTTCAGTTTAGAACCCAAGTCCATGAGATTGTACTCTAACAAATAGGATGGGTCTTCTCTGCTCAGTTAAACCTTTCTGGAAAACTCCCTCAAAGGGACACATAGAGATCTATCTCCTGTGATTCCAAATCCAGGCCAGGTGACAATGGAGATTAACTGTCACATAGGAAAATGTAACATTCTATATTTGAACTGTAAATACTTTATAAAACACATCTTGTAAAACCACAAAAGAATTGAGGGAAAAAACAATTGTAAGAAAAAGGAGAAGACAGACCATATAAACAAGAGTGTCAGTATAGCATTTCAGAGGATTTACATAGAATATTGTTGTTGATACCCGATATTTCTGGTACCTAATATTTCAAGAATGACTCAGATTCTTAATGCATTGCAAAAATTGTGCTGCTTCCCCCTCCAGTATGTACAAAAGCACATTCAACCAGTGACTGCCTGTTTCCTCTTTGAGGAGTCTGACTCATCACTCACTGTATCTGTTCAACTGATACATGAATTTTGGTTCTATTCAGTTACCAACTTTTAATTGGATCCTATTGCCAGATTGGTCTCCTGTTTCAGACTTCTTCCTCTTCACTGTAACTGTTATTATGGCTACTTGGTTCCTTCTGCTTAATTCTTGCATTAGTTTGATGACATCTACTCAGGTATGCAACCAGACAGTTATTACAAAACACTGTCATCTTGCAACCGTTTCCTTTTCTTACTGCCCATCTGGAGTAGGATCAAGTGAAGATGGTAAGGTTCTTTATTCTTCCCTATCACTTTTATTTTAATAAGCTTTGCCAAGTTTTAGAATTCTAGGACCTTGAAAATTTATGGAAGCCGTCTTTTTCTGCCCTCCCTGCTTCCTATCCCAACTCTAGTGCATTCTTTCAGGAGTATGGCATATACATTCTAAAACATATGGCATATACTTTACATAAATGAGTCAACGAAATCTCTTCTTTATTTAATGACAAAGTCTTCTTTTGGTTTCTTATGTTGGTGTATGTTGATTTTTTTTTTTTGCTTTAAATGTATTCCTTTCTGGAACTGGAGAGAATTAATCATTCTGTATAGAGGATGTTCTTTGCTCTTTATTTCACTGCTACAATCTTGTAAGTACTAGCTGATGACCTTTAGTGTTTGTGACATATTCAGTGGGCCTTTAATGCTTAAATTATGTGTTTTTAATGAAAAAGAAAAGCAAGCCTATCTGTTTGACCATGAAATTTAATATTTGCCACCTGACCTGGGAAGAGATCTGGCCTTATGCCCAAACTATTTATGATTATAAATATTATTCATCTAGATTTTAAAAGAATCTGTCATCAAGCTCTCCTACATGAAGTGTGCTCACAGCCTGTGGCCCAAGTGGATGCTGTTTTCTACTTTTTGTTAGCTCACACTGCCATTTTTATTCTACAGAGTAAGCCAAGGCCAAGTGAACCTCAATATTCTTTCTTGTAGCTACAAGGTCAGACTCACAGCACAAATAAAAACAAAACTAAAAAAAGACACATCTCATAGTCTGTAGGAATAGATTCCCACAATAAAGACTTTGCATTTACTCTGTTCCTTGTGCCTGGGGTTTTAATTTAACACATCAATGAAAAGGCAACATTTAAAGAGGGGGGAAAACACACAGCAGAACTTACTTTTATTAGTGCAATTTGTAAGAAATTACTGCATTTAATGAGAAAATCGTTAAGCATGAAAAAATGGGCTGTGACGGAACTTGTGGAGCTTAAATGGTGAGATTTTAATTGAGTTTTTAACTTACTGGAAATAATAATACTAATAATACTAATAATAAACAATTGAGGACTACATTTATACGTTGAGGTGGCCAGCACTTTATAGACCTTAATTCATTTCCCAGTGCTATTGGTCATGCCTGGTATAATGGTTCTGGTGTTCTCTGTTGTTTCTATATGGAAGCCACACCACTTGTATTAACTGAGGGATTATGGACAAATAGTAACAGAACAGTTCCTAAGGGGAGAAAGGGCAAGAGCGGCTCAGAGCAGAGCAGGTTGTATCTGCTTCCCAGTTCAGCGGCTTGAAAGAGCAGGCAATTATAAAGCATATTTTCAGGCTCCCAAAGTTTATGCTTTTTTGTGGTTCTGTTTCTTTTGTTGTCATCCAGTGAATTCTTTTTCTTCAAAAGACTATTTCATTAAAGATTGCAAAAACTCAAACAGGAATATTAGAGCAAAGAACACAAATTCTTCTTGGAATCTTAGATTTGAACCCTTTTTGGAAGGAAGCAGATATTTAAGAAATAAATCAGCATATCTTTTGTCATTTAGAAGAAAAATATTTAGAATACCTTTTTAAAAAAATTTTATTTTTTTATGTATATGTGTGTATTGCCTGCATGTAGGTAAGTGCATCCGTGTTGTACAATGTCCACGGAGGTCAGAAGAGACCATTAGATCCCCTGGGACTGGAGTTACAGAGAGTTGTTAGCTGCCATGTGGGTGCTGGGACTTGAACCCAGGTCTTCTACAAGAACAACCAGTGTTCTTAACCGCTGAGCCGTCTCTCTAGCCCCAGGATACCTTCTTCTTGGACTTAATGCCTTTAACCCCTATGAGGACCTGGGGACTCTGGGGAATTACTCAGTTATTTCTCAGACCTCCTATTTATTGTCACAGTCACATGATGGGATGGTGACTACTTCCTGTGTTTTGCCATGTCAAACTTGAAGAAAAAGGAAATCTATGAGCTTAACTAAAGATGTTTCAATTAGAAATAAAGCGATTGGCTTTTACATGGTTTTACTCTTGTAGAATAAAATTTTTTTAAATGCTTAGGAAAAGCTTCAATATGCTGGTGAACCTTTTCAGTAGCTCAGTTGGATTTTGTTGCATCCCCCTCACTAGAAAGGAAAGTGAAAAACCTGTAGATGTTACCTTCCTTTATTTACGTTAAATAATGCCTTGTTAATTCTGTCTCTTGGAAATATCCAGTTCATAAAATGAGGGGTCCCTATTGTAAATACATGGTAATGCACTGTGCCAGGTGACCCTTAGAACTACTCTTCACCCTCCCCCTGTGTGCACTGGAAGGTTGGGAGTGTGGGGGTGGAGGACAGCAGTGTTGACCCCTGCAGTTTACCTTTCCCATGCTCCCATCTCTAAAGACTTCTGTTAGGTTCAGTCAAAGGGAGGTCCTGATAGGAAATTGGTGGGAGGATGGGTAGAGGGAGTTGAAGGAGAGAAGGAAGAAGTTGGAGCAGCTCCTTTTCTGAGTGGCATCTCTGGTCCTCTATGACTTTGCCTCTATAGGACAGGCCCCTGGGTTCTAGTTACATCATGCTCTTTCCTTCTTGCCACATGCCACAAGTGTGCTAAGGGCTTCTTGTTGGTTGCTGGGTTACAGAGCTGTTCTCAGTTGGCTTTCGAGCTCTTCATCACAGGAGTAACAATTGCTTGCATTAGATTTCCTGTGTTAAATATTATTTAGAGTGATTTCTTTTCTTTTGGTTGTACCCTGACTGATAAACACATAGGCTGTACCCACAAGAGCCAGTTTATATCCGAAAGAGACATGAAAAGGAAGCCTATTTGTCATTCGTCTTGTTTTAGTTGTCTGTATTAGAACTAAAACCACAGACTCTTTTCTTATCAGGCACATATGCCTTTTAACATTCTGGCTTAAAATAGTGATTGTAATTTACACGTGGATTTAATTGTGTCAGCCTGGACTCCTTGCCTAGAGTTTTATTTGCTGAGACTAGTACTACTTTTTATTCTCTTAATAATAAGAGTGGCCTAATTTTATGCTCATTTGGTTTAAATGCTTACTTTTTTATTATTGCCTTTTAATTTTGTTTTATAAAGATACTGTTGTCATTAGGAATATAAACCTGTTCTTAACATTTAAAAATTGCTTAACTGCTGACATCTACAAAATGGACAATAAATGAACTTCATTGAGGTAATGAGAGGAATTGAATTGGAAAATATCCTGAATGATGCCTGGGTTCAGCAGAATCACTCAGGATGCCTCCAGTGGCTCATTTTATATGGTGACAGATGAGTGGACCTACTGCTTTTTTTTTTTTGTCTCCGTCAGGTAAAAGGAAAGACCCATAATAGATTGCTTTCTTTTACTTGTAGAGCAGAGGTAACAGGTAAAGACGAAGTCAGAGGCAGACTAACTTATGGCTCCAGGTGTCTTGCCCTTGTACCATGCACCAGATAGAAAGGTGGTCTGTTTTGTAGGACTTGGGATGGCGTCCATGTTTTCTGTATTGGGAAGACACATATTTCAGATAATCAAGAAAAGTCTGCCATTTACCTCTGATGAACACCTCTGAGTCTGAGTGTCTTTTGAATGTGACATGAACGCATGACAGCATTGAGAACAATCAATAGTCTGATTCTGGTAAGATACTAGGTTAATATATGAAGCTTATGCAAAACCTCAAAATCTAGACTAGACATCATTAAAGCTCTCCTTGAGATAAATGAGGGCCCTTTGCCTGATGTTGTATCCTGAGATGGATGGCCCTTCCAATGACCATTTTTTATATTAGTTCCTAATAAGTATTATTGAGTCACTAGCTAATTCTGAAGAACATTTTGGTGAGTTATAATTGGGGCTGTGATTTACTGAATATGAAGACTGACAGGCCGTCCCTCAGCCCTGTAATTGCAGTTGAAGCAGGGAAAAGTACTCTGTCAAGCAGCATTTCCTTTATGCAGCAGAGAATGGCAGGGGAACCAAAAGCATAATCCAGCCCGAGAGAAATATTTATCAGCCATTTCTGGCATTTTACTTTTATTAAAAATGGCGGGGAAATGGGAAGCGCCCCTAGTGTTGGAAGGGGAGCCTCTTGTTCACATCTCTTCCTAATAGCCAGCATGCAAAACTTTATCCATCACAGCAATTCCCTGGTGTTAAATGGTTCATTATGGTCAGTGAACCACAAACTGGTCTAGGAAAGGGGGTAGAATTCAGAAACTTGGGCCAGGTACAGATTCCTAGAAGGGCAAACTCTGGCTCTTTGTATCCACTGGATTTATTGGAAGGCCGGGTGTCTTTATCTTCTTGTGTTTCTGAACTCTGTGGAGAAAAGGACAAGACAGTCTGAAAGATAAATATGAAAAACTAAATCTCAGTAAGTCCATGAACCCTGAGAATTCATTCTTTAATAGAAGCTGAATACTGAGACTCCTGCCTTGTTTTCCCCAGTGCCTTCTTCATGTGTCATTACTGCGAATGGATCATTGGCTTTGATGTTTGCTTATTTTAGCCTAGTTTGGGTATTTTTCCTCTAGAAGCTGGCAAGTCTATGTGTGTGTTCTATTATATTTCAGGGTAAAATGAGTCAGGAAGCTGTGATTTTGTAAAGTGGTTCAGTACCTGTCTTGTTGCCTCATAGGCTCCTGAGCCAAAAAACTTCTTTTTTTTATAACATTTTATTTATTATTTTTTAGTATATTTATTATTTTTAAAATTTTTATTTGTATGAGTGTATTGCCTGCATGTATGTGAGTGCATCCATGTCATGCAATGCTGTGGCGGTCAGAAGAGGCCATCAAAGTCCCCTGGTACTGGAGTCAAGGATGGTTTGTAGCTGCCCTGTGGGTGCTGGGAATCAAACCCAGGTCCTCTGCAAGAGCAGTCAGTTCTCTTAACTGCTGAGCCATCTCTCCAGCCCTTATTTATTATTTTTATTTTATGTGTATGAGTGTATTGCCTGCATGTGTGTAAGTGCACCAATGTTGTTCAATGCCCCCAGAGGTCAGAAGATGGTGTCTGGATCCCCTGGAACTGGAGTTACAGACAGTTCTTAGCTGCCATGTGGGTGCTAGGATTGGAACCCCAGTCTTTTGCAAGAGCAGTCAGTGCTCTTAACTGCCAAACCATCTCTTCAGCCCCCTTCCCCAAAGAACTTAAGTTTCATCTCTTAATCCCTTGTGGTCTTTTTATGTTTTTCTTTGTAGTCATCTTTAAACATTTATTTATTTATTTTGTATATGCAGCAGTTTGGGTCACACTATGGGGCTCATATTGAGGTCAGAGGACAACTTGCGGGAAATGGTTCCACCATGTGGGTTCCAGGATTAAAATCAGATCATCAGGGTTGGTGGCTAGTGCTCATCAGTCCTGGGAACCAAACCCAGGTCCTCTGCAAGAGCAGTCAGGGCTCTTAACCACTGAGCCATGTCTCTAGCTTAAGACTTTGGCTTTTTAAAGAGACTGTGGGTCAAGTGTGCTGGTTAGTTTTTGTCAACTTACCTAGACTCAAGATAACGGGAAGAGAAAAACCTTCATTGAGGAATTGCCTCTGTCCTAGTTTGTTCTTCATTGCTGTGATAAAACACTCTGACCACTAACAACTTGGGGAGGAAAGGGTTTATTTGTCTTACATCTCCCAGGTCACAGTTCATCAGGGAGCCCAAGGTAGGAACTCAGGGCAGGAACCTGGAGGCAGGAGCTGGAGCACAGGCCATGGAGGAACACTGCTTACTGGCTTGCTCTCTGGCCCCTGCTCAGCCTGCTTTCTTATGCAACACAGGCCCACCTGCCCAGGGGTGGCATCACCCACAGTGGGCTGGGCCCTCCCACATCACTCATCAAGAAGATGCCCCTCAGACATGGCCACAGGCCAGTCCAATAGAGGAAATTCCCCAATTGAGGCTCCCTCAACACAGGTGTGTCAAGTTGACACTAAAGCTATCCAGCACAGCCTCCAATCACTGTGGGGCATTTTCTTGATTGCTGGTAGATGTAGGAGGGATCAGCTCACCATGGGCAGTACCATCACCCCGGGGCGGGGGGTGAGGGGGGGTGGGGGCTGGGCTGTATAAGAGAAGTAGTTGGGCAAGTTAGCAAGCAGCATTCCTTTGAGATCTCTGCTTTAGTTCTTGCTTCTAAGTTTCTGCCTTGCTTGAATTCCTGTCTTGGCTTCCCTCAAAGATTGACTGTGATCAGGTCATGAAAGCCAGTAAACCCTTTCCTCGCCAAGTTGCTTTTGGTCATAGTGTCTGTCATAACAGAAAGCAAGCTAGAACAACATACATGCATGTGTGCACTTTGGGTGTCTTCCTCTGTCACTCTCCATCTTGCTTTTTGAGACAGGGTTTCTCAATGAGCCTGGAGCTTACCAGTTTGATTTGGCTAGATTAGCAAGCCAAGAAGACCTGGAGAGCCTTCTGTCTTCGCTCACTTCAGTGCTGGGATTACAGGCTACCATGCCTAGCTTTTTACTTGGGTACTGGGGATCTGAATTCATACTTGCATAATAAGCATTTCAATAAGCATATTTACCATCCCCCAACCCCTGTTGGAAGATAGCCAAGTTCCATTTTTTAATATTTTATTTATTTCATGTGTTTGAGTGTATTGTGTTCATGTATGTAAGTGCACCCGTGTTGTACAATGCCTGTGGAGGTCAGAAGGCATCAGATCCCCTGGAACTGGGGTTATGGACAGTTTTTAACTGCCATGTGTATGCTGGGAATCGAACCTGGGTCCTCCAATCACCAGTACTCTAAACCACTGAGCTATCTCTCCAGCCCCCAAGTTTTTTTTAAATTGCTGAGTTTAAAAGCCATATCCATTGATGATGCTTTCTGTAATTGCCAGCTTGAAAAAAATTCAACCCTCTCTGCAGTTCTTTGCAGATCGGTTAATATGATTTCATAATATCTGTTATATTTACATTCTATTATTGTTTTTGTATGTATGTATTAAATCCCCAGTAGACTGTATACTCCTCAAAGGCAAGGGGGCTTACCTTCAACTTAATTGAATCCATAGAAAGGTGTCTTCTGAGTAGTTACACAGTAAGTCTAAACTAGGACAAGCTATTGAAATAGTCACCAAATGAAACAAAGAGAAACATTTATGCTGTAGCTTCCCAAGATTCTTTATTCTCATTTTAAAAGAAATGGAGGACTTTGAGTCTCAGAGATTAGTGCCCTTGACTTGTAAAGGATTTTATTTGTGCCCAGATGTATAACATTGAATGAACTTTCTATCAGATTATCTGAGAAAGTAGGTTCTTGTGTTATTAGAAATACCAGACATTTCTGTTACTTTGCCTTTCTAAGCTGGAAGAGAAGATCACTTTTGTTTGCTTTGAGCTTCTGATTTTTTGTTCTGCCTAAGAATCTGGGTTGCATTATTTACCTTCTTAAAAACACCATCAGAACGTGCTTTCTCTTCTTTGAATTGTACTTGGATCTTAATTCACTGCTGGAGGATGCATTGCTGAAGATTTCTGAAATTGCTAGGGAAGTGCTTCTTTAATCCTCAAGTTTGTTAAATGCTTTATTATAATGGAGATGATAATCTTCAAGTTGGTAGAAGAGATGAAATGGGTATGGGGGATGTTTTCCCTAGCTACAAATTGGTATAATAGAAAATGCTTCATCTAGTTTTTAAATTCTTTCCACATGCTCTAAGGTCCCTGGGAAATAAGTAGATGGCACTGATTATAAGACATCGAACAATGTTCAGGTCACTGATTCATAGAGTTAGTGGCCTTGAGTCTTTACAGGTCAAGGATGTTTTGGTATTTTGCACTCACATACCTTTAAACAGAATGTTCAAATGAGGTGATTTTGGAAAACAGTAGTGTTCGAATTGGCTGTGCTGCATAAATTGTCAAGCCACCAGCCAGTGGGTAGTTTCCGGGGACAAAGGAGAGTGCGCCATTAGGTCACGATAATCACATCTCCTTAAGGGTCACTTTGGATCTATTCATTTTTCTCTTTTCCTCTGCTTTTGTCATATTGAAGAATTTTTTTGTTTGTGGGGCAGCCTCAAGTTGCAACCTTGCAAATGATGACATTATTAATGCAGTTCCTCTTTCTGTAGCATTTATACATTGGTTGCTAAAGCTTCTGTTTATTGAGTATTCCTAGCTAGTGGAGTGCTGAACAGCATGGAAAATATGAAAGTCTAGCTAAGGATATAAGATGTAGTAGTGATTGCTCATTCTAATGTATACCATGTTAAGACTGGAGCTGCTCTTTCCTAATTTAATCTGTGATTGGTAAAAGGTATTGTGTCCCTGGCTCATTACTTTCCACTGCCTGACAATTATCCTGAGTCTCAGAGCTAGGGGAAGGACTAGAAAATTTATTTCTACTATTACATTAGGAAAGTTAGTTTTGAATTGTCTGAATATCCCCATATTTCTGGGGGAAAATAAAAAGCAAGAACAAGAGTTAAAACAAAATAAAAAAAAACACCCACCACCTAGTATTTGACAATCCAACAAGAGTATTTAGTTGTAATACTAAACATTTTAGAAATTTATTTCTTCTTATTTTATTTTTTTTGACAAATGCCAATAAGCATTACCAAATTTCTTTTTTTTTTAAGATTAATTTTATTATTTTTAACCATATACATGTACTGGGGGAGGGAGTATATGCATGTGAGTGTGGAGCCCACAGAGGCCAGAAGAGGGCATTGAATCTCCTGGAGCTGGAGTTACAAGTAGTTGTGAGCTGCTGTGTAGATGATGGTAACCAACCCCAATCCTCTGCAGAAGCAGTATGCACTCTTAACCATTGAGCTATCTCTCTAGCCCTTTACCAAATTTCTTAAATATAGACTTTTGAAATCATAATTTTGCATCTTACCCCTCCCAAAAGAAATCTGACCATTATGCATACTGATTCTAAGGCTCTTAAATCAGAATTCATTCTTTTTAAAAAATTATTTATTTAATAACCACATACTTAGAAGAAGCATTGCATTACAACAGCATTGACATATTCAATAACAATTTTCTGAGATAATATGCATCTCTTTCAAAACTGGCTGTAAATTTTTAGGCTTACAGTTGAATTATTACAGTTATACAATATAGTACTCAGTATAACCCCTATAAGACATAAAATTAAATGAGGTTTTACCATTAAAAAAGATCTCCATTTCATTATTAAAATAGTTTCATACAGAAAAATTCATTTTTAATGCAATTGGCATTAAGATGTTTGCACATGCGTTTCTAATTTCTATATACCTGATTATTACTACTCACAGTCGGTTACTTTCTGAGCTCCTTGGCACCTGAGCATGGATATAAAGTTGACAGGTAGATTTCAGTGGTAATTTTATGCTTTGAAGAATTATTTTTTTTAATCATTATGTTTCTTTAAATTTTTAATAACTGCATGATTAGAAAAAGCATTTCACTACAGCTTTAACATATTCAGTAACACACTCCAGAGCAAGAGTACATCTCTTTCACAAGTGGGTGCAAGTTTCTAGGTTCACAATTGAATTAATACTGTTATACAATATTGAACTCAGTATAAGAACTGTAAGATATAAAATCGAGTTTTTAACCTTTAAAAAAGATCTCCATTTCATTTTAGAATATATTGTTCCTTGCAGAAAGACTCATTGTTTTTGCTACTAACACTGAGATGTTGGCGCATGCATCTCTGATCTGTATGCATCTGATTATTACTAGTCATAATCGATTGCAATTGGATCCTTGGCGCCTGTGTATCTCTATAAAATCATCAGGTAGAATTCAATGATAATGTTTATCACCTCTACTAATTAGCATGACATAAATTTCCATGCTTCCTCCTCAAATACAATGCATTTTTTAAAATTCCGATAGCCTTCCTCCCCTGACTAGAGCCCTTATACTCTGTTATCCCTGCTATTGTCTGCTGTGTTGTTGGCACCCCAGCCGTTCCCCACTACTTGTCCATCTGGTGAATCTAGTCAGCCTATCTAGAGGTCTTTGTTTTAGGAAGGTCAGCTGTTCCTCATCTAGCAGCGATTGGTTGCCAGTATTACTTTAGGTAAGATTGGGGTCTGCTGTTCATTTTCCCAGTTCTATGTTGGGTTACTATCTGACAGTCCCTTCAGCCACCCTGGCCAACAACTGAAAAGAAGGTACCTCCTGTCTGGCATTGTTTCTTGTTATGTAGCCTTTAGCTATACATATGGACTCTTAAGAAGTTATATTGGCCCTTTAATCTTTGGTTATACTTTCCTTTTGGGTGTTTAAGGCCATACAGTTGGCCCAGATAAACCAATTTATTTTTACTCTTAAGGTCGTTTGAGGATCTGTTCCTCAGGGGTCACATGGGCTTGGGAGGAGCCCCTGGCTCCTTTCTTCTACCAGTTTCACCTATGTGAAGATAAGTCAAAGGTCCTGCTTGACCATGGTTGGCTTCGCTTGGAAGCATGGAGGAAATGATTCCTCTCTGTTGACATTCCTCTTTGTAGACTGCACACTGGTTCAAGTCCATCTGGTGGGGTCTCCTCAGCCTCGTTGATCAAGAGGACAAGTGATCCACCACAATTACAAGACATTTTGAGAGATGCTCATAGTACCCTGGAACTAGTTGACTGAGGAGGGCAAGGATCAAAAACTGTCCTATATGTCCCTCTGACCAAATTAGTATAGGCCTCAAAGTATGTCTGTTAAACATCCAAGAAGGTTAG
>NW_008360326.1:2249118-2249771 GCF_000622305.1 Nannospalax galili
GTTTTCCTCTATTTCTTCCATATGAGTCTTAGGATTTTTTTTTTCTAATTCTGTGAAGAATGTCACGGGGATTTTGATTGGTATGGCAATCCATGAGCATGGGAGATCCTTCCATCTTCTGATGTCTCCCTCAGTCTCTTTCTTTAAAGATTTAAAATTTTCATTGTAGAGCTCTTCAATGTCTTTGGTTAGGTTTACTCTGAGATATTTTATTATTATTTGCAGCTATTGTGAAGGTTAGTGTTTCCATGTGCTCTTTCTCTAATTGCTTGTTATTGGTATTATAGAAAGGCTACAGACTTTTGCAGGTTAGTTTTATAACCTGCCACTCTACTGAACATGTTAATAATTTCTACGAGTTTCTGGTGGAATTTTTGGTGTCTCTTAGATATAATATATCATCTGCAAAAAGGGATAATTTGACTTATCTTTCCAATTAGTACTTCTTTAATTTCCTTCTCTTGTCTTATTGCTCTAGCAAAAGTTTCAAGCACTGTATTAAAAAGGAGTGGAGGGCTGTGCGTGGTGGTGTATGCCTTTAATTCCAGCACTCAGGAGGCAGAGGCAAGAGGATCTCTGTGAGTTCAAGGCCAGCCTGGTCTCCATAGTGAGTTCCAGGACAGCTGGGGCTACGGGGAGACCCTGTCTCAAAA
>NW_008360326.1:2249920-2250575 GCF_000622305.1 Nannospalax galili
ATATCTCTGAGATAAAGCCGACTTGATCATGGTGGATCATCTTTTTGATGTGTGTCTGTATGTGGTTTGCAAGTATGTTGTTGAGAATATTTGCATCTATGTTCATTAAGGATATGGGTCTATAGTTTTCTTTTTTGGTTGTATCTTTACCAGACTTTGGTATGAGAGTGATGCTGGCTTCATAGAAGGAATTTGGAAGTTCTCCCTCCATTTCCATCTTTTTGAATAAATTAAGTAGTATTGGATGTAAATCATCTTTAAATGTCTAATAGAATTCTGCTGTAAATCCATCCGGTCCTGGGCTTTTTTTATTTGGGAGATTTTATATTACTGTTTCAATTTCTTTTGTTTTATGGGTCTGCTTAGGCTCCTAATCTCTTCTTGGTTTAGTTTTGGCAGTTCCCATGCCTTTAGATATCCATCCATTTCTTTTAGGTTCTCATATTTTGTAGCATATAGGTTTTTAAAGTATTCCCTTATAATGTTCTGTATCTTTCTGGTGTCTGTTGTGATGTTTCCCCTTTCATCTCTGATTTTGTTGATTTGGAGGTGCTCTTTTTTTCTTTTGGTTAAGTGGGCTAGCAGTCTGTCATTCTTATCTTTCAAAGAACCAGCTCTTGGAATTGTTGATTCTTTGTATTGTTTTCTTTGTTTC
>NW_008360326.1:2252233-2254299 GCF_000622305.1 Nannospalax galili
GTCTTGATACTCTGTTTTCCATTTCATTCATCCTATTGGTGAGGCTTTCTCCTGTCATTTCTAATTGGCTTACTGAGTGTTTTACTTCCTTCTTCAATTTAGCTTGAGTATTCTTCAATATTTCTCTTTTCTGAATTCATTCAGAAGTTTATCCCTATCTTACTTCTGTTCTTTGATTTCTTTTTGTGTGTGTTTTTAAAGTTCACTGAATTCTTTTATCTTGTTTATAATTGTTCTTTTGAGTTCCATGTCCTGCGTTATCTCTAGGGGGTTCTAATTGTATTCCTCTAGAGGACTATTGGTGTTTGGTTGGGATATATTATTTTGGTTTTTCATGTTAATTTTTCTCTGTGATTTTGACATGTGACTTTCTTTTCTAGTTTCTGATCTTTGTGTGAGACTCAAGCCTTCAAGTTTAGGTCTACTTTTTGTGAACTTTATGTGTCTTTATGGTTTACTTTTTGGGCTTGAAAAGCTGGTTCCTCTAAGCTTCTCTTTTGATTTTGTATTGGAGTGGCCAGGTTGCTTTTGTCTTCAGGAGTTCCCACAGAGTCCCAAGTCAGATGAGGATCAGATGCTCTCAGGCTTTCTCCTAAGGTTTAGATCCCTCTAGGAAAGATTTTGGGCTCAGGAATTTGGGGATTGGACTGGCCTGGGACCTAGGCCCAGGAAAGATGCTGGTTTAGGGCAGCTGGTGGCCATGCCACCCAGAGATGCAAAGGAAGATGGGGGCGAGAAGCAGCCCCAAGGGCTCCTGGGGACTGCACTGAGGAGTTGGGTTGGTCTGGATGCAAAGGATCAGGCAGAGGAAAGATCAGTGCTGCCCCCTCCCCCTCCACTGGAGGGTTGCAGGCCGGTCGTGCAGGCCCAGAGAAGTAGAGCGAGGTGCGGGCGGGGCCAGGCCCAGAGTGCTCCTGGGGACCCGAGAAGGAATTGAGTTGGTCTGGATGTAAAGGATCAGGAAGCAGTGGCGATTTCCCCTGCGTTTGGGGTGCCAAGACAAGGAATGGGACAGAACCCAGGCTAGGAGCAGAGACATTCAGGGGAGATGGGAGGGTGAATTAGGCTGGGGGAGTCAATGCACGGAGGGTGCCATTGACTTACCCTGGAGAGAGGCCTGCGGGTAGTGCAGGCCCAGGGAAGCAGAGGGAGGTGAGGGTGGGGCCAGGCCCAGAAGCAATGCTCCTGGGACCATAGAAGGAACTGAATTGGTCTCAGTGCAAAGGATCAGGGAGCAGTGGTGTTTCCCCAGGTGTCTGGGGCACCAAGACAAGGAATGGGACAGGACCCAGGCTAGGAGTGGAGATCTAAGGGGGAGGTGGGAGGGTGAATGAGGCTGGGGGAGTCAAGGCAGGAGGGCGGCATCGACTCACCCCAGAGAGAGAGGCCTGCAGGTTGGAGACAGGCCTGCGGGTGGTGCAGGCCCAGGGCCAGAATTCATTCTTATACTTGTATACCAAGAAGCATGCTCTGGTCTCACAAACATCCCTCACATATTGGAAAATAAGTTTATTATCTTATATTCTAGTGAGTCTTCAGCTAATCAATCACATCGAGCAGTTCTTGGATACTAATGAAACACCGTATTTTATGAAGAGTATCGAGTGCATCAAAGCCTTTCGGGAGGAGGCCATTCAGGTAACTGTCCTCACCTGTCTTCTCTTTCCCAACAACTAGCAGCCATCACAGGGCAGAGGCAAGTAGTGTCCCACAAATAGGCCTGGGCTTTGGAACACATCATTTTGCTGTGAGAAATAGAACTGACTAAAGTCATGCAACTGTTTACCATTTCTCAGGAGGAATGAAGGTGACTGGAGAAGGATGTTTCACCTTGGGAATTAGATCTTTTTATCACACTAGAGCCCAGGCTTCATGTTCCTGCTTTGTAAACTCTAGTAGCCTTGCTATTATTGTAAAGGATAAGCTAACTTTTTTTAGAGAAATTAATGGAATATTAGTAGTATTATTGAGAAGGGTTTTTACAAAAGCAGGAGTAGGGATATCAATACCAGAAAAAACAAAGAACCCTGAAAAATAATAATGCCCCCAATGTTTTCTTTTTTTTT
>NW_008360326.1:2254504-2279384 GCF_000622305.1 Nannospalax galili
TAGCCCCAGCTGTCCTGGAACTCACCATGTAGACCAGGCTGGCCTAGAACTCACAGAGATCCACCTGCCTCTGCCTCCTGAGTGCTGGGATTAACAGCGTGTGCTACCACGCCCAGCTTATTTATTATTTTTACTTTATTTTACATGTATAAGCGTATTGCCTGCATGTATGTAAGTGCACCTGTGTTGTGCAGTGCCCATGGAGGTCAGAAGAGGGCGTCGAATACCCTGGAACTGGAGTTACAGATGTTTTTTTTTTAGGCACCACATGGGTGCTGAAAACTGAACCAGGTCCTCTGCTAGAGCAGCCTCTTAGCTGTTGAGCCATCTCTCCAGCCCGTTTGTTCGTTAGGAGTTTTTATTTATTTAATTAATTTACTTACTTTTTTAGACAGGGTCTCACTCTATAGATCAGGCTGGCCTTGAACTCACAAGGATCCACCAGCCTCTACCTCCCAAGTGCTGGGATTAAAGGCGTATACACCCCCCATCCCTGGCCCTTGTCAGGGACTTTCAGAAAACACTTGTAAAACTCTTCCAGATTACTTATGGGTCTTTATACCTCTAGGGAAGACGTAAGCAAATTTAACATAGAAAGTGTATTTTTAAAGTGAGCACAGTTGTAGAGTGTGTTCTTGTTGTGGGTGCTTATTAAATATTTGCTGAAAAATGAACAAATTAATACTGAATAATTTGGGTGCTTACAAAGGATGATAAGAAAATGAGAAAGTGGTAAAAATTAGATTAGCATAAAAGAAGTAGTTGGGTCAAATTCCCTACACATAAAAGACAAAAGTTTGGAAAAGTAGAATCAAGACAAGACTGTAAGGATGCTCAGTTGGGTAGAGAAAGATTGGCTGACTGGAAAAAAGGCAGTAAAATTGTGTTGCTATTTTAAAGCAATTCTCTAAGCTAGATAGAGTTTCTTAATACTTCTCTGTACTGTAACCATCACAACTCCCTTAAGAGTATCAGCAAGTCTTGCAAAAAGAAAGAGAGCTGGAGCCTGTGGCCAACCTTGAAGGTTCTCAGTCTTGTCTGATCTCGAAAGCTGAATAGGGTCAGGCCCAGTTAGTACTGGGGCAGGATAAAGAAGCCTGGGAAGGTAGCCCAGTGACTTCGCATGAATGAGGGCCTGGTTTCAACCTGTATCACCACAAAAAAACAAAAATGGAAGAGGAGCAAAAGACACTTCAGAGACATATCAGTCAATCTTAATTCAGACCTTTTTTGAACAGTAGAATTATTTTTTAAAAAGAGCAAGATATTTACCTAAGAAAACAAAATATTAACTGGCTCTTTGCTCCTGTTAAAGAATTCATAAATTTCATGATGGAGAGTGGCATATATCCTTTTCTCCCTCTCTCTGTTTCTCTCTCTCTCTCTCTCTCTCTCTCTGTCTCTGTCTCTGTCTCTGTCTCTTTCTTTCTCTTTATGTTTTTTGAGACAGGTTCTCATATTGCCCAGACTGGCCTAGAACACATTGGATAGAACTCATCATATAGTTGGGGGTGGCCTTGAACTCCTGATCTCTTGCCTCTGTTTCCCTAGTGCCAGAATTATAGGCATGCTCCAAGGAGTTAAGATGATATGTTTTCTTAATAATAATTTTTAAACACTACATACTGAAATGTTTATAAATGAAATAATATGAAATTTACTTTCAAAATTAATTCAGGATATGTGTGAGGTAGGTGTACAGATGAAGCAAGGTTAGTTCAATTACTGTTGGAGGATGTAGCTCACTGGTAGAGCACTTGATCAACATGCATGAGGTCCTAGGTTCAATCTTGAGTAGCTGGGGAAAACAGATTAATTGACCTGAAAGTTATTGAAGCTGAATGATCAGTATCTGAGCATTCAGTAAGTTATTGTTTTGTTTGAAATTGTCCACATGGAAAGCTGAATGGGAAAGTATAACTGCCAAAAACCTGTGTGACTCTGAGAAGCTCTGTGCCTTCCATAGAAGGGTTTCTGGATCACAAAGAACAAAGCAAATCTGAATTGCTAGCTTCTGTTTACTAAAGAAACACATTTTATTGACGCTGGATTCAAAATACAAGTTTGGTCTGCATTGCACTTGGCTTTGTATTTGCTCTGACTTGCCATCTCTGCTCCTACTCACCCTCAGTTTTCAGAAGAGCAGCACTTCAACAGCTTCCTGAAAGCCTTTCGAGAGAAAGTGGAAATTAAACAATTTAGTCATTTCTGGGAAATTGTTGTTCAGGGTAAGGTGTTCTTTTTTATTCTTCCAATATTTATGCTAGTTAAAACATTTACATATAGCTTTGATTTTATTTTCTTTTTCCATTTTCATGTGTGTGATGTGCATGTATGTGAAATGCATGCTTGCATGTGTGAGGGCACATGTTGTATGTGGGTACACGTGTTATGTGGAGGCCCAAAATTGATGCTGGGAATCATCTTCCATTACTCTTCCACCTTAGTCACTGAAGCAGGGTCTCAGTCAAATCCAGAGCGTGCTGATGTGTGTTTTGTTAGCCAGTGTGTTTTTGGGATCGCTTGCCTCTGCTGGAATTCCAGGCAGAATTCTACACTTACTCAGCATGTTTTATGTCAGTTCTGGGGATCCAAATTCTGGTCCTTAAGATTGTGTAGCAAATGCTTTAACCACTGATGCTTTAACTATCTTCCTAACCCCCAAATGTACATATAACTTCTAAATGTAATTTACACCAGGTGATGTCTTAGGTGGGACCTGATAACTTTCCAGTTGGCTTTGGGAAATGCTCAAGATTCGTTGAACTCAAACTCTTGCTTAATAAGCATAAATATAGAGTGATAAATAACAAGTAAAACATAGGTGTCCTGTGATATATCTAAACAGTCTGATCCGTACCTGGAATTCTGCCTTTCTATTTGTTGACAGAAGCAGCTGTGTGGGCAGACATTGCCCCCCTTTCTCAGATTCTTGGGCCATTTGGTCCTGCTGGATCAACAGCTCTTGGATTGACTCACCTGGGTTTTCCCTTCCCTGTCACTTTTCCTCACTGTGCTCTGGTTTTCCTATCAGCAGCCTGGCTTCTTCGTGCCCCAGAGCCACTGGGCACCATACTTAGTCACAACAGCCAACAGGAATGAAGCACAGGGAGAGAGACACATATTACCTCTGCTTCAGGCTTGATGTTTGTTTCTTTCATATCCTTTTCTCTTTTTTTTTTTTTTTGACTGTGACCCAATTTTCTTTCAGCACTGGAGTAAAAGATATTTATTAAAAATAAATACTATGAAAACACATAAAGAGATGGTGTGAAACATTTCCCACTATTAATCAGGTGACAAAATTAGTTTCTAACAGGCAGTATTTTATCACATGAGCAGCTGTTTTCCTGACAGTTAATTTTTCAGCCCTTTCACCTCTACACTGAAGAGCAAAAGCAATTAGGAGGAGTGGTGAATGGGGCTTCTCAGATCACGGCTGTGTCTCTGTTGCTGACTCAGTAGCTGAAAGAGATTGGTTGTGGTAGTTATTGACTGCCTATAGCATACATATTTTCTGAAAGCTTGCATGCTGCTTAGAGGATATGCACCACTTGTGCCATTTCTGGGTACAAATGGATGTTAAATGCATGTGCTTTTCTGAAAGTGTATCATGCACCAGGCATTGGAGGTAGAAAAGAGTCATAGGAGGAAGAGAAAACTAAACAGTGGATTTCTGTCTTTGATTTGCCTTCACTGAACTAAAATGAACATACTATATTAAATGATACACATACGAAATACAGGAACACGGACTAGGTCGGGGGAAACAGGTTCAAGTTAAATAAACTCTATTCTCTGGATTCTCAAATTAATCTTTGCAGTTCTCATGATTATTATCACTATTAAAATGATTCGTTTTGTAATGTTTTGCTAAATAGCTCAGGCTGACTTGGATCTCACTGTGTAGCTCAGGCTGCCTCAAAGTTGTACCATTCTCCTGCCTCAGCCTCCCTTGTTCTACAGTTAAAGGAACACACCTTGTCTCTCATTATCATTAACCACTTTGTGGTTTTTTTTTTTATGTCAGAAATACTTGGTTAAAGAATAAGACATCCCATTAGGGTGAATGAATAGTCAGTAGGCAATAATACTCTCACAAGCTGAAATGTATGCAGACTTTAACAGTAGGTTTCTGGTGCATTTGGATAAAAGTATAAAAAGCAATTTAAACATCTGTTTTGTTTTCTTTGCTTTTGGTTTTGGTTTTTTGAGACAGATCTCCTTAAAGATGTGTTGATAGCCATTCCAAAGGAGTAAACAAAGTGCGCTTTCTAAAGAAGGAGAGATCATTTTGGTCTGGAGTTGATCAAGAAGTGGTAGAATTTGAAATGTGTAAAATACTTTATTAAATATAATTAAATATTTTTTAAAAATTAATGTGTGTATGTGTGTGATATGTGTGGGTATGTGCATATGGGTGGAAGTAGTGCCCTCAGATGACAGAGGCTTTGGAATTCCTAGGAGCTGGAGTTACAGGCAGTTGTGAATCACCTGAAGTAGTTGCTGGGAATCGCACTTGGGTCCTCCCTTAACCGCTAAGGCCTCTCTCCAGCCCTAAATAATTTTATTGAGCAGGTAGAATTTAAGATGCAACTTTTACTGCTTTTCACACTAGCAAAAATAGGAGAAAGAATAATACTAATGTACAGTGTACATCATTTGCTATTAAAGTCTTCAGCACAAAGGTGGGAAGGTTATGGTAGACAGGAAAGTGGGGTTGACATTGATTCTTTGTGTTGGACTTTTACTCTGTGAATTGCTTTTTAGATGGAATTACTCTGATCACCAAAGATGAAGCCCCAGGAAGCTCTGTCACAGCTGAGGAAGCCAAAAAGGTATTGAGAGCTAATTGCCTGTCTTTAGATGAATTATAGCCACGAGAAAGCTAAATTTTGAGAGTAACTAACATAGTATGCCCTTTCTTTATTCGGCCAAGTAAAATGCTTCAGGTGTAACATCCGTAGAAGAAACATTCAATCTACTCACTTTCCCATGGCTATGTTTTTAGATCTACCTGCAGTCTAGTCTCAGTAGCTATAGAACTATTGAACTCCACAGTGTATTTCTCACTTAGCCTGGATCCTAGCAAAGACTATGAAGTACCACTCTACCCCTTAAAGTTTTATTTATTACATTTTTTATTTTTGCGAGGAGGTGGTGGGGTGGGGTATGCACACCATGGTACATGTGGAGGTTAGAGAAAACTTGTGGGAATTGGTTCTCCCCTTCTATCATGTGTGTTTCAGAGATTGAATTCAACCTTGATGGCAAGTGTCTTTACCTGCTGAGCCATGGTGCCAGCCCCCACCCTCTTGAAAAAATAAGGATTAAAAATCAAGGGGTAGAGATGTGGCTTAGTGGTAGACTAATGGACAGCTGTGTATAAGGTTGTCGCCCAAGTTTTCTTAGGGTCTTTTGTGCTATCAGACAAACCATATAACATTTTTTTTTTTACATCCACTTCCCAGATAGCACCCTCCCACAGCCTCCCTCCCCCCACTAGAGCCCTTATACTCTGATATCCCTGCTACTGTCTGCTGTGTTATTGGCATCCCCAGCCATTCCCCACTACTTGCCCTTTTGGTGAATCTAGTCAGCCTATCTAGAGGTCTTTGTTTTAGGAGGGTCAGCTGTTCATCATCTAGCGGTAATCATTTGTCAGTATTCCTTTGGATAATATTGGGGTCTCCTGTTCATTTTCCCAGTTCTCTGCTGGGTTACTATCTGGTAATCCCTTTGGCCACCCTGGCCAACAACTCAAAAGAAGGTATTGCCTGTCTGGCATTGTTACTTGTTATGTAGCCTTTAGCTACAGATACGGAATCTTAGAAAATTATATTGGCCCCTTTAATCTTTGGTTATACTTTCCTTTTGGGTGTTTAAGGCCATACAGTTGGTCCAGATAACATATTTTTATGTGAATTTATTATCGTTTATACCGTGGGGGGGAGTGACTCACAAAGAAACAAGCACCTGGTGCCCAGCTCTGTGCTGCGGCTCAGAGCCTGCCACTCTAGATTGCTCCCGTGGCCCACCCATAGTCACCACTAGCTTTTGCCCACACCTCATGGGCCCATAGTCTTGCCCCAGGTCGGTAAATGCTGGGCCATTCCGTTTTCACACCTGGCTGTTGCACTCTGGTTGTGGCTCCCATCCTAAAATGGCGCCCAGAATCCCCTCCCTCCATGGCTAACTCTCTGCAGTCAGTTCTCTGCAGCAGGCCCTGCCCCTTGGAAGAACCAGGCCCCCGGGACACGCTCCATCCCTTTCCTCTGCTCTTACAATCTTTCTGGCAATCTTCCGCTAAGGTCCCTGAACCTTGGAGGGGGTGACAGATGTAGGGCGGTCTCTCTTGTATGATGGCAAGATAATGACTTCTTGGGCCTCCCCATTATTCATCTTTAAGTTGTGGCCATTGATCTGTCTCAGTGGTGTTTCTTTTACTATAAAGACAAATAGAAGGAAGTAGACACATCTAAACAAACATGAATGTAAATACAAATGCCTAGAAGATATCCCAGTAGGAGTACTATAGTCATTAAACAGTATACTTGTACCTGCTAAGGCCTGTAGCCTTTCTTGACACAAGGCGTTGGCCTGGTCTACAGTACCAGTTGTGTGTTCTACCCCTAGGAGTGGGCCTTATCCAATTAGAAATTTGTCAGTTGTACATATGCTGGTCGAGCCATTATTGCACTTTCAGGCATTGCTTGGCATCTCCATAGTGTGCAGCACGCGGGGTCCATTGTTGAGTAGAATCATAGGGGATCCTTTCTTCCCCAACCATCTGCATCTTATTTAATCCTTGGGGATTCTTAACCACCCCTGGGATGGTTTTTATTCTTTGAATGCCTTTTGTAAACTGTTCTTCTGGTTTTAAAGCCTTCCAGAAACTCCTTAGTACCGAATTTGATTTTCTATCAATCTTTCCTCTGGGAATTTGGGCTGAATATAAGTCTTGCTACATTTGTCTTTGAGTAACCCAAATGGGCCATTTCTTCTGTCTGGTCTTTTTTTATATCTCTCCTAGGGTGTTCTGTTATTCTACAGACACATTTTACATGCTGGTCAGGATCATTAGATTTGCTAAAGCCTCTCTCACTTTACAAAGATCCTGTCCCATTAAAGGGCTTAGCAAAACCATTAAAGCCCCATACTATTCTCGAGGTCCCAGTTGAATTAAGCTTTCCTTCATATCTCTGGTGAACAGTCTTATGTGGCCCAGTGAACCGGACATCATATATTGTTTTTCTCATATCTAGTTCTCTCAGTAATACCTGCCTCTCCTTCATAGTCCTCCAGCCCCTGCTAATCATGTTAGTCTCCCTTGGTGACGACCATGTAGCTTTAATGCCTTCAACCAGCCACACCGTTAAGGACTGCTCCCCCCTGCACTGGCCTATGTTGAATTGCCTATATCACAAAGACGGATGGATGGTTATATAATTCAACTGTGAAGCTTCTGAAGGACTTAGACTGAATGTCATTTGCTCCCATGTCCCATACTCTCACAAGCCATGTGGCTATGGGCTCTTTGATTGCTTGCTTGTAAGTTTTTCCTAGTTTTAACAGTTCCAGGGTGGAGTATTTCCTAGCTACAGCACTGTTAATTTTTTTTTTTCCTTTTGTATCAACAGTTGAATCTGAGGGGGCAACTTTAGCTACTTTTATTTTTAGGTCATCTTCTTTTATACTATTATCTGTCTTTTCCTCTGAGTCCTTGGACCTTACGCAAGTTAAAGTGTCCCATTTTTTTTCTCTGTCCAGCTCTGCAACTGGATCTGCCAGGACCTCCCTGGCCTTTTCAGCTTCCCTTGCCTGGGGCACATCTTTTATTATGCAAAGTGGCCAGACTGCCTCTCTGGGTTCTCCCTTTGTGTCCAGAGCCAGTAAAAGATTTTCTAGCCTCTGGACAACCTTTAACAAATCTTGACATACCCACAACATACCCCCACATTTACAGAACAGCTGTGGCCCACACTTCTGCGTGTCTGGCCCCTTTTTAGTTACATATTTTATAATCCATTGTAAAAACCACATCAGCGCTGCCATCAGCTCTCTAGCTTTTTCCAAACTTTCACAGTTTGTCATTTTTAGCACCTTCATCCTGCCGACTTGGAGCCAATTTTACACTATTAGACAAACCATATAACAGTTTTATGTGAATTTATTACAGTTTATACCGTGGGGGGGGTGACTCACAAAGAAACAAGCACCTGGTGCCCACTCTGCACCACAGCTCAGAGCCTGCCACTCCAGAGCGCTCCCACGGCCTGTCCATAGTCATCACTAGCTTTCACCCATGACTTGTGGGCCTGTAATCTTGCCCCAGGTCGGTAAATGTTGGGCCATTCCATTCTTGTGCCTGGCTGCTGGCACACCCGGGTCGTGGCTCCCGTCCCAAGATGGCGCCCATAAGCCCCTCCCTCCGTAGCTAAGTCTCCACAGTCAATTCTCCACAGCAGGTTCTTGGAGGAACCAGGCCCCTGGGACACAAGATGCTGAGTTTGTTCCCCAGCACTTCAAAAGCAAAACAAAGACAAGAATCACCTCAGAGATTTTGTTGGTTTGAGACAGGTCTTGGGTATGGTTTATTTGAGATTTTAAAACCTCTCTTGTGAGTATAATAAGAGTTTGACCTGGAGCTGTTGAACAGGAGTCTGGGAGGGGAATGGCAGGGACAGGACTGGAAATGTTCATCGTATGTCTAACTTCAGGCCAAATGGACAATGCCATGGATTCTCAACTCAGAAAAGGCATTTGATAGAGACCAAAGTATTATTTTGGGGAGAAATTAGCCAGCAGTAATCAATGTGTAACAGGTGCAGAAACACTCTTGTCCTAGCAACAGGGATAGGCAAATGTTTTCAGTGAAAGACCCCCGTGGATACAGACCCCATGAACTTTTGATTGGCACATTTGTTAGATCGAGGACTCCTTGTTTGATGTATTGAGTAGCGAATCTGATTCAGTTGTGAGTCAAATATGTGTGGCTATGTAGTTCAGTAATTCTTCATTGTGTGTCAAGGTTGTGATGAAATTTTAATGAAATTAAATTGAATAGCTCAAAAGTACATTGTTTGTTAACATTATACTTCAGTTGCAGTCCCTGGCTGATGAAATCTCACTGCACAGTGCCTGGCAGCTGGCAGTTGACTAAGCTGCCATATGCTGGTACTAGACTGAATAATGAGAGTACCGTGCCCTCTCTAAGCTCAAATGGTCAGTTCCAGGAACATAGGGCTGTGATGGAGACTCAAAGATAGCTGCATGTGGTAAAGAGAGTTGAACAGGAGTCTTGGAGGAGAATGGCAGGGACAAGACTGGAAATGTTCATTTGTCTTAAGGATTCTCAGCTCAGAAAAGGCATTTGATAGAGATCAAAGTATTATTTTGGGGAGAAATTAGCGAGCAGTAATCAATAATTTTAGTATTTTGGCATGTAAAAGGGTTGAGTTTTCTGTTTGTTTAGTTTTTTACTTTATTTTCTATTTGTGTTTTGACACAAGGTCTGTATTCTAAGCTGGCCTTGAACTCTCTATATGACTTGAACTTTTTTTTTTATCTTTGTGTGTGTGTGTGTGTTCATGTGAGTATAGGCCCACGTATGTGATGGCATGGGTATGGACGTCAGAGAACAACCTTGGATGTTGGTCTTCACCTTCAACCTTGTTTGAGGCAGGGTCTTTTATTTGCTGCTGTGTATGCCAATCTAGCTGGCCTGTGAACTTCTGGGGTTTCTCCTGTTTCTGGCACCCATGTCACTGTAGGAACAGAGATCACAGATGCAGGATACTCTATCCAGCTTTTGTATGAGTGCTGGTAATCCAAACTCAGGTCTTCATGTTTGTGCAGCAAGTACTTTACCCATGGAGCCATCTCCCCAGCCTCAAACTTCTGATCTTCTTGTCTATACCTTGCAAGTGCTGACATTACAGGTATTTATCTTCACACTGGTTTGTGCAGTGGTGAGGGTTGAACCCAGGACCTTGCTACATCTGTTAAAGAACAGAAATGGGCCCTACCTATGAGGGGTGAAATTTTAGAACTTGGAAACACTCTAAGGTGCTGATTGTCATCCAGGGCACCACAGTGCCGTAGCTGCTTCTTCCACAGTCAGTACTGAGTGCCATGAGCTTGAGTATGTCACTCAAGTGTTTGCTTTATTTTATGCAATGCTGGGATAATCTTTCCTCCTTAAACTAGAATGTGTCCATCAAAGGTCTTCAAAGAAATGGAACCAATAGAAGAATAGTTCAGGGAGAGACAGAATCAGTTTAACCCAGACCTTTAAAAAGGAAATGCCTGGGTTTTTTCTGTACTCAAGTTTGCTCTAAAATTAGGCTAGAGGATAAAAACAGGTAGCCTCCACTGGGAAAATATCAATCCTAGTATATTAGCCTTGATCTCTTTGGAGGAGGGAGGGTACTCCTTAAGTTTTTCAGGTTGTCTGCCTCTACTTTCAGACACACACATAGATTGTGGATACAGGCCTTCTCAAGGAGTTGGTCACTCCAAGTCTAGCTGGAGAGGATCTCAAGTTAGACACAGGTGAAGACATACTTCAGCTGGCTTGATCCTCCTTGATCATAGGTGCTGGCTGCCACATACCCATTACTTTATAAAGTTTAAAGGTATCAGATAATACTCTGAAAGGGGAAAAAATGTTTTCTGTCTCTGGTCAAGCTGTGTTTCCAATTCAGAACCCAACAGATGGTCAGACTCATCTGGACAAATCTGTACAGGTTGTAAGAAAGACAGATGCTTGGGTCTAACCTAGACTATCACTATCACTGGACTCAATAGCAAGTCTGTCCAGCATATACCATTAGACTGATAGATTTTTAAAAAAATTTTTATTTATTTTTTTAATTTTATGTGTGTGAGTGTATTTCCTGCATGTAGGTAAGTGCACCCATGTCATGCAATGCCCCCAGAGGTCCAAAGAGGCTGTCTGATCCCCTGGGACTGGAGTTACTGACAGTTGTTAGCTGTCAATGTGGGTGCTGGTAATCTGTAAGAACAACCAGTGTTCTTAACTGCTGAGCCATCTCTTCAGCCCCTGGACTGATTGATTTTAAGGAACTGACTCACATGATTGTGGGGGTGCGAGTTTGAAATCTGCATGACAGATTGGTAGGTTTGAAATTCAGGCAGGGCTTCTATGTCAGCCATCTTGAGGCAGAGTTCATTCTTTTAGTAACCTGCGCTATCTCTCACAGCCTTCACCTGATGAGGCTTACTACCATTATCATTAACTTTTTCTAAACAAATAAAATAAGTTCACTCATAATTTAATTTTAGTCATTACTGCGCTATGAAAATCTCACCCAGGCAAGAATTGAGGGCATATTATAGTTTCTATAAAAAGTGGGAAATGCTGATCTACAAAAGGTATTTTCCTCCCAGAAGCACATCTTAGACAGAAGTATCACATCTCAGTGAATCCAGAGTTAGTGAAGAAAGACATCTAAAAAGAGACAACACTTTCAGATTGTGTGAGACTTTCTGTGCTGAAAATGTGATATCTCCTGCCAATTTTAGGGGTACAGAGTCTAAGCATCAGGAATTTCAATATCTGAAAATTAAACTATAGAGAGAAATTTCATCTAGTTGCTAGGAATACAGTGGAGGCCTTAGATGATTCTGTTATCACCAGAACTGATTTCAGTTGTGGTTTAAGACAACTCTGGAAATGTCACATCTTTGAATAGCGGGAACACAGTGAACAGATAGTGAGGAGACTCCTCTCCCACCACTCGACGTCTGGTGCCTTCCTGCTTATGGGGCAACGTTTTACTACCACAAATCCTGCTTCTCATGGCGGATGAGAAGTTCATAAATAGAGCTAAAACTACAGAGCTCTGTGCCGAGCCTCCTTGGTATGCAGTATTTCTTTCATGGCCTCTGCAAAAGCACATTGTATGTTAACCTCACAGACTCCCTTTTACATCTAGAAAATACCATTTACTTAACTTTTAAAAAATATTTTTAGTGCTTTTATTAATTTAATATTTGTGTGTCTGTGAATATGCTATGTGAGTGTGTGAGTGTATACGTGTGTGTGCATGTGCCTGTGTACACATGGAGGCCAGAGGAAGAATCGGGTGTCCTGTTACTGTCCACCTTATTCCTTTGAGACAGGGACTGTCCTAGTTTAATTTCTGTTGCTATGGTAAAATAACCTGACAAAAACAACTTAACCATTACAAAGAATCTCACTGAACATGGAGCTGAACTGGTACCCAACAAGCCTTACAGGGCCTCTTGTCTCTGCTTCCCACAATACAGAGACAAGATGGAATTATAGGTACATGGAGCTATGCAAGCTTTTTCTGTGGGTGCTGGGATCCAAACCCAAGTCTAATAATATTTTTTTAATATTTTATTATTTTTATTTTATGTGTATGAGTATATTGTCTGCATGTGTGTAAGTGCATCCATGTTGTGCAATGCCTGTAGAGATTAGAAGAGGGTGTCGGATTCCCCTGGAACCGGAGTTATAGGAGATTGTTAGCCACCATGTGGGTGCTAGGAATCAAACCTGGGTCCTCTGCAAGATTAGCCAGTGCTGTTAACACTGAGCCATCTCCCCAGCCCCATATAATAATATTTTGAATTTTGGAGAACTTTCATGTAATATGATATTCATTTATAACACATACACACGTTATATCTAGATAATGGTAGAAAATAATGGTGATAAAATTGTGTTTTTATTTAACTCCAGAATCAATGGTCCCAGTACCATCTCTGTGATCCTCATAGTGACCTGCTAAGAACTGACAGGAGTGGAATACCATCCTTGTTACCACTGGGAAGCCAAACCCAGAAAGGTTAAGTGGGGTTATACTGTGAGCTCTTAAAGGTAGCAAGATTAAAGTGCCAGGCCTCTGCACTAGGTCTTCATTCCTAAATGGCCTAAATGAATGAATGGTTCTGTAAGTAGAACCTTTGACCAACAATCTCTAAAATGCAGTATTCCCCATCTGCTTCATTTCAACAAATGACTGGCGTAGCCAAGTGGTGCTTAGAATGACCCGAAGACCACAAAGTAGAGCCTGAAGTGTGAGTCACCTTCAGGGTGCCTTCTGTCAATGTCTCTTATGTGAAAATATGCTTTTGTGTCTGTTTTAATATCAAATGAACCCTTTCTTTTGTATTAAACATATTTTTAGGGCTGGGGAGATGCTTAGTGAGTAAAGGGCTTGTCACACAGAGGATAATAAGAGACCTTGTGGAGGAAGGCGAGGACCGACTTCAGAGGTTGTCTTTTGATCACACACACTTACACATGTACACACACCACCATCATATAGACAAAGGCTTTTTAAAAAATTTTTAAATGGCATCAATTTGTGTGTTTGTTTTTATAGAGAAGTATAGAACGGACAGTGTACATGTAGATGCTGATGGAGAGAAGAGCAGACTTGGATTCTGGCTCAGGGAAACAGACTCCTTTTTTTTTTTTGTGTGTGTGTGTGTGGTGTGGAGGCCAGAGGTCAATGTCAGGTGTCTTCCTCAATCACTCTCCACCTAATTAAAAATTACTATCTATCTATCTATCTATCTATCTATCTATCTATCTATCTATCTATCATCTATCTATCTATCTATCTATCTATCTATCTATCATCTATCTATCTATTTATTTATTTAGATCTTTTTGAGACGGGGTCTCCCTGTAGCCCCATCTGGCCTGGAACTCGCTTTGTAGACCAGACTGTCCTTGAACTTACTGAGATCCACCTGCCTCTGCCTCCCGAGTGCTGGGATTAAAGGCATGCAACACCTCGCCCAGCTGATTTATTTATTTTTTATTTTATGTGTATGAGTATTTTGCTGCATATGTGTACCTGTGCATGTAATACCTGAGGAGGCCAGGAGAGGGCATCCAATTACCTGGAACTGGAGTTAATGATGATTCATAGTCACCATGTAGGTGCTCTAGGTCCTCTGCTGGAGCAGTCAGTATACTTAACTGCTAAGCCATCTTTCCAGCCCCTTCCACCTGATTTTTTTGAGACAGGGTCTCTCACTTAGTCCTGAGCTGACCAATTTGGCTAGACTGGCCTATGAGCAAGCTTCAAGGGAGCCTCCTGTGACTGCCTCTCCAGCTCTGAAATTCCAGGTGCATGCTGCTGGATCCAGCCTTTTCACATGGATGCTGGGAATTGAAGTAAAATTCTCATGCTTGTGCAGCAAATACTTTACCAACAGAGCCATCTCCCCAGTCCTCCTTTTGGCTTTAGTAGGAGAGATAGGGTTCAACCCTCTCTCTTAGTTAGAGCAGTATAGTCACTTTGATTAGGCACTGAATATTCATTTACATTTCCTCAGGTGTTTGGCTCGATCACTTCCCAAATTATTTAAGGAAACTTGACTCTCATCAATGAGCTAGACCATTCTCACAATCCATCTACGTTCTTTCAAGATGTTTATCTTAAGCTATTTAAAGTTAGCATGTTATCACATTCTTGCTATGAAATGTTGACATTTGAAAGGAAATATTTAAGGATGTTCACTTGAAATGGAACTTAAATTAGAGCTTTTTGCTTACAGAACATCTTATAGAGTGCCATTTTTCTTCTGTATGCTTCAGAAATAAGTGGATCTCATGATTCTTTGAGACATGGAGGTAAATCTGCCTTGAGACTTTTTTCTTTTTTTTTCTTTTTGAGACTTTTTCAAGAAAAATTATTTCAAGAAGATGGTTGTAATGTTACACGCTGTAATCCCGGAATTGGAAGAAGGCATGTGGACACCAAGTCCAAGC
This sequence comes from Nannospalax galili, assembly GCF_000622305.1. NCBI lineage: Eukaryota > Metazoa > Chordata > Mammalia > Rodentia > Spalacidae > Nannospalax > Nannospalax galili. Next base: position 2,269,284 of record NW_008360326.1, read on the forward strand.
TCAACCCCGGGTATATAGGGAGGCCCTGTATCAAACAAAAAAAATTCCACAAATTTAGGTATGCAGTTTAAATTTCTGGTACTTCTCATTTCATTTTTGAAATCTAGGCACAAATATTGCTCTTCATGACTCATTTTTATTGTTTCTCTAAACTGTTGATTCTTTTGCTTAACTTGTTTTCTGCTCCTTGTTGGAAGTGTTAGGCCTGCTGTTAGTGTTCGTGGGTAAAGTACTTCCGTAGCCTATGCTCCTTCATCCATCTGTTGTCTGGCTGTGTGGTGGATAGGAGAGGTCTCAGCAAGGCGCTGGCTTGGAATCCAGTTCTAGGACTGACCCTGGCCCTCCATTCTTTACTCCTTGCTGAGAACATGGGGGAGAAAGAGATCCATCCTTTCAGCTTCAGAGTGTTCTTTTTCAGACTTGAGTTGTATTTACTCACCTGATATAAGCTTCAGAGGACACGGTTTTAGCATTTGTTTTCTTTGCAACTGCCTAATCTTTCCTTCTTTATTGTTGTTTATTTTCCACTTTAGTATTGCTGAAGCTTAGAACTTGAGGAATCCAGCTATTTCATCAACACTATCTAAAGGGGAAGTTAATTAGCAGTGCCTCACAGCTAGCTGTTGGCTAGCAGAATTGATCAGAACCTAGACCCATGGACTCCTACTTCAGCCTCTCCCCCACCATACCACAGTGCTGTCTTTCCATGTGTCCACCAGCCAGCCATGTCTACCCAGAGAAGAGGTTGTCATGTGCCCTCTTTCAAGAGTACACCTAATTTGTTTGTGAGTGATTAAGAGAACACTAATGTCTTGTGAAGTATTCTAAGACAGAGTTTAAGAATTGTTTCTCTTGGGGCTGGAGAGATGGCTTAGCGGTTAAGAGCATTGACTGCTCTTGCAGATGACCGAGGTTTGATTCCCAGTACCCACTTGGTGGCTAACAACCATCCGTAACTCCAGTTCTGGGGAAATCTGATGCCTTCTTCTGACCTCCGAGGGCATTGCACAACATGGGTGCACTTACACACATGCAGGCAATACACTCGTACACATAAAATAAAAAAATAAAATATTAAAAAAAATAATTGGTTCTCAGACTGGTCTGTAACTCAGTGGCTGTGTACTTGACTAGCACTCCTTAGGCCCTGGACATGCTTGCCAGAAAATAAAACAAACCAAAACCAAGAAACAAATGTTTGTTACTAGGTATGGTGATGCGTGCCTATATTCCAGTCCTTAAGAGACTGAGGCAGGTGGGTCCTGAGTTCAAGGCCAGCACTGGCTACACTACTAATTCAAGATCAGCCTGGAATACAGAGCAAGACCCTGTCTCCAGAGAGAGAGAGAGAGAGAGAGAGAGAGAGAGAGAGAGAGAGAGAGAGAGAGAAAGAGGAAAAGAGTAATTTCTGTAATCGCCGGCCTCTGTGGCGGGGAGCCTGTGACCTTTTCCTTTGTTCTTTTCAGCTTTAAATCTCTGATGTAGTTTTTCTGGGTGTTAGAACAAGAAAAGTAATAATATAAACCACACTGCTACCTAATACTTACAGCTCAATACTTTTACATTTAGAGTTTTTATTATAATGGAACACACAGTAAACACCAACATATTCCTATCACATATCCTGGGTATCTGCCACCCAAAAGACTCCCCAGTACCTTCTCAGTGAGAACCTTCTTTCTCCAGCATAAACACTGCTGACTGCTGTCACTCAAGAGTAGTATTGCCTGTTCTGACCTTCATACATTTGGAGTTGTGCCCTTTGTTACATCACTGCTATCTTCTTTCTTTATTCATGCTGTATAGTGTACCTGTTGTAACTCCATCACAGTATCCATCTAGTCTCCCGATGATGGCCATTTGATTTGTTTGGAAACGCTGGCATTTGCAAATGAATATATGGCCGATATTCTTGTATACACTGCTTGGTGAACATACATTGAATATAATACTATAATTAAAGTATTATGTTTACACTTACACAAACATTTTCACCTACTTTATTTCCTCTGAGGCTAACTGCAGCCCCATGAGATAGACAGGCTATATGAGGGTAATTAGCTATGACATGGTTAGCTAGCTTGCCCAGGATTCCTAAGAAATGAACAGAGCTAAAGGGTATGGCTGTGTTCTCTGCACTAGGCTTCAGGACTTCTCTGCTGCACTGTTACCTTCATTGAATAAAATAAGCTGTATATGGCTTTAATGCAGCCCCAGTTTATGTGTTCATCTTGATTTTGGTTTTTTGTTTTGGTCTTTTTTTTTTTTTTTTTTTTTTTTTTTGTGTAATCTTGGCCTTAAACTTGCTATGTAGTGGAGGATGATCTTGAACTCCCAAGCCTCATTTCTTCACCTCCTGACTGTACCATATATGACTTTGATTTTTTTTGTCTTGATTTTTTTTGTTATTGCATTGTTGGGGATTAAACCTAGAGCCTTGCACATGCTAGGCAAGCCCTCTATCACTGCTGCCACAACCTGATGCTTTTGTATAATCTTCATCACCTAATGGTATTGGAATCAGCCAGAAGCCTTGGGTTTTTGTTTTGTGACAAGGTCTAACTCTGAAGTCTAGGATGGCCCAGAACTCTCTGTTTAGACCAGGCTGACCTTGAACTCATGGCAGTCCACCTGCCTCAGCCTCCAAGTGCTGGGATTACATGCATGAGCAACCACACCGTGCCATGTGTTTTTAATTTAAATGTTGGTAAGGCTTGGAGCACAAGTTGATTGTTAGCTTTTATTCTTAATGGAAGGATACGACTGGAAGTTCTATGCAGAGGTTATTGATTGCATTTCTCTGAATGTGGCCAGCATTGTATCTCAGTGTGTTTAGGAGGTAGTTGTTTATTCATTTCATAAAGATCTCTAGGTAAGGAGGTTCTTTGTAGTAATCCCAAGAAAACGATGGTGGTTTGGGGAAGGGGAAGTGTGTCACCCAAGGGTCCATTCTGTTTATTCTCTATTTCAGCATATTGCAAGGAAAAGAACAGGACAAAAGATTCAGAAGTGACTATTACCCCTTTCTGCTGTGTTCAGAGACTGTTCCTTTTATTGAGAAAGCAGGCCAGTCCTTGAACGCTTTATCTCTAGCTTCTCTGTCACTGCACAGCCTAGAAATTACTTGCTGTTAAAAACTGATGAGGAGTGCTATGCCTAAGAGATCAGCCTCGCCCGGGGCTTTGGGAAGGCTAATGGATGGCAGCCCAGCTTTCAGCCATAATTTGCTTAGGAAGAAATGTGAAACAGATCTGTCAGTAAAATCAGCTGCAGATGTTTAACACTTGATAGAAATGAAGGGTTTTGTTTGGTTTTTGGTTTGGTGGTGGTTTGGCGGCTGCTGCTGCTCCTCTCTTCCTAGGAATTTGGCCTCATCTCAGAGATGTACCATTTGTGTTTAATTATATATACCATGGCCATACTGTGCAGACGGTCCTGTCTTAATTTATCCTTTAATTGCAATATGAAGAGGCTTTGCAGGAGGGGAGGGAATGGGAATTGGAGCTTTTAGGGGATGAATGCCAAGGAACATTAGGGTTTTTCTAGATTCATCAATGAGAACCTACCATTTTGCTAAGGCACAAGGTGCAGTGGCTATTGCCACTGTGAGCCCATGTAGTTTGCCATTTGTTTGGGATGTGCTGGTCATTTGTGGCCCCACAGGAGTTTATAGCAAGAAGCAACTCTGTCTTTTATCTTTTTACCCTAACTGGATATAAGTCTTATCCTTTAACCATATGTTGCTGATATACAGAAAATTGTCTGTGTTGGTTAATGATAATGTAGAAAAGGCAAGGTAGAACACTCTAAAGATTAACTTGAGAACCTAGGGGAGAGCTTATTTTTAACTGTGTGCAAATGAATTACGAATTTCTTCTCCACTTATCTGCATCTTTATTAATATCACCCAGAATAAATACATAGCTTAACGATACAGAAGCTGCATCCTAGTTCTGTTTCGGACTATGCCTCATTGCTAGGTTTTGCTGTCTCTGATAGCATTGATTCCCAGCTCTGCACCGCATCTAGGGTAGGGTCAGCAAAGGACTATGGGAAGATCCAAACACGTTCTTAAAAGATGAATTCCTTAGTCTCTCAGTCAAAATGGAGGTTAACGAACAATGAGGAAAAAAGTCCAGAGAAGTCAGCAAACCAGCACAGCCTCCCTCATGGTGCCAATGAAAGAAGAACGAGTTAGGCAGAAACAGCCTTTACTCCTTGCAGTTCTGAACTGGCGTGTGAGTGTGTGTGCAGGAGCAGAGTGCTTCCGGAGACTTGCTCCTGCAGCCTGATAGACTAACGGGTGACTTTAATTTATGATGTGGTAATGAGGTACTTTTATGCATAGGTCTTAAGTTTCAGAGATCTTGGTCATCCCTGTCATACCATAAAAACAACAGGGTTTTATAGGGGGCACAGTTCTTAGCATTTTTTTCATTTAAGAAAGTGAGAAAAGCATAAGTACACGTTTTTTCCTGTTGGGTGGAGGCCACTCCAGGAGAGCAGAGTTGCACTGGAAGGTTTGCTTATCACATGCAGAATAATAACAAAGAGTTATGCCCCACCTTCTACCATCCCCTTTAAAATACTCCTACAGAAGCTTCAGGAAATGCCCCCACCTGAAGCTACCAAAAGATCACCTTCTGTTTAGGGACAGGTAGGCACTGGTAGGCCCAGCTCTTAGATGCAATTGTTACATGCCCTGAAATTTGAAAAGATTGCCTGCTATTATATCTTGGAGGGGCAGGTTGGAAAAAGAGCATTTCCAGGGCCACTCAGTACTTTTTAAAAATCCGAGTGTCATTCCTCGATCCTTACAGACTTTTCTGTCTCCGCTTTTAGAAGCTCCAGGTCTTTGTAGACTGATGCTGCAGAATTTTCTCATCTGCCTGTTTTCACATAACTCAAATACAAAGGGAAGGATTTCCATAAAAAATTAAGTAGCTCCTCGGCTCTCCTTTTGTTCTCTGTTCCTCTTTTGTCCTCAGTTGGGTTCAGGAATAGATGACTGTAATCTTGCTTAGTTGCTCTACTCCTTCCAAAAGAGACCAAAACGTACTGGTTTGGGGGTGTTTTTTTCTTAACCTTAATATGCCAGCATACTCTGTGGAAGAAGAAATGGAAGATCATGTATGCACACGCTGATGTGCTACTCCCCCCCCCCCAGAGATACCTTTTAGACAAGCGCTGATACTTCCACCCTCTTCACAAGAACTTTCTCTGATGATTAGTTAGTGTCGACTATTGAACCTCAAAACTAGCCCTGCTGTCCAGAGACAAAGAAGAAAATGCCAAACTCTGTTTTGGAGGCCTTGCAGTGGGGCTAGGCTAAGCAAGCCTTAGGTCTGCCTGTGACAGTGGGAACAGACTGTTCTTTTTATCAAAAAAGGCAAAAAATGTCATTTTACTATCGTAACTGACTTTCTATTTATAGTTTCTGGTCCCCAAAGACAAACCAAATGAAGATGCAGCAGTACTTGAAGAAGGTGGTGATGTGGACGATTTAGTAAGTGCTTTAATGATACCAAGTGTTTGAAGTCTGAATTTTCTGAGCTATAAATACAACCACAAAAGCCACTTATTATAGCATTTTTACTTGTGTGTTCATTTCTAACACACCGAACACTCCCTACACTCTTACTTACTACCATTGTAAATTTAATCAGGTGGGTATTTCATTATGAGAATTTCTGTGTTCTTGGTTTCAGTTATATTGTTCATTCAGATTAATCTTCTCTTTTGAAGAGCTAAAAAGAACCAGGGAGGCTATTCCTTTAGTAGCAAAATGTTATAATTTACCGAAATTGTTCTTAACCCAAAATAAGCAGTATAACATGCAATTTGTGTGGGTTGACAAATAAAAACAACCTTTAAAAAGCCTACTTCTTCAGTGTTCTCAATGAACTTCATATAAGCAAAGCAGACTGATAGGCATTTGAAGATTTCTGGACCTCATTATACCATGCTGTGGGTGTATCCATCCTTCAAGTTTGGAACAAATCTTGCCTTTAAGCCTCACGTGAAACTTAGCAACAACTGTAGACTATGCTATCAGCCTTTTGTTGGAGAGGCTCTTAGTATTGAAATGAGGAAATATTTGGTGTTTAACTCCTAAAATACTTGGCAGAGAATACCTGTAGAGATCTGTGCATGCCCACAATGGACATTCATTAAGCTCTTTCAGCGGAGCAGCAGGTCTGAAGTTGGCCTGGTTCCTTTATAAATATGTTGTTCTTGTTTACAGCTGGACATGATATGACTGTGGACATGTGGGGAATCCAAGAGGACCATCCCCATGGTGCTGAGCGATGAATACAGCATCATGGAGGCCATTCAGGGGAACCTGAAGCTTTGGAAACCATCCTAGCAAGTAATGAGAGCAAATCATCCCATGTCTCGGTGGAGTGACCACGTGCATATATGTTATAAGGAATAATTTAGACCCCATCCAAGTTTATAAAGAATCTTTTTTTTCTGATTGGCATATTATGTCTTGTGTGGTCTTATTCTTTTACACACTTGAATTGAAGTTTTCTGTAAAGAAGACTTCATCCTGCCCTGATGTATTGATGAGCCATGACATGGCACTGGTGTGGTTCTCAGCTGTGCCCAGGAATCATTTTCTGGGTCTACCAGCAGCGATCGCTGAGAGAATGGTAATATTTATTTATTTATTTTTTACCAAGTAGCCAAGTTAGGAAAATCATTGGTAAGGACTGACCCAATTCTCTTTTTCCTAAGTATTTTCATAACTTTAGCTTTTGTATTCTGGTCGTTTTCCTTCGGTGGGGTGGAAAGGAGAACATAGTTTCCCTGAGTAAGCATTTTAGCTTGGGAGTAATGGTGCCCTCATGAAGAGAATGCCTTCTTTTGGCCCAACCTTTGCCATATCAGTGAACCTTGGGTTAAAAAGAAGAGCTGAGAAATTCATTACCAGTGGTTAGAATGCTGTCATTCGCACCTTTCCTTATGGGTCTTTCAAATGGGAAGTTTGAGCCAGGTGTGGTGGTACACACCTATAATCCCAGCACTGGGGAGGCAGAGGCTGGCAGGTCTCTGAGTTCAAGGCCAGTTTGGTCTACATAGTGAGTTCCAGGCCAACTGGGGCTACAGGGAGACCTTATCTCAATACAAACAGACAAAAACAAACAACAAAAAAGGAAATTTGGCTACACTAAAATGCTTTTTTCTTAATTTCACAATCTTTTTTTTTTTGGTCCTTTTGAGACGGTCTCCCCCTGGCCCCAGCTGCCTGGAACTCACAGAGATCCACCTGCCTCTGCTTCCCAAGTGCTGGGATTATAGGTGTGTACCACCATGCCTGGCAATTTCACAATCTTATCTCTACCTAAGTAGGCTTTTATATATTTCTGGCTAATGTTTCATTTCCCCAAATAAGGAAATAGCAAAGTGCTTATTTTCTTTTCTCCTGTTCTCCTTTCCCAGGTTCTTATTTTCCTTCCTTGATATCAGCAACTTCTTGGTGCCCAGTCACCATAATCCTCAGCACTCCTGTAAGTGATCATGGATCATGGGTAGGCTTCATTTTGCAGATGTCATACCAACGGTATAAATGGCTCATGCCTCTGTAGATCACTGCTACTTAACTAATTGTCTCTGTGCTGGATAGCTTCAGTTGTCAACTTGACACATCTGGGTAGAGGGAACTTCAATTGGGGAATTTCCTCTATTGAATTGGCCATATCTGTGAGGCATTTTCTTGATTGTTGAGTTATGTGGGAGGACACAGCCCACGGAAGGTGGTGTCACCACTGGGCAGGTGGTTCTGAGTAGTATAAGAAAGCAGGCTGACTGAACAGGGTATGGTGGTGCACACTTTTAATCCTGTCCTGGTCTGCCTAGTGAATTTTAGGCCAGCTGAGGATAGAGGGAGACTCTTGTCTCAAAAACCCCAAACAAACAAACAAACAAGAAAGCAGGCTGAGCATGGGCCTGACAGAGCTAGCCAGTAAGCAGTGTACTCTGTGGTCTCTGCCTTCAGGTTCTTGCCTTGAGTTCCTGCCCTGGCTTCCTTCAGAGATGAACTGTCACTTGGAAGTATAAGATGCAATGAACCTTTTCTTTCCAAGTTCTTTTTTGATCTTTGTTTTATCACACTAATGTGAAAGCCAACTAGAACAGACTCAATTTTTTTTTCAGTACTGTGCTGAAAATTAAAGGCTGTCCATGTATTAACTGAAAATGGTATTCCAAAACAGAATATTATTCATTCTTCAGAGGAGAGAAGGAAGTGGTTTGCTTTGGGCTGTTAAGATCATCCCCTTGCTGGCCATACGCTGCCTGCTGGAATCAGACTTGACATCCAGAAGCCCATTTAAAGCAACCCCACCAAAGAATGCCAAATCAGACTGTCCAACTGCATAGCTGAGCCCAGGAGATGTTTGTGACTTGCTGAGACATTCTTAGAATCAGAGTGAAAAATTTGTTCCCTAAAGTCTGTAATGCACTATTCTTATCAGACCCTCCTGGAAGATGAATCATTTCAATAAGTTCAAACCTATACACACCTCCTTTGGCAGTATGAAGTATACCCTATTGGCAACATCTGTCCTGTTAAACCAGAAAAAGATTTGAGTCACTTTAATCTTATAGATCTTGTGATACTTAAAAAAAAAATGTATATGTATTGTGTCTGTATGTGGATATGTGCATGTGGGTCTAAGTGCCTGCAAAGACCAGAGAGGCCAGGGGAACCCCTGGAGCTGGAGTTGCAGGGCAGTTGTAAGTCTCCCCATTTGAGTGTAGAATGGAAGATGGGTCTTCAGCAAGATCAGTGTGCAAGCTTGTACTCCAACCACCTTGTGGTAAAGCAGGAAGAAATGAGAAAGGACTAAATTACGTTTAATTTCCAAATCCATTTCACATAGGCACAGTAACATGTGCTTGTTGACTGCATGTAGCATATTGTTGTGTTTTAGATTCATTTCCCTGAAATAAAATTTGCAGCTCTACAAAACTCCTACGTTCTCACCTACAGGTTTTCTGCTGACATCTTGCCTGGGAGAACAATAGACTCTGTGCTGTCATCTATCAGCCACAGACTAGTCCTCAGAAGCCCAGGAGTCTCACATGTGGCAGGCAGCCTTGTATGTGCATTGAAAGTAACTGATCCCTGTCTCTGTTACCTTTGGTCTCCCATGTTACTAGAATGTGTTGACTTTGAGAGGAGACAGAAGATAGACTGCTAGTCACACACTTTTCCATCTGCCCTTTGAGAGTACTGCTGCCCCCCTGTTAAGAAGCACATTTTTAAATGGTAGATTTGAATCCTTGACATAAATTTTTTTTTTAAATAAATAATTGTTTTTGGTTACTTACTTAGAAGAACCACTTACTTAGAAGAAGCATTTCATTACAAGAGCATTGACATACTCAATAACAATGCTAGTCACACACTTTTCCATCTGCCCTTTGAGAGTACTGCTGCCCCCCTGTTAAGAAGCACATTTTTAAATGGTAGATTTGAATCCTTGACATAAATTTTTTTTTTAAATAAATAATTGTTTTTGGTTACTTACTTAGAAGAACCACTTACTTAGAAGAAGCATTTCATTACAAGAGCATTGACATACTCAATAACAATTTCCTGAGCTAAGATGCATCTCTTTTAAAATTGGCTGTAAATTTTTAGGTTTACAGTTGAATTAATACAGTTATACAATATTATACTCCATATAATCCCTAACTCATGTCACCATGACTGATCTCTCTGCCTCCACTTCCCAAGTTCTACGATTAAAGGTATGTACCACCATACCTGGCTTCCTTCTCTGCTTTTTTTTTTCATAGTTCATGATTTTATGTACATACTATTTCTTTAGTCATTATTTTTTTAAACTTTTAATAACTACATGATTAGAGGAAGCATTTCACTACAGCTTTAACATATTCGGTAACACACTCCAGAGCAAGAGTCCATCTCTTTCACAAGTGGCTGTAAGTTTCTAGGTTCGCAGTTGAATTAATACAGTTATAAAATATTGAACTCAGTATAAGCCCTGTAAGAGATAAAATTGAATGAGTTTTTTAACCTTTAAAAAAGATCTCCATTTCATTTTAGAACATATTTTTCCTTGCAGA